>NW_024879320.1:87500-420000 GCF_018340385.1 Cyprinus carpio | reverse complement strand
ATTGCAACCCAACGGCTACAAACAAGAAATTAGGAAAGGAACACAAGCTTCAATGCGCAGAATTATCTTTAATAATAAAGTTGCACAATTATTGCTATTTAGTTATTTATTTATTTATTTATTTATTGTTACAATTTTGGTGCATACATTACACATGTAAACCTTTAAGTTGAACAAATAGAGGGCATTTACACAACACAGTTATCAATTAAAAAAGGAAAACTATTTTTTTGAATTTTTTTTATTAGGGCTGTCAAATGATTAATCACGATTAATCACATCCAAAATAAAAGTTTTGTTTACATAATATATGTATGTGTACAGGGTATATTTATTATGTATATATAAATACACACACATAAATTATATATTTAGAAAATATTTACATGTATATACATTTATATATTTATATTCTATTTTATATTATATATAAATATATTTAATATATAAACATAACATATTCTTCTTAAAATATATACATGCATGTGTGTGTATTTATATATACATAATAAATATACACAGTATACACACATATATTATGTAAGCAAAACTTTTATTTTGGATGTAATTAATCATTTGACAGCCCTATTTTTTATGCATTTTGGCTATTCATTTACATGACAATGTTATTTTGGTGGCCTGAAAACACAATCGTTTAAAGACGGGGCTCAAAGGGCAAGTTTTTGAAAACAATGTCATTATTGTCTCTGTGTAAACTTTGAAAACACAATTTTTGGAAAATGGTGACGTCATGTGAATTAATATTACTTGTTCAGGGCATATGTACATGCACACACCCACACTTTAAAAATAAAAATACAACCAAACTACTAACCACAATACTGAATACTTCATCATCAATAGCAATTGTTTGTGGTTATGTGTGAACAGGGACCGTTTTCACAATGTTGTCAACTCTATGCGAAACTGTCATCACTATGCGAAAAAATGCAAAGGAAAAACATTTCCATCTTTGGTATATCTTTGTCATGTTAATGTAACCTTAGTATAATAAAAAATCATGATCAATACAGGTGGTGCTGGGGGAGGTGGAGGGTTTCAGAGGAACTTACATCAAACATTTAACCAGACGTTTGATATACCAAGAAAGCAATTTCATTGGCCGCAAGCCTTGATTTGAACCTTCTTTTTTCTTTTTTTTTTTTAAGCCAATTGACAAACCTGATGTTGGAGGAGAGTTTTGCAGCAAATATATCAAAACGATTTTTGGGACGCACACAATATTGTGCAATCATTGACTAGCAAAGCTTTAGTTCAGCATGAAGTCTGTCAAACTGCAGATGCACCACAAAAGCACACAGCGATCGCTGTAAAAACGCAGAGCTTCACGCCACACAGTAGAGTAATCGATGGCAGCAGCCCAGTCGCACAGGGTGGGACACGACAGTCAGGGAATCAGGCAGCATGACAGGCCACAAACCTGTCCGTGAACCCTTCCACTCAGCAAATTCTCCTTATATGACAAATTGATTTATTATGAGTACATCCCATCCAGCAATTACTGCACACACTGCACACATGAAAGCCCCATAAAAGCAAACCATCAGCACATACCAGCGGATGACATGTTCAGCCAGAGATAGCTGATGTGGAATGTAGACAATATCAGGAGGGGGAAAAACAAGGGGACCGGAGTGAGATGAGCCAAGCATAAGGTCTCCAGATGAGACCTGGTTAACCACAATCTGCAGAGAAGAGACACACACCCTGCTGTCCTCTGGGTGCCTTCTTTGTCCACTCCAAAACAACTGTAAACATTAGTTCGGAAAAACCCACGGCAGCCTGTAGCGATTACGCTGCTACCAAAGGCGTGGCACGAGCAATTATCAACGCACAATATTTGGTTTGTAGGAGGACTTTTGGAAGAGCGTTTCTCAACTCTAATCTCACCAAAAGTTTGAACAGGAGTTCAGAAATGACTGGCCCTGTTTTCATTCGGAGGTTTAGCTAATCGTGCTGGAAACAGCTACAGGCTGGAACTTGCTCCGCATCCAGTTGGATCATCTTTGTGGATTTGTAAATGAAAATAAGTGGCTGTGCCATGTAATTGAGAGTGAAGGAAAGGTCATAAAGAAGTTTAGCTGAATATAAACCGTTAATTATATAATAATTATTAGAACAATACAAATATGTCATTTTCACTCAGCAATTTCACAAAGAAATGGCAAGTAACATTGAATTAAACATGGCATTATGAAGAAGAATGACTGAAATAGTGTATTATTTTCAATCATACTACAGTAATATTTATTTTATTTACAACCTTGAAAAATCTTTGTTTATTTATTTATTTTACAGTGCATTAAAAAAAATCACCTGTGGTTTCCACACACACACACACACACACACACACACACACACATACATATATATATATATATATATATATATATATATATATATATATATATATATATACTGTGAAATGAGTAAAGCATGCTTGAGATATAGTATTGAAAATAAAAATTGCATTGGATTGTTCTTTAGGTATGCTTATTTACTAAACCTGAAACATACAAAGATTTGTTTCCTATTAAAACACAATAGTAACTCCAATTAAAATAGGTAAAGACAATACAACACATCCTGTGGTCATTTGGCAATAGAAAATGACAGTAGAAAAATAGATAATGACAGGGCATCATTGGAACACAAAAAATAAGTAAACATTAAATACCAGGAAAGGCCTTCAAGGCCTACTTTCTTCCCAAAATTTGAACACAGCCAGGAAGTTTACATTCTGCAGGCCTCTCTTTCAGGACGTGCTCAGTGAAACGCAGCATATGCTACGTCCCGCATCCATCTCTCAAAGAATATTTGAATTAGTCTGAAGTCTAATTTGTTTTAGCTGCATATCAGCTCTTTCTCCCAAACAAGGCTGGACAGGCTCGGTTTCACGCACACATGCTGGACAACATCAGTCAGTGCAAACACTGAGAGAAGCCATGCCTCTGTGTAATGACCTCTGGGGAGAGAGATGGTAAATACACAAGCCTTTCCAACAAGCCGTGTGATTTAAACGCTCACAAACTACCTCTACATGTGTCAGAAATGGGAAACCCTAGATTTATTTTTCTTTGGGCCCCCTTGTGGTTTGTAGCCTTTCTCCATTCCTTCAGTTATAAATTGGAGAATCACTCCATCGGGTTCAGCAATCCTTCTCACTGCTCGAGTAGCCTGTGAAGTCTGCCAGCAGTCACAGATTCAGAACATGTGTTTGACTCGTTAAGCGTGTAGCGGGTCATCTTACTGCGGTCTCTAATGTGTCACACATTAACTCCTTTAGGTAAACCACCACTCCAAATATAAGGTATTTGTTTTACACTTCCCAAAGTGTGCTTATTTAAACTACTGTTATACTCAATTACGTGTTTGTCTAGTCTTTATTTGCTTCATCTATCTAATGTATTTAATATGAAAATGCATGGTTGCTATTGCATAGTTATTCAACATATTTAAGTACCTTAAACTGATGTGCTTACTCTTTTTTTTTTTTTTTTCTTGTGATGATGTATTTCCTGCTGAAACAGGAAGTTGGTGATGGGGCATATGGAAGGCTATGTCTTTTTCTTTCTTTTTTTTAATAATAAGTCTTCAACCCAAAACCCAAATCAAAATGGGTTAAAATGTGCCATAATGATTTGCTTCTGAGGGTAACACCTGCAAAATATCAATTTATCTCCTGTTCGTGAATGTTTTTGGATTGTTTTCCCACTATAAACAGTAGTTTGATCAACTTCAGAAGTGCATTCGCCTTTAGATTCGCAGACATGAACTACAAGACACATAACTCCAACAAAACTGGATTTAACAGGGTCTTTAAAAACACAACAACAAGGATTTCTAGATGAGTTCATCTTGTGAGGAAGTAGTACACTTCACATATTTTTAAAAAGCATATTTGTTATGGAAGTAATAATATAGTATGTGCAAACTGGATGTGTTTTGGACTCATGTTGTTTGCAATTAAATGAAAATGTATCATTGTTTAAATTTATATTACACGCAAAGAGTTGAATTTTGCTGTGTTTTTGACCCACTTAATTAAGAAGGACTTCAAGGCATCTTTATATGTAATTTACTTCTAGTGTCTTTGAAATATGGTTGAAGTGTCACACAAGCATTTGTGATAAACTTAAAGTATGCTTTAATATAATTTCTAGTGAAACTTGCATGTCTCGAATTTAAATATATTTGTCATTACATGTAGATAACGATGAAGTTGCAATTCAGTACAATTAAAATATAACTACTTTAAGTTTTGAATGACACACTCAGTTGAATTACAATAAAATCAAGTACTTCAAATGTTGTTTAGTATGTTAGTCAACACACTCTTCTTAAAAACTTTAAATTATTAAAACATAATGCTTTAAAATGTACTTTAAATCATTTAACATTATTACAAAGTGATTAAAAAAAAGGTTTAGAAACAGTCATGAAAGTGTCTCTTTAAGGGGCCTTTTATTTCATTAATGTTATGTTATCTGCAAGAACAGTTTTTCAAACAATACACTTCCAAAATTAGTACACTACGAATGCACATTCAGTACAATTAAGCGCACTTCTTTATCACAAACCTAAATCAAGTCTGGCTGGGAACACCCTCTTAAGTCATACTCATGTCGACTTAAAACTCAGGCCAGCGGTTTATTATATTTGCTGGTGTGTATATAAAAACATATTGTGTTTAATGATGGAATTTGTTGTGAATATTTACAAAAACTACAGACACTGATTATTGGATCATGTAAAGTCACTGCTGGAGGGCAAATTAATTCCGCGTGTGTTTGAGTAAAGTCAACAGCTCCGGCTCAGTCAGCCGCGGCCGAACACTGTCAAAATAACCCCAGCGCTGTTATTTCTGCTGCGGTACTGTAACATTCTCACTACATTCTGAGAGCAAATAATCACATCATAAGTTTCCATGAAATAATGATGTCAGCGCACACCACTGTTTGATGATTCCTCCTCCGTTCGGGAAATATGACGGCCCCCCGACTACATGAAGACGCATTAGGGGACAGCGCTTCCCTC
Source organism: Cyprinus carpio (assembly GCF_018340385.1). NCBI lineage: Eukaryota > Metazoa > Chordata > Actinopteri > Cypriniformes > Cyprinidae > Cyprinus > Cyprinus carpio. Next base: position 414,942 of record NW_024879320.1, on the reverse strand, counting down.
TCGAGGGGCCCTCTCCATCTTTGTTCATATAAATTGAGAATAGGGCATTATTAGAGTGCATCTGTTTTCGTTAGCCAGACACAAACAAGCACACACTTTCAACAACATGTCTCAGTTTTAAGGCTGAACGGGGGGCAGCGAGGATGACCGGATTCAGGAGAGATGGAGGAGGAGGAGATCGCTTCCCATGGTGTCCCTCTAGACCGGCTCTTTGTGTAAGTAAGAGTGGCCCCAATCGCTGCATCCTGACGACATGCTCCTGACTCACAGTAGTGCCTGATTCATTCAGTTCAGACACAGCGCCGGAGCGACCCTTCCCTGCAAAACACCACAGCGACTCCACAACACACTATCCATGATGTGCTTTTGTTGTGCTTCGTTAACTCTGTAATAACTCTTTAACACTCAGTGATAATGTTAATAAACATTATCACATTATATCATGCTTTAGAGGTGCAGATCAATTATATGTTGCATGCACATAGTAATGCCATGAACTGTATTTAATATGTTTTTCACAGAAATCTGATATTTTATGCACATGATCTAATGCACATAAAATAATGATTTACTCCTACTGGTTCCCGAGTAGACTACTGGGACAAAACAGGCTACAGAACTGGAAAGTTTGTGTTTATTGGCATTATTATTTTGGATGAAACAAAATTCCACTATTTGAGGAAATACAAAAAAAAAAAAAAAAAAAAAAAAAAAGTTTGCAAGACTACAATTCACTATGGTAAGCCTAGGAACTGCATAACTGATGTAATCAAAAGTGCATTTATACGTTTTGAACACAGGAGGCAATAGAGAGCCCAATGTTCTGCACTGCAGCTTTTAATGAAGAAGTCATTTTGTTTTCCATTGTTAGCTAGCAACTAATGGGACTTACCTAAATAAGAATAAATATATATATTTTTTATTTAATAAAAATGTAATAAAAAAAAAACAAATTAATTATTACAAAAATTAAAAACAATAACTATAAAACAAACTAAAAAATTGCATATATATATATATATATATATATATATATATATATATATATATATATATATACTCTATTACATTATTTACATACATAATACGTAAATAAACTTCAATAAAAATGGTGTTTCTAAAACCTTAAATGAATGTTTTATTAATGTTTTACTGCTACATTGTCATTTCTTAGCTTATTTTTGCAAATGCATGATTCTAGTTCATTACAGATGGTGACACAGACTTGGGCTGTTCATTCGGTCGATTAATAACGCCGCCTCATTAGTAATGCTGTGAATATAAACTCACAGAAGAACCGGACTGCTTCTTTTGGGCTGCTCTCCGTCCTGTTTCTCCTTCCTGTGCCAGTGATCATTCATCTCCTGTCTTCATATCTCCAAAACAAAGCCACAGCTTCTCTCTCTGAGCAGTTGCTAATGGGCTGAATGATTAAAAACAAACCGGCCTCCATGTGCTGGGATGAAGGGACACGAGAGCGTGATCTATGGCCCACATGTGCACCATCTACAGCACGCTTGAAGAGTTTGGGGAGAGGTCAGATGCAGGTCCTTCTGCACGGATCTGATCTGATCTGATCTGCCACCCTCATGGTTCATCTGTGGTCCAGCTCAACCACACAGACTCGGATCCGTTCAGAGCTTCTGTGAAGACCGGTCTGATCAGGATGCTGGTTTAGACAGTGTTTCATCAAATACTTCTTACTGAGGGTTTTTTTTTTTTTCTTCCTCCATTCCCTCAGACTCATATTTAGTACATATAACTTTTATGAAAAATACATCCTGGAAGAGCAAATACTCCTCTGACTACATGCTGATTACATGATTGTTTGTCTGAATTTACTGTACACTGTGTTCCAAATTATTATGCAAGTTATATATCAATAGGATTTTGGTACAGTAAAGAGTCCGATTTTTGTTTGTGTATATTTTCACATCTTTTTAGATAACTGTATCAATCTCAGACAAGTTTGCTCAATAGTTTGAGGTCTTCTGGGGTAAATGGAAACCCTACTTGAAGAGGTTGTTCCACATTATTAAGCAAGTCACAGTTCTTATGAAATATGGTGAGGAAGAAAGATTTTCTGAAGATGAAAAGTATGAAACAATGCAATGTCTTGCAAAAGGCATCAAAACAAACAATATTTCATGAAAAGCGAAAAGAGATTATTGAACTGTCAACAGATTTGTGAGTGACTTAGAGCACAGAAGATCTTGGTCAGATAAAGAGTTATTAAGGAAAGTTTCTGTCAAACAAATGAACTGTAATGTAATGGTAGCTGTAAAAAAAGCCAATGCTGAGCAGCAGAAAGATGTTTGAAGCTCCTGGAGTCTCAAGATCCTCTCCATGCAGACTGACAGTTGTGTGTAAAGCTGTGTTTCAGTCACTGCTAACCAAACCTCACAAAGAGAAACCTGCACAGTGATGAATAAAAAGAACTACTATAAGTAGTTTGGTTGATTATTTATTTATTCACTTGTTTATTTATACAAACCCGATTCCAAAAAAGTTGGGACACTGGACAAATTGTGAGCAAAAAAGGAATGGAATAATTTACATATCTCATAAACTTATATTTTATTCACAATATAATATAGATAACATATCAAATGTTGAAAGTGAGACATTTTGAAATGTCATGCCAAATATTGGCTCATTTTGGATTTCATGAGAGCTACACATTCCAAAAATTTGGGACAGGTAGCAATAAGAGGCCGGAAAAGTTAAATGAACATATAAGGAACAGCTGGAGGACCAATTTGCAACTTATTAGGTCAATTGGCAACATGATTGGGTATAAAAAGAGCCTCTCAGAGCGGCAGTGTCTCTCAGAAGTCAAGATGGGCAGAGGATCACCAATTCCCCCAATGCTGCGGCGAAAAATAGTGGAGCAATATCAGAAAGGAGTTTCTCAGAGAAAAATTGCAAAGAGTTTGAAGTTATCATCATCTACAGTGCATAATATCATCCAAAGATTCAGAGAATCAGGAACAATCTCTGTGTGTAAGGGTCAAGGCCGGAAAACCATACTTGATGCCCATGATCTTCGGGCCCTTAGACAGCACTGCATCACATACAGGAATGCTACTGTAATGGAAATCACAACATGGGCTCAGGAATACTTCCAGAAAACATTGTCGGTGAACACAATCCTCCGTGCTATTCACCATTGCCGGCTAAAACTCTATAGGTCAAAAAAGAAGCCATATCTAAACATGATCCAGAAGCGCAGGTGTTTTCTCTGGGGCCAAGGCTCATTTAAAATGGACTGTGGCAAAGTGGAAAACTGTTCTGTGGTCAGACGAATCAAAATTTGAAGTTCTTTTTGGAAAAACTGGGACGCCATGTCATCCGGACTAAAGAGGACAAGGACAACCCAAGTTGTTATCAGCGCTCAGTTCAGAAGCCTGCATCTCTGATGGTATGGGTTTGCATGAGTGTGTGTGGCATGGGAAGCTTACACATCTGGAAAGGCACCATCAATGCTGAAAGGTATATCCAAGTTCTAGAACAACATATGCTCCCATCCAGACGTCGTCTCTTTCAGGGAAGACCTTGCATTTTCCAACATGACAATGCCAGACCACATACTGCATCAATTACAACATCATGGCTGTGTAGAAGAAGGATCCGGGTACTGAAATGGCCAGCCTGCAGTCCAGATCTTTCATCCATAGTAAACATTTGGCACATCATAAAGAGGAAGATGCGACAAAGAAGACCTAAGACAGTTGAGCAACTAGAAGCCTGTATTAGACAAGAATGGGACAACATTCCTATTCCTAAACTTGAGCAACTTGTCTCCTCAGTCCCCCAGACGTTTGCAGACTGTTTAAAAGAAGAGGGGATGGCACACAGTGCTAAAACATGGCCTTGTCCCAACAACTTTTTGAGATGTGTTGATGCCATGAAATTTAAAAATCAGCTTATTTTTCCCTTAAAATGATACATTTTCTCAGTTTAAAACATTTGATATGTCATCTATGTTGTATTCTGAATAAAATATTGAAATTTGAAACTTCCACATCATTGCTTCCTGTTTTTATTCACAATTTGTACAGTGTCCCAACTTTTTTGGAATCGGGTTTGTATTTATTTATATATCACTTTATTTTATTTTTTTGGCTAAATTTATATACAAAGCAAACAAAAAAAAATAAAAATAAATAAATAACCCACCAAACTGCCTTTTGGACTATAGTACAAGTTTTTTTTTTATTTTTTTTTTTTTATAAAATATATATTTATGAAATATATATTAAATTATGGCTTCTAAAAGTAGATAATTCTAATGACATATTATTACATATTATTTTGTAAATGTTCTACTGTAAATATATTAAAACATAATTGTTGATTATTAATATGCATTGTTAAGAACTTCATTTGGACAACTTTAAAGTTGATTTATAATAATATATATATTATAATTTATTTTTTATTTATATTTATTTATTTTTGCACCCTCAGGTTTCCAGATTTTCAAATAGTTGTATCTTGGCCATATAATATTGTCCTATCCTAACAAACCGTAAATCAATGTAAAGATTATTTATCCAGCTTCCAGATGATGTATAAATCTCAATTTATAAAAATTTACCATTATGACTGGGTATATATATATATATATATATATATATATATATATATATATATATATTATAATTTCCAGAAGGCTTTCTTCATTTAACATGTTAATTATTGGGCAGTAAGTGTGTTAAATTAACTTGAAGCGAGAATTATTCTCCTAATTTTTTTACATTTCAAAAGCATTCTGAACACCGCGGGCCAGACCTTATCATTATTTTACTTTTTGATATTTTAACAGTTCTTGTATGTTCAAAAGCCTGCCGTTTAGAGAGAAAACAGAAAAGTTTACTTTGAAATAGACTCTTGAGAAATAGAACAAATAAATAAATAATAACAACAATAATAATAAAACAGAAAGCAAAATACATTTGAAGGCGAGCGAGGTGTAGATTTAACTTCCAGTCCTGGCCGGTCTTCTTATGTGTTTGCGAGAAATCAAAGCCTCTTTGTGGGGATGCATTTAATCCTTTTTCTGGCACATAAAGGATGTACCTTTAAACTGGCTTTCAGTCCAGTGACAACCATGCAAATCTGTGTGAGGTAGGATGCCATCTCATTGACACTGTTTGTTGGAGGAACACAGCGGAGGGGAAAGGTCCCGTCTCCAGCATTCCTCCGAGAGCAGAGCAGAGGAATTGTCAAAAGCTTGTTATTTACCATGAGTTTCTAGCATCCCCCCGCCTCCCTCCACCCCCTATAGCTGCCAAGCTAATTCAATCGTTTGGGGTACTTTCTCCCCCCCCCCCTGGGTAGGATTCTTCCTCCTTCTCTTCCCTCCTTTGTCTTTTTTTTTGTCTTTTTTGTCTTTTTTTTCAGCAAGAGACCTGACCCAGTTTAGATTGAAATTCCCTCCCTATCTGAGTTGACTAACAAACATACTGTGACGGTTCACATGCAGTGAATCTGCTTCATGAGCTCCAGCGATCAGATGGATGTTTAATAATAATTTGTTTTGTCTCAGGATGTTAAAACTAACCTCATCCATTCATGAAAGAGCAACTCTAATCTGCACCTGCACTCTATTCCTGTAACATCTGCCTTCATTATAGTGACCCTAGCTGAAGTCATACACATCATTCATTCATTCATTAATTAATTCATTCATTCATTAATTAATTCATTCATTCATTCATTCATTCACATTAATCTCCTTATTTTAACTTTTTTTATTTTAATTTTCTCACTTTTTCTTCTTATATGCTACATTCTTGTAAATGTATACTCTGGTTTTGATTATGCTATATACTTGTCAAAAAGTAATTGAAGTACTTTTTGTAAAGTAAAAAACAACAACAACAACAACAAAAAAAAAAAGCAACAAGAAATAAGCAACTTTAATTTCCTTAATCAATAATACTGTATCTATGATACTTTTTTTAATAATTTACCATTTTTTCGTTAATATAATTTTTTTTTTTTTTTTTTTTTTTATGGATTTTGAAAGAATTCCTAATAGCAAAAATAAGTGATAAGATAGCCTATCACTTCTTATTAGTTTTCTTTATTATTAATTCTTAAATTATTTAATTTCATTAAATTCTTTGTGTGTGTGTGTGTGTGTGTGTGTGTATACAGATATTATTTGAGTACATATTATTTATTTATTTACTTTTATGTTTTACCGCATTATTATTATTATTATTATTATTATTATTATTATTATTATTATTATCATCATCATTATTTTTATCATAATCATTATTATTATATTTACCTTTTATGTTATGCATGATTTTATAGCTGAAATTAATTTGTATTATTAAAAAAAACATTATTATTATTATTATTATTATTATTATTATTACTGCCTTATAATCTACAAGTGTCAGTTGAATTGCTTTACGGAGTAAATATGGAAATAACTACACATTATTCAATGCAGATTTTTCAGCATCCAGTGTGCTTGTGTTATATCACCTCCCAACAGCAGCTGAACAAATGATTTCATTATTCTGACTTCCACACACAGAGATTCAGCACTCCTCCTCACGAATAATTCACCACATAATACTTCTATAAAAAAAAAAACGAGAAAGAAGAGACAATTAATGCTGAAGTGTTGATGAGTGAGCCGGCTTTGCCCCAGGACGGGCTGAGCTCAGTGGAAGGTGTCTCTTTACTCGTCTTGCTCTCTTCTTTATTTAGAAGGTCATCAGCAGGACATTTCAGAGCAGGAGTTTAATAGGAAGACGACACAGAGTCTGCGATTTGTCACCACTCCTTCTAGATAATTGAAAGCATCTAAAGTCGTTTCTTTCCTGTGCTGAATTATTTCCCGTTGAAGTGGAGATGAGCATTTCGAAAGACTCGTAGCCAGTAACCTTTAGATTATGTCACAGTCACAGTCAGCGGCAGACAGAATACTCATTCTTCTAGAGAGCTTTTGATTGGACGAATATCTGGATATGCAAATGATTTCTGAAGATCATGTGACACTGAAGACTGGAGTAATGATGCTGAAAATACAGCTGTGCATCACAGAAATAAATTACAGTTTAACACATATTCACATAGAAAACAGCTGTTTTAAATTGTAATAATATTTCACATTTTTCACATTATTTTTGATAATATAAATACAGCCTTGCTGAGCAGAAGAGACTTATTTCTAAAACATTTGAAAATTCTTTCTGACCCCAAACTTTTAAATAATGTGCACATAAAAATGGGAGGAAAAAATCCTAATAGACTCGTGTATTTTTTTATTTTTTTTGTATATTTTATTGCTCTGCACATAAGAAAGCATCATGCAGCTCACAACCCCACAGTCTGTTTGCTCTCAAACTGCAGCTGCAAGTTTGTCAAAAACTATGAAATCAGACGATGATCATTACACGTCTCTCCTCACACAGTCAAACCCTTCAACCAATCCAACTCTACAGCGACTACATTAACTGCTCTCAGCTCATGCGCGAGCACATTTATGCACAAGAGAGAGGGAAGCAGCACGGCTGACAATGAGTTCAAAGTGCTGCGGATCAAACGAATGTCACCGCTGCGGTTTGAAGGACAGTACACAGGTTTCCACTGCAGTCGTCTCACTCAGAGACGTGTGATGAAATCTGAGGTCCTTCTGCTCCTCGGCATAGTTCTCTCTGACCTTTTTCTCCACGGGTCGCACCGAGCTGTCAAACATTTGGCAAAAACAAAGACTTAAGACAAGTTCTGTGGTGTGGCTCCACAATTCAACCACAAAGGTGCAGATTTAGTTATAGAGATGGAGAGAGAGACAAGAAGAGAGAGACAATGGCTAAAGATCAACGCTGAAGGTCAAAGGAGCTCCTGAAGAAACAATGGAAGATATCAAGCTCAGGCCGACGGGTCATTTCAGCCTTCGGACATCAAAACGGCCCAAAAACCCCGTCCTGGGAGTTTATCTCGGTTTCTGTTACACTGCGGAAGAATTTCAGACATCTGCTTGATTGCTCAGATCATTGTGTGTCCCCTAATTTTTTATAGTTTTACAAAAAAAAAAAATCTCATTTTTGTGGAGATACAAACCCTTAAGTCTTGACAGATTGACTGACTGACTAGCTAATGAAATAAATAAATCAATAAATAAATATTATTTGCAAATATATACAAATAATTAAAAAGTATTATATATATATATAAATACACACACGCATTACATTTGTGATGGCTAGTGTGATTACATATTAAATATAAAAATAAATAAATAAAAAATAGAAAAAGAAAACAAAAGAAATGCACATCTTGCACATGCACATTTAGGACTTTCAGGTTCACAATGGTGAGAGATCAGAGCTGAAGGTCAAAGCAGTCCCTGGAGAAACACTGGGAGATATGAAGCTCAGGCCGGCGGTCATCGCCAGCAGGTCATTTCAGATGTCAAAACAGCCCAAAAAGCCCATCCTGAGAGTTTCTAACAGTTTCTGTTACGCTGCAGAAGAATTTGCCTGCGAGCTCAGCTTGACAGATTAGCTGGGTCCCCAGACAAAGCGGGGTGACGCTGAAACAAGAGCTACTTTTATGAGGCACGTAACACAAACCCCGGCCAGCGTCGTGAGGGCTGGAAACCGATCCCGTGATGAAAGTGAGGGTGCTGCTCCACCTCACGTCTCCATAGGCCTTACTCCGGCCGACCACAGACACAAATGACAGACAATTAAGATCGCACAAAGCCAAGGGAAATTCAGTATCGGGCTACATGACCCCAGCCGGCCCGCAGGATTTCAATGCGCACGGCCACCTTTTGTCCAGACATTCCAAGGAAAACCAAAGAGTACATAAGAGTGACATGTTGAAGGGACGTTTACACACACGGTTTGAGACTCACCAGCGCCAGCAGCATCAGCGTGAGGACACGACAGAATCTGGACTAACTTCAGCATACTAATGTACAGATGTAAAGTTGAATTAGTGTGTTTCATTGACTTAAAGCTGAGCATTTGTGATGGCTGGTGTGGAAGGATGTTTAAAAATAAGATGCCCATCATGCACATGCACACGGGACATTCAGGTTCACATCCACAAATCAATGTCCATAAATAAATGAGAAAATACACCAACAATAATATATAGATGAGTGGAGTACACCATCACCAATAATAGATTTATCAAGGAACATCAAATTTAACAAACACCACAATTTCTGTGTGGAAACATGCAGGTTAACACAAGCAATCTACAGCATTAGGACAAGCATTTCCTGTAAAAACCTGCAGCGTCTGCAGACGAGGATCTGTTTCCTCTCAGCGGAAGTTTATATGATGCCACTGAGTCTGAGGTTCGGCAAGTTTCAGATGGTGGAGGGGGAATCTGACTCTGTTATATGACTGATATCAAGGACACACAGGTGAAGCTGTCTCTCACCTCACTCTCTGCTGAAAGAAATGGGCCACATATCAGCTGAGAAACCCAATATTTTGTCAGCATTGTCCTTTAAGACATTTGTTTGATCTCATATGCTGTTGTGTTTTAGCAGAACTATTAGGGGATATATATATATATATATATATATATATATATATATATATATATATATATATATATTTTGGCAATGAACACCTAATATGTGAAAGTTTCTGTAGAGGCACAATCCTTAAAGTTTAGACTACAATACAATACAATACAATACAATACAATACAATACAATACAATACAATACAATAAAATAAAATAAAATAAAATAAAAAATAAAATAAAATAAAATAAAATAAAATAAAATAAATAAAATAAAATAAAATAAAATAAAATAAAATAAAATAAAATAAAAAAATAAATAAAAAATAAATATATTTTTTAATAAATAAGCATTTTTATTTGAATAAATAAATTTACAAATGTTAAAATTAAATTTTAATGAAATATATAAATATTAAAATGAATGAATATTTTAAAATAATAAATATTTTATATAATTGAGGAATACTAAACAAGACAAAAATGTAGAAATTTTACATTTACATTTTTAAAACGAAATATACAAATGTATAAATAAATAATAAATGAGACAAAAAAAAAACAATGTTCCATTTCAATGTACATGAGCTGCATATGAAACACATGTGAAAAATTTGCCCTGATACAATTTTTTTGACAACATGCCCAGAACCGATAAAAACTCACAATGTTTAACATTGACTATTAATACTATTATCTACTAGTTGCAACTTTTCAAGCTTAGTGGCGATCTTGATGGTTAGCTGTGCATTAATTAGGCCTATTCATCACACGCTATAGCAGTAGCAGCACAGTTTTGGCTAACCGTAGTGAAGCACAGTGTTTTCCAGCAGTAGCATTACTTTGTGTTATTAGCTAATAATCGGGTGTGATCCTGGGGTAAGTCTGAAGCTGCTGAGATCACGAGAGATCTGCTGCGAGGCCTGACTATATCACCGTCTCATATGACAGCAGTGATTTCCAGCTCTACTCCTAAAGTGATCTCCATCCTGCCGTGACTTAATTACTTAATGGAGACGTGTCTTATTCCACCCTTGAGATTGTGTGGGATTGTGTTTTTAATGAAGAGCTAAAACAGCTTATTTTCCCATCTGCGCTGGTGCTCGTCCACAGCAGCACCGTCGACACGTTTGTCCAAATTAATCTTTTCAAGAAAGGCAGTATATTAGCAAGAAATCCTCGGAGCAGACTAAGGTGTTGGAGTTTGACTCACTGTCACCAATTTCTTTAATAACCACTAATCTAATTAATTAGAAACCGAGCACATTGTGCTTCCCATTAATTCCCAAAACAAGAGCGGCGGGGTTCCTTAATACGGGCTATTTCTTAACTTCTGCTGCATCACATGCCCACTTTAGTGAACAATCACCCGAGGGGATTGAGACACACGTCAACAAAACAGACAAAATCATTAAATAGGCTGTTTGTGGACAGTCCTTCATTTAGTGATGGGTCATTTTTACACTGTTCCCATCATTCATTCTCACTGTAAACATCTCCACCTGCTTTAAACTTAAAAACAGCTACTGCCTTGCATTTTTTTTAAGCATGATCAATCATTTGTACAAGTAATTTCAACTTAGAGTTTAAGTTTAATTGCATATAACTTTTATTAGGAAGGAGTCTGACATGATCAGGGTTCTTATTGTTAAAAACATTTTTGTTTATTGAAATTAAGCTGGAATAAAATAAAATTATTAGATGAAAAACTTATACAGAAAGAAAAGGAAAAATGTTGTCTTTGCAACTAGTTGAAATAAGATGAAACACAAAAATTACTAAAAACTAAAACTGCAAAATGAATGAAACCTAAAAAGTAATAAAACTAATTAATTAATAATGATAATACAATGATAAAAGCACATAAAAAAATAATAAACTGAAATAAACAACAACAACATAAAAGCAAATCTGAAACATTCATAAAAATGAAAATACTATAGCTATAAATAATACTAAAATAACAATGGCCATGATTCAAATAAAATATGTTTTCTTGGAAATATGATGGTGATTATATTATATTAATATCACTATTGCTGAATTTGGAGCTGCATACTGTACTTTCTTGCTATTTCTGCCATAGAAAGATACGCTAGTATGTGGTGCTGAACTCGGCCTATAACTTTAACTAACAAAAGCCAGTTCCTTCATGACATCATCCTCCAGGAAGTGACGTCATTTGGAGGGAAAACAGCTGCACAAACAACAGTGAGTATTAGCGATGGATTCTGGGAAGTTTGGTGGTGTTAGATGGTTTGTGTCGCTATTAAACTTTCCATCCTGTTTCAAATTCACTTTTCAAAACAGTCACTAATCTGTATGATAATATCACAATTTGAGAAAACTGCTTAAAAATCATGTAAATAGTCACTGTGCAAAAAAAAATTGAATTGTCTATACTTCCGAAGTACATTTTCATAGTATCTCGTCCCTAAATTACAACACAAGCATTTTAATTTTCAAGGTGAAAGTACAGCACAGAAGAAATGCCCTGCGTGCTGTTTCAGTCTCATCTGTGGCCTTCGATTGTTCGGTTCATGTTGAGCAACATTCACTTTTCATCCCTCCCCTAAATATACATCACTCCATGCAGTAAATCTGATCGTTTGGATTTGCGGTAAGGTGTTTCACAAGCACATTTAGGCCAAAATAAATCCTGCAGCTCAGGTTGAGGAGTTAGCATAGCGTTTAAGAGTCGTCGCAGTAAAGCAAGCTCGTGTCCCTGGCAAACGGAGCTGAGAGAGGTCAGCGGCACATTACATGGCGATTGGATTTTGTGATCATGTTCCCCTGTTGTCAGGTCACGAATGCTGCTTAAGTCCTTATAACGAAAGATTTACGGCGTCTCTACAACAAGTCATGGTGATTTAGTGTACGAGTACAGAATGTAACGACACCGATGAGCTTAAAACCCCAAACATAAATGCACTTGTGATCTGTGGCACATGTTGCAGACTGAGCTGCGTAGCTCAATATTTATTTCCCACAAAGACATTGGAGATCGGAGCAGGAAAAGGATCGCTGCGCTGTTAATATGGCACAGATCTCATGCTGCTATGAATAGAAAGTACAAAAGGTCATATTGAAAGAGTTTCTCAGCTGATCAAATGCTGTAGTCACTCTGTAGTGCCAGTGGATTGTACGGCGCAGGAGCCAGATGGAGCACATTTACCGTACAATCACTGTAAATCACTGCACTTCTGACAAAACATTCAATAAAAACAGTTTAAAACTGAAGACGTGGTATTACAGCAAGACTTCAAGGTTCAGATATTTCAAAATAACACACTCTTTATTTCCCTGCATGAGGAAAACAGACCATTTGATAATATCTTATTTATTTATGCATGTCCAACCTTTTCATATTATTTTCACACTTGTTTCTTCCCAAACCTAAGGATTTTTGAAGAATCTTCATACTGCTCTTTGCCTTATGACAGTTCATGACGACTCTCGAGTTCTGGACGAAGAACGATTGCAAAAGCGTTATATTCAAAGACTTTTGATAGGTTTGTGTCAGGAAAGTCAATTTAAGTCATTGTTCACTAAAATATTTTGTCTGTTGCAGCTGCTTTACGAAAAAAGAAGTGCACTTAATTGTATTTCACGTGCACTTGCAGTGTTCTTAAAATCTCTCACTTGCAGGTGAAATAATGTTAATGAAATTAAAGGCCACTTAAGTGCAATTAAAGAGAAACGTTTCTTAACACACTTAAGTACTTAAGTATATTGTTTTTTTAATTAAAAGTTTTACTTTAAAGTACATTTTGAAATAATTTTCATAGTAAAGTATATGTAAAATACTTTTATATAAGTTTAAACTATAATTTATTTTCATTATATTGAAAATAGCATGCAATTAAGAGTCAGAAACATTGCATTCAGCTTGCACTTAAGTATTTTTTTTTTTTATTATGTATATTATTTCCATGATAAGTACTTCTTTTAAAGTCAAATTTATTTATACAGCACTTTTAACAATACAGATTGTGTCAAAGCAACTTTACAGTATTAAATAGGAAAACAGTGTGTCAGAAGGACAATAGTAAACACTCAATTTTCAGTTAAAGGCAGTTCATCGTTCAGTTCAGTGATGTCATCATCATCCAGCTCAGTTCAGTTTAAATAGTCTCTGTGCAATCAAGTTGACGATATCACTGGATATTAAGTGTCCCCAACTAAGCAAGCCAGAGGAACAAAACTCCATCGGTGACTGAAAGGAGAAAAACCTTGGGAGAAACCAGGCTCAGTCGGGGGTCAGTTCTCCTCTGACCAGACGGAACCAGCAGTTCAATTCCAGGCTGCAGCAAAGTCAGATTGTGCAGAGGACTCAACTGGTTCCTGTGGTTTGTCTCAGTGGCAGTTTAGGAGACAAGGTCTTTACTGGGGATCTGTGTCTGGGGCTCATCTAGTTGTCCTGGTCTCCGCTGACATTCAGGGCTGTAGAGGTCATCTCCCTTTCACAAGGGCTCTTGAATCAAAAACTCAATGTATGAGTCGTATAGACCAGTTTTATTAATTTATGGTGTGTTTTGTCGTTTTTTAATTGTCGCTGAGTGAGAAGGAGCAGCATAATTCAACTTCGGTTTCATGGAAGAAAGAGTCAAATGGGTTTGGGACAACATGACAGTGAGTGAATACTATCAAAATTTGGTCATCATGAACTCTCAGCATTGGTTCAGTACGAAGTCTGCCAAAAAGTGGTTGTGAATCGACCGGTGGTGGCAAACAGCAGTCAGAGTGTCTGCAGGACGTAACCTGACAAGCTTTGGATATTCAGCCAGCGATCTAGTCCTGACACAAAAGCTCATTGCCAGTCACCATCCAGCCGCCGTTATCATGCCTGCCTTCATTGATTTCAGCCCTACTGATGTATTCCTGCAGAATATCACCAGAATCCAAGGCTCTATCAATTTAATGCATCTGTGTAGCTAGAAAACTTTGAGAGGTCGTGTTTTCAGGAGCATTGCAACTTGATACGGGGATAAATAAACAACCGAAAATAAGCTGAAAATTAATAAAAATGAGGGAAGTATATGTGCTGTGAAAACAAACTTCGTTGGGTCTCATCGTGCTGGAATGACGAATGTAAACAACAGGAAGTGAGCAGAGAGAAACACTGCCGTTCCCAGTCCTGCTAGATTTAATGCAGTTCATAAAGGCCATGCAGACACGGGGCAAAGCGTATAGACTATCACCATAAATGATCATTTGATGTTCCTTCTTCGAGTCTTTTTTTTCCCCAAAAACATTTGAGGGGGATCGAGACGTCTCCGTGCAACATCTGGTCCACAGAAAGTGAATTATGTCGAACAGGATGGAAACTGTATGCTGGACGGCTGGAGTCCGGCTGATACAAAAAGGTTACAAATGAAAGCGAGGTTCGGTTTTCTCTGAAGAACATGAGCTGGCCTGTTATTTAGCTCCAGTAAACCCGGCTACAGTGCTTGGCTCTGGTTGCCGTCTAGATAGACGTTAAACTGGTCACCTGGCCTAAGGATTAGAACGCTAACAAGTTTAATTTCTGCCCACAGCTTTTGAAATGATTCAATTTTGCTAATCTTGTTTAGCTTTGGAGTATGCCGCTTTGAGCCTCAGAGACATCCTTTTTCAATCGGTCTTCCTTTTGAGGACATTTGCATATCTACATTTGGACTCCAATTCAGGACAGCATGCTTTTGGCCCCCATGAAGAAATGAACTGAGAAAGCTTCCAGTGTCAAGCCAGAGGCTCAGCACATATTTGATGCGTTTCAGATAACCACCTGTTTTTCCAGCTCTGTGGAGGAGAGAGAGACGCTGCACTGACTCAAGCTTCGAACTGAATTGAACATCTTTATAAAACGTATTTTTCATTTTTCTACCTTCTGTAAAAAAGACTCTGTGTCTCGTTTACATGGCTGGGTATTTTCCATAGTTTATTAGATTAAGCTGCACTAGACTTCGGTGAGCTGCTCTCCTCCACAGATGTTTGTGATAGAACAAATGAAAGAGAATGAAGTGCATTCATGCTGATTACATTTGCATAAATATAGGACGTTTACATACAAAGCAAATCAGGAAATCAATGCTATACAATAACTTGCAGACAGAAAAAATGTTCATCTTTAATGTATAATGTATAACTAAATTATATAAACTAAACTATGATTTTGGCTCTTTAGCAGAAATTTATTAAATTATTATATACAGTCATGGGCAAAAATATGGGCACCCTTGGTAAATATGATCAAAGGAGGCTGTGAAAATTAATCTGCATTGTTAATCCTTTTGATCTTTTATTTGAAAAATTCCCAAGAATCTAACCTTCCATTGGATAATAAGAATTTAAAATGGGGGGAAATATCATTATGAAATAAATGTTTTTTTTCTCAAATACACGTTAGACACAATTATTGGCACCCCTGCAAATTCGTATGAATAAAATATCTCTGAAGTATATTCCCATTCATATTCACAATTTTGAGCACTCCAGCATGATTATGAACATGAAATTATCCATCCAAGGATTCCCGTTTCACAGAAATATAAATAGGAGGGAAAACAAAGCCTGAATTTCCTTAATCATCCATCACAATGAGAAAAAACAAAGAATATATGTCTGATGTGCAGCAAAAGATGATTGAGCTTCACAAATTGGTGAAGTGGCTTTAAGAAAAGAGCTAGAGCAGTGAAAATTCCTATTTCCACCATCAGGGCAATAATTAAGAATTTCCAATCAACAGAAATTGTTACAAAACTGCCTGGAAGAGGACGTGTGTAGTATATCATTCCTAATGTGCGATGATAAGGAGAGTTTGAGTAGCTAAAGACTCTCCAAGAGTCACAGCTGGAGAATTACAGAAAATAGTTGAGTCTCTGGTTCAGAAAACCTTTAAAAAAATTGTCAAACAGCACCTACATCAACCTACATGTTGTTTGGGAGGGTTTCAAGAAAAACCCTAGCTCATTCAAAACAAACTCCAGCATATTCAGTTATCAGCCATGACTGGAACTTCAAATGGGAATGGCTTCTATGATCAGATGAAACTAAAAAAATGAGCTTTTTAGCAGCAAACACTCAAGATGGGTTTGGTACACACAGGAATAAAAAGTACCCCATGTTGTACAATGAAATATGCTGCTGTATTTTGTTGTGGGCCTATATTTCTGCTGGAGGTCCTGGACGTCTTGTTTAGACACATGGCATCATGGATTCTATCAAATATCAACAGAACAGATAAAAATTATCAGTAAGTGAGTGAAATCTTATAATGGGCGCATGTTTGGATCTCTCCAACCGTACAATAATCCAAACACAAAACATAAAAAACAACAAGCAATGGGTCTAGAGACATGAGCTCTGAAACCAAGCCAAGTAAAATTGGTGAACTGCTATGGCCATTCCAGTCATCTGACCTGAACCCTATAGAAAATGAGTGTGGTGAACTCAAGAGAAGCAGCACTAACATGGAGCTGGGAATCTAAAGGGTCTGGAGTGATTCTGGATGAAGGAATGGTCTCTGATCTCTTGTCAGGTGTTCTCTAACCTCATCAGGCATTATAGGAGAACATTTAGAGCTGTTTAAACTGGCAAATGGAGGTTTCAAAAGTCCAGCGTATTGAATAAAAGGGTGCCATTAATTGTGGCCAACGTGTATTAGAAAAAACATTTATTTCATAATGATATTTCCCCCCATTTTAAATTCTTATTTATCCAATGAAAGTTTAGATTTTTACGTGAGTTTTTAAATAAAAGATCAAAGACATTAACAATTCAGATTAATTTTCACAGCCTCCTTTGATCATATTTTACCAAGGGTGGCTATATTTTGGCCCATGACTGTAAATATATATATACATATATAAGTATATATATATATAGTCCAGTATAGATATCATATATATGAACTTAAATTAAATTAAAAATCAGGAAATTACATTTTCGTAAATTAAATTAAATTAAATTAAATATATTTACTTATTTATTTAAATGATATATATATACACATACTGTATTGTCATATGAAGTAAAACATACAAAACAAATATAAATTAAAATAAATCAAATTAATAAACCAGACAAAAAAAAAATTATTAATTATTAATACATAATACAACATATGACAAATATGCCATGTACATGTATATCCATCCTAAAACACATCAATACATGGTGATATTATATACATAAATGTAAACAATACATGTATTTAAATAAGTAAATAATAATATCTGTTTATATATATCTTGTTTATAAAGTTGCATACAGAGAATAAAATAATATATATACAAACATATGAGAAAAAATATATATATAAAGAAAATATATATTGTTGACATGTTGCTACATATCATATAGAAATCATATATATGACTAAATATATAGATATATATATATATATATAATATATATATATATATACCATATATATATATATTATATATAATATAGTGCATATATACTCTTTTTTTTTTTTTGAAAAACATTCTTTATTTCGAACCTGGAAACTCGAAACAAAGCAGGTTCAGATTGATTTAAATAGAGAAACATATATCAATAGAATAATTCATTAAAATGATGGATCAAGTGTGGTATTGATCCAGTTTTCCACCCGAAGGGTTAAACACAATAAACAGCAACTCCAAGTTGAGCGTTTTGCAGAAGCACCCAACTTAAAGCACAGCACGATCTGGAAAACATATCGCAGCGCGTGAATATTGTTTCAGAGGCTTGATACATGATGAGAGGCTGAAATGAATCTTTTTAATCCTGAAAGAACATCTTGATCTCTGAGCTCGGAGGCTTGCTGGGGATGGAGTCGAAAATATAAGAAACGCTACAAACATCTCTCTCTCTGTGAGATGAGGCCGATAAAGAAAATGTCAGCGAAAAAAAATAAAAAATACTAAAGCTGCATGTCAGCAGCGCTGTGACGGCAGGGAGGGAAAAGCTAGAAATGTTCTATCATGTCCAACAAGGTGTTCTTTTTGAGATTTAGAGATCACTGCGCAACTTTAAACATGTTTTGTCACTTTGGCTCTGACTGGAACTATCACGGGTTTCACAAGAACTTTATCAGCTCGGCTACGGCCGAGAGGAGAAGAAGAAAACAGTCCATTCCCATTTATCTTAGCCAGGTTTCCTTCAAAGCCAACAAATAAATTACAGTGTACATTTGATACAAATTGATTTCTGAACTCAAATAACAATGTTGTCCTCCTGGCCGGGCCATGTGTCAGTCAGCGGCCGGTCTGAGTGAAAGGCTCAATCTGTCTCTGTGATAGAAGTGCGGCTGACACATCTCCAGCGAGGAATGCTAATCACGCGGGCCTGGCCTGGGCCTTTGTGGGCCGGCCGTGATAAGGAAAATCAGTTTCTCTCCTGTCAGACGCTGCCTGCACCTGATCTCCGAGACTTACTGTCCCGACAGCTCGCTTTTTTCACTGCATTCTCGGTGGTTTTGGAGCGGCTGGTGCTTGTCGTTCTGTGCGTGTATACAGTACATGTGAGAAAAAAGCCAGACGGACGGCCGAAAGACAAAAAGAGCAGCGCGAGGTGGTCGGCGTACAGCGCCGGTTAAGTCTCGGCCTCTGTGTGATTGAGCTGAAGTGAAACCCATTGAATATCTTGAGCCGATCTTATCGGCGGCGGGAGAAATGAGATATTGGCAGCGCTGTTGAGTGCTCTCACAGCTGAGCAGGTTAATAGGGTTGGGAGGCAGGCCATGGGCTAATTGGATTTGCTGTGGCTTGATAAACAGTGGCAAGCTTTTTTATTTACTTTTTTTCCCCGGACAGCCCAACACACACACAAACATATGTTCAGGGTCCCTTTTTGCTCCTCCATCACCCAACAAGAGAAGCAGCACATGATGCAGGCTATTTCTCTCTCTCTCTATTCCCAGCAGGCCAGAGCAAGCCTGGGAAAAAGGAGTGGGAAATCTTCTGATTTTAATCAAATACCATTTAACCTGAGTAACCTTTAGGAGTCTCTGACTGACTCGGATCAGAGCGGTGCTGAGAGTCACCAGCTCTCGTATGCAAAATACAGAAGTGTGTTAATGTGATTTAAAAGAGGTCTAGGAATAGCAATCAAAGAAAAACAATGTCTTATGTGACATACTGTAAAATAAGCAATTGCATGACCAGCACCAGGATAGAATATACTAAAAAAATTCAATAAAAAAAGATTATTGGATTATATTTCACAAGAAAATGCTAGTTCATTCTTTTGACTTCAGAATTTCATGTTTAATTCAATGTTACATAATTATTTATAAAACATTACTGACAATGTCTGAGCATTTTATATAGATATAAGGATTATACACACACACACACACACACACACACACACACACACACACACACACACACACACACACACACACACATCTGTGTTCAATAGTTGGTAGCAAATTTTATATTTCTGTCATCAGATTTTTATTTTATTTTTTTCACTTATTTTTCATTTTTATTATTTTTCACACAAATTATGATTAAGGCAACAAATTATTGATGAATACATACTTAATTTTGCAGGATACCATGAACAGCACTATGTTATGACCTTTCACATTGTAGTTTTATAATAGATCCAGACTTTCAATCTAAAAATATGAAAGTCTATCATAAAACAGTAGTAAACAATGATTGTTATACATTATTTAGCATTACTTATTATGCATAAAATTCTATCAAATTTGCCTAGTTGAGTCAGTCATTTGTTTCTAAAAATGTTTAAAAGTCATTTGCATCAGAAAATGCTATTAAACATCATGTATATCTCCTGTATCCTGTGATGCATGCATATCCACTGTTTAACAACTGACAAATTGCTGTCTGTTTCTAATGAGGTTAAATTTGCTTACATTAGTTCATGTATTTATCATGAATAAACAAATATTTACACAATTTATTAATCTAGTTTAATATCTATTTCTACATACAAGCCTCTGCAATTCTGTATGTGTATTTATTTTACATATAAAAACATTAAAACAAAAAAAAAAAAAAAATTAATAAAAAAAAAAATTCACTGTGGTAACACTTTATTCTAAGGTCCAATTCTCGTCTCTAAACAAAGCATTCACTATGACTTTTGCCTCAATAAACTCCTGATTAGGGATCTAAAAAGATTAGTGATGTAGAATATGGTCATGCAGAATAAATGCTTTATATGTACTATAAATCAGCCAATATGTTAATAACAGGCATGTTAATAAGCAAATAAACTAAAGTGTTACCTTCATTGTTAGTTGATGACATCTAATGCATAAACTAATGTTAACAAACTGAACCTGTTATTGAACCAGTCTCTTGTCCAGTCAGAATTTCGAGGAACTATGGGTTATTAATAAATCCCATCATCAGCTGGTACTGTGTGTTTACTGAGTGGCCTTCATAACCCACACTACTTCAGATTAGCTGGTGAAACAGACATGAGTGTCATGAAGCCGCTCAGCCGGCCGTAATGGAGACACTGCAGAATGATTGATCGTTGAGCGCCGCTGATTGAATACAGCGAGGTGGAAAAGACCTTGATGGCAGGTGTATAATTAGCAGAGTAATGATCCACGAGACCAGTTAGTGTTTGAAAGACCACATAGTGATGACTACATGACCCCTAATGATTTACGTGAACTTAGACCTGACCCCATCCACTGCTCTTTTGATTGCGTATTCATGCATCTCTAATCCTGACACGACCCTTCCGTGTGGAAAAATGTCCAGTATTTACAGCAAACACACTTGTGATCGAACGTGCTGCTGTTTAGAATAGAAGAGAACCACATTTTGAATAGATGTGAACACAAATGCAGTTTGAGAGTGGATAACTATGAATAACAAGCAACTATATGACTTTGCTCATGCAGGTCATGAGGACTTTCCCAGCTAACAGTGAATGTTCTTACAACTTTTTTTTTTCTTTTTTTTTTTTTTAAGCTATATATATGTTAGGACAAAACATTCATTAAGTAATGTTTATGGAACATTCTCATATTATTAATATTTGATATACGTTCACATAACGTTTAAAGAAAACATTCTTAGAACATCATTCTCAGAACTACCTCATGATGTTATTTCTAGGAAACCTTTTTTTTTTTTTTTTTTGCAACCTTTAAATAGTGTCATAATCACAACAAGAAAACTGGACATTATAACATTCTTAATCATTCAAATAATGTGACATTTTGGGTCAAAATAAAGTTAGTCAAAGGAACGTAACTTTCTAATCATGATAAGAAAACTAGGCTTTTCAAGGGTTTAGAAACATTTCAAAACACAATGTTTTTATAACCTAAATATGTCACTGGGGTCAATAAAACATAAATGGCACCACGCAGGTGGCATGCTTCTAGATATCTGTGCCAGCTAAGCTATTGTCTTTGATATTAATGCAATGCTAACTGTTAAAAACATTTTCTGATGTAAATAACATTTAAGCACTTTTTAGAATGGCAAATTTAACAGGATTTTATGCATTCTAATTAATGCATAACATTTTAAACACTTTTTGCAATCAAATGCAGTAAAGTTTTACTATGGTTTTTCATATTTTATGATCAAAAGCCTGGACTTATAATAAAAACACTATTTAAGGGTCGTTACATAGTATTGTGCAAGGAAGCACACAATTAATTAATACAAGTATTAATTAATAATTTTCCAATGTAATCATAAATTGTGTAAAAAAAAAAGAAAAAAAGAAAAAAAGAGTAATAAGCATTGTTGGTGTTTTACTGTCTCTAGTGTTCATTTCAGATGTAAACTGCAGTGAAATGTATGCTTATGTTTTTGCAGTTTTGCATAAATGTAGTCACATATTTCCAAAGAAAAATCAACGAAAAAAACAAACAATTACAAACAATGTACATGATAGCAACGCAGAGGTCACAGGTTCAGTTCCCAGGAAATGCATGAACTGATCAAATGCACCTGGAATACAATGTAAGTCATGTTGGATAAAAGCATCTGCCAAATGTAAATATTAGAAGTTCTGTTTTGGAATTACAAGAAATAGAATATAAGAATACAGAATACTCTTCTCTTTTTTTGTGAAATATTCCTTTATTATTCACAGTTTATGAATCAGCATTTGTGTGGTTTGAACCTACATCCTTTACCATCAGATCTTTAACCATTAGGCCACATCAACCCTAATATCATAGGCATTTGTCATGTGAGCTGATCTCTAATGAATAATAAATTAATAAATCATGCCCCTAAACTATAAACCACAATAACAAAAAATAACATAAATAAAAAG
Organism: Cyprinus carpio; assembly: GCF_018340385.1. Classification (NCBI taxonomy): domain Eukaryota; kingdom Metazoa; phylum Chordata; class Actinopteri; order Cypriniformes; family Cyprinidae; genus Cyprinus; species Cyprinus carpio. The sequence goes on along the minus strand of NW_024879320.1, from coordinate 392,169 downwards.
CAATAATTATATTATCAACTGTATAAAAAAACAAAAAAAAAATATAAATATATAAATTATACAAAATAATATATATATATAATAGTCATTATTGCATATAAGTAATATACACTACTTCTTGAAAGTTTGGCGCCAGCCATATTTATTTATTTATTTATTTATTTATTTTATTTTTTATTTTATTTTATTTTAAGAAATTAGTAGTTTTATTCAGCAAAGATAGATAAAATTTATCAAAACTGACAGCAAATACATTTATAATTTTACAAAAGATTGTTGCTTTAAACAAGCTTTGCAGCACAGGAATAACTTACATTTTACTACATACATACATAGAGAACTATTATTTTAAACTGTTACTGTATTTTTAACTGTATTTTTGATCAAACAAATGTACCCATAAAGCAAACAAATATATAAATAAATAGACCAATGGACTTAAATATATTTTAAATATATGCTAAATTTAAGTTGTATAAAGTGAACCTCAATTAAATATATTATTGAAATTAAAACTATATTTAGTTTCAGCTTTCACATACTGAAGTACGTTTCAAAATATAGTTAAACTGAATGAGGCATAATGACATGAGGTTCCCTCCTGAAGGGCACGTGTGGCTGGACTGGTTCAGGAACATGAAGGAGTTAGTGAAGACACACAGCGCTGACTGTGAAATGGCCCGGGGGTGTCCCCGTGTCCTGATTACCCACCCAGCTGGCGAACGCCTCCTCTGCGCGGCAGGACTATCCAGATCAGCGCTGGAGCCTCACACAAAGAGCCAGAAGAGCTCTCCTCATAGAGACATCTATTTACACAGCAAACAAAGTGGAGTTTGCTAAGTTGGAAAGCAGGCCTGCTGGAAAAGAGTGATGGGCGACGCAGGCCAGTCTTAATCCAGCCCTGCAAATTCCCCAAACACATCAAAGGCTGGGATTCCCTGCAGTGTGGGTGGGATCAGGAGTGGGCTCCGGTGCTGACAGCGCTCAGAAACGACCCCACGGCCCCAGCTGAGACAATATCACACACCACGGCTTCAGATGCTAATGAGAGTCCACGAATGCTCGTCTCCGTGTTATGCTGATATCACACTTTTGACGGTTGTTTGTCTTCGGGAAATGGTGAAGATGTGACATAGTCGAGACTTCCAGGGCTTAATTTTCAGTTAATGTATTTACTGTTTTCTTTATTGTTATGTCTGATTTGTTACAGTAGCTAAAAGTCCAAGTCACATAAAGGTACTAGATTGTTAATAGCAAACGTTTATTAACTTTTACAAATGATGAACAGTTTCAGCTTTAGATTGTACATATCATTAATTAGTAAATGCACAGATAATTAGTAAAGATGTGTAGTAGACTTCAGGGTATACATATTTACTATTACCTAAGAGTTTCCCCTTTATAGTTTCCTAATGTGCTGCTTATTAATAATAAGTAGGTAGTTTCTGTAGTAGTGAAGTTTGGGTATGGTGTAGGGTTAAATGTCACGCAGAATTAGCATTTATATGTGTTTTTTAAGTACTAATAAACAGCCAATATGCTAGCAATATGCATGCTAATAAACAACTAGTTAAATGGGAATAGAGATAATCTAAAGTGTTAACAAAGTCTGCATACACACCACAAAAGTGTACAACATGTAATTTTAATTTTAAGTTTATTAGTAAACACGTGCACATTATCTCATATCTATCTATCTATCTATCTATCTATCTATCTATCTATCTATCTATCTATCTATCTATCTATCTATCTATCTATCTATCTATCTATCTATCTATCTATTCTGTTAAACCTTATACAATGTTTGTTAAGGATGTATTAATGAAAGTGTTTCTATTTTCTGTTTTTTCTCTTCTCTAGCTTGCCTCCTAATGTAGTTTTCTAATAAACCTGGTATGGTATATTCCAAATACTGTTGGCTCTTTTGTTTCTCTTTTATGAGTCACTTTGGATAAAGGCATCTGCTAAAAGCATAAATGTAAATGCAGATCTGTAAGGCTTTGATAAATCATTTCATATGTGCTCTGTGCTGCTATAAGCATACAGACACACGCTGAATTCATCAGCGTTTCTTCTCATGTAGACTCGATGAATCCTAGCTCATAATCAGCTGCATCCATGTCCTGTAGAAGAAAGGGACTCTAGAAAACAGCCCAGAGGAAGAGCCAGCGTCTCCCATCGGACGGCGGCGCAGGAGGAGCGTTTGTGTGCTACAAACAGATAACGCTTCCTCAGTCACATTCACACTCTTACACGTGTCCTGCACTTACCAGACACACACACACACACTGTGGGCTGATTCAGGAGTTGTTCCTTAAGAATACTTGATGCACACTGATAAAAGACATCTTCACTTGCAAAAGAACGATTGGATTCAGAGACAGACAGACAATAAGTAGAGGTGTGAGATGTTTGTGTAGTGAGATAAAGGGATTATATTCCAGATCAGCGTCTTTAGTCCTTTTCCAAACGCATTCCTGAAGCTGCATGCTGTTGAAGAGTGAAAGATGCATAAATCTCTCTCTTAAAAGAACAGTTCGCCAAGGAGCCAGTTTGAAATGTTTTGTTCCTCACAAAATGGTCAAAGTCAAAGCACTGTAATTATATACATTTTCAGACATAGACTCCATAATGCAGATCTCTGAGATGTTTAAATATGAAATACGTCCTGACCTCATATTTAAGACAGAAGAACAGTGTCCAGTGATTCTGGGCCACTGTCATGAGGGTGGACAAAGTGAAGTCCTTTCTGGCTCAGGCATTGTTTATACAGCTGACCGTTTCTTGTCAGATCCTCTTAAATTGTATTGTGCACATATATGAAGAGTTACGCTCATGTGCTGTTGACAGAGCTGTGCTTCAGTAATGTAATGTGTGTATGGATCCAGCAGAGGTGGGCTGGATTAGAGCCGTGTGCGTGGAGTTTGGTCAAATGTGGTCCGTGGAGCTCAGGAGGTCCGACGGTTCACATCCAGTCATGATAATGTGTAACACAACGCAGCCAAAGTCGCAGCCTGCTGTTAACAGCAGTAATTGTAGATGCAGCACGCATTCATCGCACTAAAGCTCACAAAATCCACAGTTAAACCATGCAGCAGGAACATGTGTCATGCAACGAGATGTTAAAGTCGGCCTTCATTCAGGATTGTATTTCGCTTCATCTCGCCCTTTTAATACCTGCATGCATTCACACCCCTTTCTGGGAAATCTGGAGGATCAAATCTTCTCAATTCAAATTAAAGCGATTTCCTGAAGAAAATTAATTCACATATTTCCCCTTTATGTAACAGACCCAAGGATATCGGTTTATTCAGACAGGAACATCATAACATATCAAATGCTCTAAGACAAACTCTTGTAACAGAACACTATATTTACATAATTTTTACCAGGGTTACAGAACTGGATCTGTTAACCATTCCCGAACATTCATTTTCCAGTGTTATTATTGAATCTACATTGCCACCGCAAAGGAATTATGGAGGAAAATCATTCATTCATTCATTCGTTTGTCTCTCTGTAATGTTTAAAGGGGAAGTTCAACAATTTCCAACCAGTTTTGTATTGTTTCAGTGTCGGTATAGTATAAATAAATGAACAATGTGTATTATTTTTCCATGTTCTACACCAAGATATCCATATTTATTTAATTGAATTACTCCTTTAAGCACCCAATTCACTAAAGGAGTCACTCAAATTTACAAATTCACACAGTTCAAATTGGCTTTTCAAAATCACACACTAAGAAAAATCTGTTGCTGCATTAAATTTATGTTAAGTAGAATCAAATTGGCTGCACAATTCATTTCAACTTAAATTGTTAAACTGACTTAAAAAATCCAAATAAATCTCGTCATTCTTAAAATAATAATAATAATAATAATAATAATAATAATAATGATAATAATAATAATAATAATAATTAAAGGTGCAATAAGCATTTTCTGAGAAATGCTGTTGAAAATGGATCGGACCAAGCACCAAAACACACTTGTAGCCTATCAGCAGTAAGGGGCATGTCCACTTATGAAGGGGGAGGAGCATGTGTTGAATAGCATGTTCATGGTTTTGGAGGCGGAGCTATCAAGGTAGGGTGTGATCCTTCTAGGCATGTTTGTTTTTGTGATTTCAAATGTCAACAGTGTTTCTCAGAAATCACTTACTGCACTTTTAAGTTGAATAGGGTGAGCATATGTGCCCTTTTCCACAGACATGTCCTGGCCAGGATTTATATATATATATATATATATGAGAGAAGCATGTTATTTTTATGTCATGATACTTCAGGTTGGAGGATCCCAAGTGGGATGAAATCACACAAGGATAGTTTGACCTCTAATGGATTTATCTAGTACTTACGTAATGGAAATCTGTGAACTGAGAATTAGACTGCTGAAATATGTCTCTCAAAGAGAATTTTATGAAAACTAAGATCCAGCAGCTCCTCACATTACTGATTTCACAATGTGGAGACACACTACAGCGTTCAGGCCCGGTCATATCAAGCTTGCAATAACCTACAGCAATCATCCACTGCTTTTTTTTTTTCTTTTAGTATTTGGTCTTGTTTTCCCTTGCAAATATCTAAAACTTCTTAAATCAAGATCCAGTTACTTGAGTTGGACAGTGGCATGAGATATTTAAAAAAAAAAAAAAAAAAAAAAAAGGCTTTATTTTTTTTCGTCTTCAGTAAATGTACTTTCATTTAAGAATGATTATTGGAAAACCTTTGTGTGTTTCAGGTTTAGTAAATACGCATACCTAAAGAACAATGCAATGCAATTTTTTTTTTTCAATACTATATCTCAAGCATGCTTATGTACATGTATTTTAAAGCATTGACATCCTTTACTCATTTCACAGTATATATATATATATATATATATATATAGTGTGTGTGTGTGTGTGTGTGTGTGTGTGTGTGTGTGTGTAAAGGCAAAACACACCAAAATTACAAAACTTTAACTAAAATTAAAATGAAAAAAGAAAATATAAAAATAACAGCTGGTTTAATATATTAATATTGTAGCATCTAAAATATCATTGGCATTCACCATGATTTATAAATCCACACAACAAAATGAACAGCAAATCTTGAATGAGTTTTTATGTTCAGCTCAAAGTTACAAACTAATCTGAGCTCAGATTTCCTTCAGTCGAGACGAATCTGGTGAAAAATCTGTTTGAAACGAACACCTTCACAGTGTAAGTGACACATAATGAAAACAAAACAATTAAACTTGACACTCACTCAGACACACCTCCTCTAAAGCCTTCTGACTGCTGCTTTAGTTTTACAAGATATTTTGCTAGCGTCTTTAACCTGTGCTCAGTTAGAAAGATCTCATCAGCCGCTACGGTGAATCTCAAACACTTCCCTGCGAGAAGCAACGCTGAATGTGAATGCTGGCTGTCAGAGCATCTCTGCGAACACCAAAAGAAGGCTTAGCAAGAAGAAAGAGCTCTAACCAGGGTAATGTGTAAAAATAGCCTTTCATGTCAAGTCGATGTCCCAGAGCAAGATTAGGATCGCTGTGAGCGTGTTTGACTCGTCATTCTGTTGCCTGGGGAAGATCTGCAGGCTAAATCCACCGCCACAACTCTGATGTCTTCAGAAGCCTTCGGAGGAAATTAGCCTCTGTTTTAGAAGAGAAAATGTGATGTGAAGCATTTACAGTGCTAACTGATCACAGAAACATTTCACACCTTAGTGGGAAACAGTCACCGATCCCACAACTGGATAAAGTGTTCACATACAGTACACGACTGTTAGTCTGAAACCAGCGTGGTGCTTATTTTGTGATGGTCATGTCTTTCCTGCAGTGTCACACATTAGTGCATTTGCTGTAGCTGAATTTATAATGTCTCAAAAATGATGAATGTTGCAGCGTCAACACTTATTGAACTCGAATTGAGCTGAATAATGACACTATTGAGTTCTGTTGAGTCTTAGTCTAATTGTGATACTATTATAGGTTTGTTTGTTTGTTTTTTGTTTTGTTTTTCTCAATGTTCCATTTTTACTTTAATTTAATCAAAATGTTAGTGATTTTGTTGTTTCAGTGTTTATTTTATTTTAGTGCAACTAGTTAAAATAAATTTAAAAGAGAATTATATATCTGAAAATAGTTAATTTATTATATCAATATTTTTTAATTTATTTTTTATACATGTAACAAACATGTTTGTTTCTATTATATTTTGGTTTCAGTTTTAGTTAATTATAACAACCCTCGTGAAGTCATTTAATTTATGTGTCCCTGTCAAATAAATAAATGGAATTTTTCTAAAAAAAAAAAGTTAATCTCTTCTTCAGTAGTATTGTCTTATTTTCTAAAGACTTATTTTTCTAAAAAAAAAAAAGACATTAAACATAAACATTTAAAATTAAATGTCATTTTATGAAAAAATCATTATATATATATATATATATATATATATATATATATATATATATATATATATATATATATATATATATATAAATTAACTTTAAGTTAGTAATAAATGTAAGTAAATTTTGAGCTTAAAACAATAAATAATAATCAGATAATAATCTGAAAATAAGGTAAGAAAAATACGTGTTTCTCCTTTTCTGACCCCACTGGAAGTTTTTTTTTTTTTTTTTTTTTTCTTCAGAAAACAAGACTTAATGTCTTTTGTCATTTTTCTTCTGTAAAGGTATTTTAATTTTAGAATGTTTATGTTTTATTATTCTTATTATTGTTTTGCCTTGCCAGTAAAAATATCTGATAAAACAAGTTTTTGCATTGAATCAGACAGAAACATCCTGGTGATGTGCTACAGATGAGTAAACACTGTAAAAATGACACTGCACAGATGTAAAACATCTGCATATATGTGGAGGTGATTGAAATCTGCTGATGTGTCCATATTCCAGCCTGTTATCCAGTCATGAAACCATACTAGCTGACACGCTGACATAACGGCTGGCAAAAACATCAGGACGAATTATGAAGGTTGAAGTAATTTGGCTTTGTATCATTTCAAGTGCTTTAATCACAGACGTTTAATCTTTTAAACAGCTTTTATTTCCCAGCTCTTAAGAGGACTGAAGCTGTGCAGAACCCAAGTGGAAACCACAACCGAGTGAATGAATGATGGCTGCCTTACTTTGGCACAGTCGAAGGGATCGCAGGCAGACCACAGAAGCACGAAGGCCTGAGAGAAATTCAGAACGAACAACACATGAAGTTGTGGCGAATCGGTTGTGCAGTTTGTGAGTGACTGAAGATGACAGGGAGGAACATGAATGAATGTTTCATTGAGAGTTTGACTGTCAGAGCTCTTTATCTTTAGTGACTCTGAACAATGAAGCACAGACTCACCTCAGCATTTAATCATCATCAAATCCAGTCATGAAAAGAGTATCTTCTGGTCACCGAGGCTGCATTTATTTGATCGAAAATACAGTAAATATTGTGAAATATTGTAAAATTTAAAACATCTGTTTTCTGTGTGAATTTCTGTTAAACTGTAATTTATTTCTGTGATGCGCAGCTGTATTTTCAGCATCATTACTCCAGTCTTCAGTGTCACATGATCTTCAGAAATCATTCTAATATGATGATTTGCTGCTCAAGAAACATTTCTGATTATTATCAATGTTGAAAACAGTTGTGATGCACAATATTTTTTTGTGGAAACTGTGATACATTTTATTTTTTCAGGATTCAATTAGGATGAAAAAAGTTCAAAAGAACAGCATTTATTTGAAATAGAAATATTTTGTAGCATTATGCTTTTTGATCATTTTAATGCATTCTTGCTAAATAAAAGTGTTAATTTCTTTCAAAAAATAAAAATAAATAAAAATATTAATAAATAAAATAAATATAATTAAAAAAAATATCCCACAAACCGTAGTTTATTGTAGTAGTGTAGTTCATCTGTAACCTATAATTTCTTTATTTTTGTTATTTTGGCTTCTTAAAGGTGAAGTGTTAAATGTTTGCACCATCAGCAGGTAGATTAGCAACTATGTAGGTTAAAAGCATTGAAAGTGTGAAGTAAAATAAAATATGACCCAAACTACATTAAACAGTTCCAATTGCAGTCCGAAACAGTTTGCACTAAACCCAGAGTGCTTTTACATTGAATTATTCCCTCCCAAAAGCATCAAACCATGGAAATTCAAGAGAAATTTAAACACCAAACCCTGATTCCAGCTGTTTTGAGTCGCCACTTGATGCTCAATATAAAAGTCCTGAAGCAAAACCAGATATAAAAAGCCATCTGGAAAACACAATGGAGCTTAAATGTGTAAGTGGACTGAAGCTAGTCGCAGCGATCGCTTGACCGGCAGAATCAGGCTTTGATGCGAGTGTTTGGGGGAATAACTCAAGTCTTGTGTGAAAGCTGGTGAAATAAGGTGATTAGCAGACACACATCCAGCATTTCCATTTCGTAAAGTGAACCGCAATCTATTTGTACCACCACAAATCTATCATAGCTGGCAATCTAGGGCAAGAAAATGTTTATTTCATTTCAGACGGGGCTCCATTCACAACGGGCAGCCATCCAGAGAGAATGGAACGATTGATTTTCCTCGTCCAGAATGAATGAGCGGACATCGCTTCAGATGAGACTCTTTTACTTTCTCTCCAGGTTCAGTCGAACGCAAACCTGTGAAACCCAGCTGGGAGCGAAGGAATAGTTGAGTCTCAGGATACCTAATGCAATATTGATGAAAGATGAGCAGCGAGGGAGGAGGAGTCGAGGTAGTCTGGGACGTCGCTGTCATGCGCCTCTCAGTGTTTTAGTCTAATTTAACGTGACTCTGAACGAGGCCGTATCAGAGCTGAAAAGTGAACTAACGTCCCCCTGCAGGAGCGACTGTCAAAGCCTAAGACAACCGTCAGAATCGCACCTCTTCTCAATATTTCACAATAGCTGTCAGCGATCTTGAGCGTGTCGCTTTAAACGCCTGCCGGGTCATTTTTACCCCGAATGCGCCTTTAAATACCCTATTACCAGGCTACATCAGCGCATACATTCTGACATTTCCCACACATTACAGATGCTCTTGTGTTGCGAAATAAACATATCTGACAGTTCGGCTGCACAGAGGCATGAAATATTATTCCTCCAGCCATGATGTCTTTTGTAGGGCCATAAAACGGGCTGTTATTGTGCAGCGCTGTGCAAGTGGACGTGAGCATTGATGTGCTACTGGTTATCTGCTTCCCACAGATCATCATCAGCATCACCATGACAATATGTTTAATTAGCGATCTTCCCCGCTATTGATGAAAGGGCCTTCCCAGCCTCCATACATGAGCGTACGAGACACACTCCTCTGGCGTCGCTAATTCAAAACCCTTTTATTCGGCTGTCATGCAGGCAGAAGATGATCAAGCAGTCAGATAACACTCATCTAGCTATTCCTGTCCACACATTTACCTCACAATAGCTCTATTTATTATGAGTTTATTCATGCTGCTTTGAAAGCTTCTGTACTTAGGTGGTCTGTGTCGCGAGATCTTCGCTAGTGCGGAAATTTAACGAAGAAGAAGAGCAGTATTTAACTATCCAAAGTATATTATGATGTATGACAATAATATGAGAGATAATATTTAGTTAAATGCTGTTGCGGTGATATTTTAGTATCACTGATATACTATTTTAGTTTTTGTTAATATTAACCCTAACCCTAACCCTTTTTTCTTGTTGTTGTTCTAACCCTAAAGCCCTGTTCACACCAAGAACGATAACTATAAAGATAACTATAAATATAACGATTTTAGCGTCCTCACCAGCAAACAATGTCATCTGTTTATTCTAAGCACACGCAGGTCTGCCGCTTTAAACTCTCGAGCTCGTTACAGCAGGATTGAATCTGATTGGCTGTCAGCGTTTTTATCGTTCATCAGCTGGAAAAAATATCGTTCTGAAAGTGATTCCAACGAAATCATTTCTCTGTGCCTTTGTCATTATAGTTGTGGTGTGGACTCTGCTATTCTTTAATATTGAGAACAATTTTTAGAACTATATCGTTATCTTTAGTTATCGTCCTCGGTGTGAACGGGCCTTAACCTTTTTTTTTTTTTACGTATATTTTTTTGTTGTTTTTGTTTGTTTTGTTTTTTTTGCAGTGTTTTTATTATTTATTTATTTATTTACTTATTAAAACATGTCTACATAGTATTTATTTTTATTTTATTTTTTATTTAAATTTGTTTGTTTGTATGTTTGTTTGTTTTAGACTTACTTAACAATAATAGCCCTGTCCTTTTGTGCATATTCAGTAGTTTCAATGTAGTTGGCTACTTTTTGTGAGTAGCTTATATTGCAATTAACTACTTTTTCAAAAGGTTAGCTTGACTATAGTTTAACTTAAAATTATGAGCATCTTGCAAACTTCAGTGCAAATCTTCCCCAACACTGAGGAAGAGTCTGTTGCCTTCTTCACAGTGTTCTTGTCTCTTTCATCCTCACTGCTGACAATAGGGTGAGTAAATCATGAGCGACACTACACAGGTAATTAGACTAATAATGGCCATCACCTTAAAATGTGTTTATTTATTTACTGGGGAATGAAATTGAGGAAGGCACCTCCAGCATTCCCGCAGAGTGCCAGTTTCTGTGAAATCCACAGGCGCTGTTAGCTCTCTGAGAATTGTGGATCTGTCAAAGTGTATTTGTTATAAATAATAAAGAGTTCTTTAATATGTTTGTATCGGAGGAGAGAGCTGTCTGCTTTCATCATATTCTCAGTTCACCTTTGTAGCAGACGTTCTCTTAACAAGTGCACCGCTAAACTAACTTTGACAACCTGCAAATTTATGCATTATTATAACCTCTGAATTCCCCACCACTGGCCTTTTGTAGATTCCTTCTGATGTAGTTCACCTTTTTAGTTAAATTGACAGGCGTCTACTTTAAAAGCATAACAAAGTAGGATCATTAAGTGAGTTAAGAATGATTCCCAATTGGAAACATATGGGAATACGACCTTTGTCTGTAATAAAATCCCTCCTTTCTACTTGAGTGATTGCTTTTTGCCAAATAGAATTTCAATAAATAAATAAATTAATAACTGCATTTAAACACAAAGTTCATCCAACTTCTATTGGTTGGGCAAAGAGAAAGTCCCGCCCACCCCAATTAGCCTATGAATCACTTACATATTGTAGTCTCTGCATATATTACATGGGGATACAACAGATTGAAAAACTACAAAGCAGATGGATGGCTTTTAGACAGACTTTTTGTACATTTGTGTTTATATAAGCTACCAAATCTCTTTAGGAATGCACCGGGCTTTCTTCAACATCAAAAGCTTATTCACATGCAACATCCCGCTAACACAGGTGAATATTTGAAAGCATATCTCACTGTCAAGATGACATATTCCTTAGACACTATTTCATATGGTCAGTACGCACAAAAATTAGGTAATGGTCTCTATTATCAGCCCTCCCCTCCCTGACGAAACATACTCTGCAACGGTAAACCTGTCTTCTTTCTGCTATCTCCCTCAACATGATGATGGTTAGTCTGCACTAATCTGGTAAAGCCAACCTTTAGAGAGGGAGCCGCATAAGGGCTGGGGGGTGATGGGCTATGGTGTTGGGGATTGCAGTCTTGCCGGTTGCTGCCCCTGTCCACATCCAATGTAAGGTTATAGCAATATCATAATCCCTTCTCAGAGCCCCTTTGCGCAGAAGATGATGACTAAATTTCCAGTGTCTTATCACACACTCCCAGGCTGGAACTAGTACAAGGCGTTCTGAGGGAAACACAGCATGAAAAGTGGGGATGAGATGATCAGATTAGCCCTCTATTGGATTTTGTTTGTGGCACTGTGCAATCGGAGCTGAGCAGGCATTGGGTAAAATGCCCGTGGAGATTCAAAGCCTCCAATGATTCTTTTCACCCATTTTTGACTCTTCTTCATGGGGTTTGCTGAGGCTCCAGGGGAGGGAAGGTTGAAGAGAGGGAAGGAGGGAGGGAGCAAACAAATTCAGCACTTGAGGGCTTTGGGTTTAGGTGGGTGGGAGCTGGACGGCACCATAGAGGGAGACGAGTGCGCCTGACTGTGGTGGTGGGGGGGTATTCAACAGGATGGCGAAAGCGGTCGCTCTCAGATGGGAGGCGTCTGAGAAGAGGACCTGAGGCAAAGTATTGTCATTTCACGAGACCGTTCCACCTCAAACCAACTAGAAACCCTTGAGATGCTTTAATGGAATTAAGTAAACCAGCCGCCCCCAACACCGAAACCAAACCGAAAGTTCGGTAAGAAATGGCCCAAATTAAGCTTCTTCCGGGTCAGCTTTGGCCTTCGTCTGTTGGAACCATCCACACATAGATTTCTCAGTCCATGAAGTGTTTTCCAATGTTTAGTACTGAAGAATGAGTGGCAGTTGCATTTGGATCACTGTGGTGCTCGTGTAGAAGACTCCCTACAGACTGCTGTATTGATGAGAGGTCCATCTGGGAGCAAGACATTGATTTTTGTCATGAAGGCCAAACCTTGGGTAGCAGTTCAAACTTTCAGCTCAGCAAGAGAATCTATCATAAAATAAAGCCTCAACATCTTAGTAAACATGCATTATCCAAAGCATTCATGAAGGGGGGCTGGATATTCAACAGGATAGCAAAAGCGGTCGCTGTCAGATGGGAGGCATCTGGGAAGACAACCTGAGGTGAAGGTATTGTTGCTTCATGAGGCCGTTCCACCTCAAACCAACTGAGAGAGAGAGGGAACCATTGGGATGTTTTAATGGAAAAATATAAACCAGCCACCCCCAACACCAAAACCAAACATAAACCAAGAGTTCGGTAAGAAACAGCCCGACTCAAACTTCTTACGGGTCAGCTTTAGCCTTTGTTTTGGGGAACAATACACACACAGATTTCTCACTTCATGAAGTGTTTTCAAACTGAAGAATGAGGAGTGGTTGTGTTGGGATCATTGTGGTGCTTATGTAGAAGACTCCCTACAGACTGCTGTATCGACGAGAAGCCCATCTGGGAACAAGACATTGATTTTTGCTATGAAGGCCAAACATTGGGTAGCATTTCAATCACAGTAATAAAGCTCAAACATCTTTGTAAACATGCATTTACTGAAGCATTTGTGAAGGATGCATCATCCACTTGAGATGATGTCATATATTTGAAATGCTGATTGAAGTTTGTGTGTTCATACTCTGACTTTGGTCTGAGGGATATTATCTGATTTGGGGACCATGTCCCTACATTCGTAGCAACAAAACCTGTTTGATTTCCTATCCAGAAGTGTGCGCCTGCTTCAATGTGACATAATTAATTTGTGCTGTGTTTCACAGGCTCTCATATCTCAAGCCCGGACCGTTCAGCCATGAAAAAGTCTGGACTCAGCTTTAGCCCCGTCGATAAGATAATGGCAAAAATCAATGGCAAAGATTTGGTTCAGATCCTAATTAAAAGAAACAACTGCTGATACAAATGATGTTTCCAATATTGTGGGAGCAGAAGAGTTGAGTGTTGAAGAGCATTGATCAATGTACTTAACATTTGCATCCTCTTTCATCTTCTGTGAGACATCACTTAAGGGTCTTTCTCTTCTTTCCTCAGCTTCCTGCTCGACTGCAAGGTGAACCGAAGGTCTACAAGGTTGTTCTTTCATTTAAAGCTCTTCTCCCACTGCTGCCCTGTGCTTAAAGACAGGGGAAATCAAAGATCCCATTAAAATAAACAACGGGAGCCCTGCATCAGCCTTATGAAAATCAATGCACTTTCAGAAGAGACATACACTGCAGACTTTCAATTACTAACATGCTAATGCGAGGGGAAGAGCCTCTTCTGCCTCCAGGTTAATGGTGTAACCTCAGTCGTGGTTTTACTTGGACTTCATATGGAACTGAATGTTTCCTTTTAGTGGCTTCTTATATTCACTGTGATTCTTGCTTTGGTTTCTGAGGTCGAAATTTCAAAGCGGGGGCTTGTCAAAGCTTGGACGAAAGAATAACGTATCTTCAAAAAGCAGAGAAAAAGATCTTAATGCAAGGACTTAAATAACTGTGCTGTCTCGACACAACTGAAGCAGCTTCAAACTGCTCCAGTCTTGCACAAACCGTAAAACAATGATTATTAAAAGGGAAACTGAATTGATGGATCCCATTAAAACCAAGCAAAAGTCTCTGGAGGCTTGGCTACACAAACACCCAAAGTCAATAGCACGATTCCCAGGGTAGCTCTGACCAGAGACCTACTTTAAAGAGACATCAATCTGGCATGGCAGTTTCCAGGTAATGAAGCTACACTGGATCAATATTCAAGATTTCTTTCTTTAAATAAGGTAATAATGTTTGTGTTCCTCCTCTTGCAGGATGTTTTCAAGATGTTACAATATCAAGAGTGGACCGATGACTTAAACAGTCGTAATAAAGTAGACGACTGTCACTGCTATAATTTGTGTATTAAAGCACTATGTGCAGTCCCCATTTATAACTATTTACCTGTCTCCTTGTTATTATTTGTTTGTTTTTACTTTATTAATTCCCAAATAGGCTTTCCTTGGTCACAATTCCAAAAATTCAATATACACCGTTTGAAAATCCTTACAACATCATGTCGATTGATCGCAACTAGTCACTTAGGATCACTCAGGCCTCTAGTTTTGACAAGCCGAGAGCACAGATGGGAGTGTCTCCAATCCCATAATGCATTTAGGTGCACAGTCCTGTCAGATGAGTTTTCTATTTTTACAAATTACTTAATTTATATAGTTGTTTATCAACTTCACAGTTGAAGTAATATGTAGCTTTGTGTCAATTTTTATGCAAGTAAGTTAAATGTGACACAATGTAAATTTCATATTATCTTATTTTCAGAAGATAGACTCCATCAGCTATGATGTCCATCTGAGCGCTGATGTCTTTCTTTATTTAGCATGAATAACCATTAATTTCAAATGTACTCAGCCCCATGCAGAGACAGCAAGTTTCCCCTCAAATGTATCGGGTCTCTAGTCAAAATTTGATAAACATATCAATAATGCATTCATGCTGGATAGAATATTTTCATTATACATGCATGTTCCTCAAGAAGAATAGAGAATACTTTTTGCTCCAAAGACCGATTTTAGTCCTTTTCTTCTGCATTTTATGCATCAAATGTTAATGCCTCTGAAAGTTTTATTATCCGTCTCCATTATCCTAATGCATCTGATTCGCAGAAACTCTCTGAATCATGTATTAGGCTATTGTGCCATGTAAAACAGACCTTGAATTATACTATTTTAGGAGCAACATGAGGAAGCCTCTTTGTTTAGCAAAAGGAACTACAAAGATGGGCAGGACGGAAATAAAATCAGACGAACTACATGGTATTTCAGGTTATTACAACTCTGCTTTTCTTTTTAAATTTGGTGAGAATGGCTTTTATGTTCCCATCATTGTACATCTGACCAAAATTTTTAAAAAAGGCAAAAATGTATAAATCATACACTCACACATGTTTGTTTTTGTGAAAAGTGGGAACATCCCATAGGCGTAATGGTTTTTATACTGTACAAACTGTATATTCTATCGCCCTACACCAACCCTACACCTAACCCTACCCCTTACAGGAAACTTTGTGCATTTTTACTTTCTAAAAAAAACTCATTCTGTATGGTTTATAAGCATTTTGAAAAATGGGGACACGGGTTATGTACTCATAAGTCACCCTCTCCTTGTAATACCTGTGACATACCCATGTCATTATACAAAGCTGTGTCCTGATATGTCACAAAAAAACACGCACACACACATACACACACACACACACTCACACACACACACACACACACACACACATATATATATATTTTTAATAGTGCCATTTTCAATAACATACTTAAATGAGGAATTCAAAAAGCTGTGTGCAATATCTTCAGAGGTTTAGAGTTGCTGTGAACTCTGACACATCTGATAGTCTCTCTGTATGATCAGTATAAAGACTTTGACTCTGTTCTGTTCATCAAGGATTAAGCGTATTTTTTTTTTTTTTTTTTTGGTTTTCTTTTACACTGGTTCAGGCCTGAAATGGAAGAGCTGATATGTTAGAATAGAATAACTCAGTCCGGAGGGAGAATAATATCACCTACAATAACACATGCACATTATATGGAGACAGGTATTTAAGCAGGGGAAATAGCCATGTGAAATTGTTAATAAAGCAGGCTGGTGAGATTGACTGGCATTGGATAAACTCAATAATTTCCTCTTTTCAGAGCTCAGCCCCACGCTACAGGACTCACAGTGATCACATCAAAGAAAAGCAATGAAATTACTTTTTTATGTATTTAAACAGACGGAGGTTGCGATTGTTCCAGCTACAATATTTCCAGCGTGTATAATGTGATGTACTGATACAACTTAATTTCCCTCCAATTGCTGTCTGTCACCTAAAAGTAAATTTGTCCGGTTTTCATCTGCACCATTGTGTCAAGTTGGAAGACCACATCAAACATTTAATCTGATCAACAGGAAATGAACACACACACCAAAATCCAATGAGCGAGGGCTAAATGATTGGTCTGTAGATGAGCTGAATGTAAATTAGTGCATAAATGTGTATGTGTATGCTTCTCTAAAGAGGACCTGTCTGATTTCAAATATCACTGAGGCACTGCTGCAGGATTTAATATCCCCATGTTTGCAAGCACAAAGAAAACTGGGCTACATTGAAGTTGTAATGGTAAAAACTATTTCATATAACCACGAGAAGTGAAACATATCCCACGATCCACTGTCAAGAAACATAAAACTTTGCTCGGTTAATCAAAATGACCTCAATTTGACAGGTGGTATAACTCATCGCATGTGTGGTTTCATCCTAAGCAGAGCAATATGGTAAAAGAGCATCTCGAAGATATTATAAAACTAGCTGAGGGCCTCTGAGAGCCGGTGTGGATCAGGTGGAAGTGTTTGTGGTTCAGATCAACTCTTGGTCTATTTTACTTGTAGTCAGTCAATGCTTCCTGTCAATGGCCACCAACGAGAAAGGCTATACGACTCAGGATAGAGCGTGGGACTCTCAGCCATGGTTGAATTGTGAAGAAACCACCCTAAGTTCGTGTGGTTAGTTCCAGCTTCTTGTGTCGTCATGCATTTTATTTTTCCACTTTGTCAGTGTGACAGAAATACTGCAGAACTGTTTTGGATGTCATTTGTATTGTGCACAAGTTAACAATCAAACACTCTCTCATCTCTCTCAAAACTGCAAATAAACTCAATGACATGAGGGTGATTACATGATTACCGAAATCTCATTTCTGTGTGAACTATGCTTAAGTGTTATTTTGATGTGGAATATAGAGTGCAACAGTACGCACACACTTTTTCAGCTGCTTTGGTCTGGAAGTATTTTTTCCATTCATTTTTGCTATAAAAAACCAAACTAACGGGCTACAGATATTTTTCTACATCAAGGGTAATACTGCAATATATGTTACTTATAAGGCAATATATGATTTTCAAATACATACATTTTCTGGGTAGATGAAGATATAAGTTGTAACACATACAGGTATATAATCCCCATAGTAAACTTTAGGTAAAACTTTAGTTTAGGGACCAATTCTCGTTATTAACTAATTGCTATATATATATATATATATATATATATATATATATATATATATATATATATATATATATAAAACACATATTAATGCCTTATGGCATGACAATGACCTAAACTTAACTATTAATAAGCAGCACATTAGGAGTTTATTGAGGTTGTAGTTAATAGTGAGAATTGGTGCCCAAACTAAAGCATATTTTATTTATTTTTTATTTTTATGGTATTATATATATATTTCATATATATAAATTTAATATATGTGCATACGTACACTGCATTTGCGTATGGGGAGATTTGAAGCAAAAAAGTATTTGAAAATCAGACAAAAAGACTGTGAACTTAACAGCTTAAATGAAGGAGGAACCACAAACCCATGAAGCATTGTAAACGACGATCAAATTAAAAAGGCTAGAGAAATATAAAACTATTGATTTAAATGCCTTAATTACACATATTGCAAAATATGCAAATTATGCATACAAAAGGATTTACTCCTTGCAATTCTCTGATTGGTCCTGCTCTTTATAAATATTTTGTGTGCTTTTACTCCAGGCCTGATTTTTTGCATCTTTCTCCGTGAGCATTCAGATAAATAACCACAATCAACAAAACACCATATATTTTACACCCGAGTAGCTCATTCACAAAGGTTACACAGAAACACAGACGAACACGTCTCCTTCAGCTGGAGCGACTCGAGTTCGATCTGCTCCAACAGAGGTCAGGTTAGTCACGCTCACGGTGAGAGGAATATCTCTAACACCTTTAACCACAGGACTCCTTTCCGTTGACATCACCTGTTTTCCAGAGCATTGAGAGTCATGAAACCCTCCAAGAGATTAAAAAAACATAATGGAGTTCGAAGGTCTTTTGTGCAGCTGATATTGTCTCGTGGTCTGCTGTTTGCCTTGAGGAAGAGGAGCTTCTTGTGGGTAATAATATACACCAAATAAAGAATTGAATTTGAAAGGAATCGGGACAACAGCAATAACAGGACAATGGAGCACAATAGCGGCTATTTAACTGCCCCGCAGATGAAGGATGGGTTTACAGCCAGGGCTTGAATAACGCTCTCCAACCGGGCTGAAGAAAAGGGAACACAAAAAAGGTTCCCCTAGCTTTTGAGGCCAGTGTCAATTTATTATATTTCCTGAAGCTTTAACCACAGATTCATGACCAGAGTTTTTACCATCTAATTAGTCAACGTCCCGCTCTGGGTTTCTCGGTCTCGGCGTGATACACGAGGTCGCCCTGACATACCTGCCTCAGGTGGAGACTTGACAGAGTTCAAAGCACTCTTGTTAAAGCCACAATGTGGTGCCACAAGGCCAAACGTATCAGGACACCCATTATGTCAGGACCATCTCATCTCAAGTTCTTCAATCTACCTGAATGACGCCAGCGATCGTCTGAGCCTTTAGAGCTGCTTTGTACAAAGGAGATTTCCAACAATCGGCTATCTGCAAAATGCTGATAAACCTAGTTAATCCCTTGTATTGAAAGAGCGTAGCTCATGTTAAACAGTCAATGCTACATGTGTTAGTATCTGTCCTCCATTCAGCTCGACTAATCAGAGGCATATCAAACTACTCGGAGAAATTACAAACTCGTACGTCCCGATGCATTTGGTGGATTCTCAGTGGAGGTAATGGATATTATATCCATTTTGCATGAAAATATATTCTGGAAAATCTCACCTGAAGCTCTGAAGTCTCATTCACGCCATAGCCATTGGTTTAACATCACTGTTTACATTTAGTCCTTTAGCAGATGGAGTATTTTATTCTTGCATTTATTCTTGAAACCAAACCCAAAGTGCTATTTTATGTGTGCAGAAAGAAAAATAATAGGTAACACTTTATGCTGATAGTCCACTTTAGACATTCTGTTGACTATAAGTAACTTTGCAAGTACATGTCATCTTATTCTACTAACCCTAACCTAACAGTGTACTAATACTCTAATGAGAGTTAGTTAACATGTAGTTCCAAAGCTACGTTCAGTAAGTAGAATGTCTAAAGTGGACTATGGAAATAAAGTATAACCAAATAATATTTAAGAGCCTTTTTGGAGCTTGACAGACGTATAATTTATACTGTTATTGTATGGAAAGATTCTTCATGATCGGAAAAAAAATAACAGCATGCAGGTTTTAAAAGACATGGTAGACATATTTCTTCTTATTATTATTATTCCTTGAAAAAGCTCTCAAGTTAACCTTATGCTTCAACAACTTGCATCTCATAGAATGCCATTTTTGTGATTTTAGGAGACACCGCTGTTTGTCAGTTCTGCATTGTGTCCGGAGAGAAAGATCTTTATAACTTTGTGACATGCAGACTGAAAAATGACCTTGAGCCTCCACCACATATTCAGATCCTAACAACCAGTATGAAACCTTACAACTCTCACCGACCCCAGGCATTGTTGTGATGTGGTGAGGTTTAGACCACCAGCAGCTCCACAGAGCCCAGACTACTGCAAAACATGCATATCAGGACTCTAACAAAGTGATCAAACATCTAACTCCCATCATACAACTACTTTCAAAGTTGCTCCCGTTTTAAATGCACCAATCATTGTTATATTTGGACCATTCTTGTACATATTTACTAAATATACACTCTTACAAGTAAAGGTTATAGAAGGGGGTTTCATAACAATGCCATGAAAGATCCATTTTTGGTTCTCCAAAGAACCTTTCAGTGCACATTTCTTAATTAAAACTATTATTTCTAGTATGGCTTCACTGGGAAATCCTTCTTTTGGAACATTTATTTTGAAGAGTGTTGCATGATCTGCCAGAGTTTACTGGGAAGGTACAGCACTGAAATCCAGACACTCTTTAAAATGCACAAAGGAAGCATAACTACACATGCATCTGAATGCATACATGACTAAATTTAATTAAGGTGCATCGCTATTTCAACACAGATCCCTATTTAAAATGGACAGTGGGATGTAAGTGTATTAAATGCTGGATTTGCTTCGAAATACTGCATGCAAATGTGGTGCAACTCATCCCGTTGTCTCCATAGAAGCATCAATCTCCTCCGCTGGAAGTGTGTATGTGATTTACATATTGTAAAGAGTGCAGGTCCACCCTATACCTGCTCATAGGCCACAGCGGCCCTCGTCTCCGGTCCCCGTGGGCATATATACACTCCAGAGAGAAGAACTGCTCTTTATCTCCATCTAAATGGCTCTCCACACATCTCTGAATAATAGCGACCTGCTCAGAGCCGATAGGTCAGAGGAGAAAAGAAAAAACACACCCCGCAGCAAATAAAGAAAGTAAGCGAAGAAAGAAAATGCAAAAACGATAAATAAGACAGATAGTTTGTTTCATTGTTCTGGCTGGCAGCAGGGAGGTCGGATCTTTTTATGCACACTAAGCAGAACAATACGACTGAGAGCGTTGATGAAACGCACAGTCCTCCAGCTAGCGAGCGTCTCGTCGAGGTGGGCCACGTGATAAAGCCAGCGGCGGCTGATAACCGATAGAATTGGTCTGGGTGAATCTTCTGCCGCGGGGTCTGTCTCCGACAGCCTGTATGAGCTTTAATAAAATCATTAGAATGTAAATGCATTATTGCAAAATAAGAGCCTAACGTCGGCTTGACATTATCTGTCAGCGGCGAATGAATGTGCCGATTACCAGTCTCCGATTAGATGATAGCGGCGACTTATCTTTATTAAAATGTTCTCAAATGGAGTCTTCATTTCGTATGATTGAGTTTTAAGCAAATGTAATATCCAGTCGCGCTGAAAGGCAGATGCCTGCCTCGGAATAATTAGTGTAGATTTCGTATTGCATACAAGTGTTTCATAACAAATCAGATTTTGAGTTCCATCTCTGTATTTGCATAAAAAAGAGACGGATGTGCTAATGAGGAGATGATTGAAAGAATTAGCTTGTGTGACAAGTTTCATAAACATGTAAGCGGGAAACAACGAACATTTGATTGGCCTAAAAGTTTTTGTGCGTCACGATTATTGTGCCGCTGTTGGGATTGGGTTTCTAACGCTCGTCCATTTAATGTCAGATCAGAGGCAGAGCTCTTCCTGAAGTCAGTCAGGGATCTGAATGCAAATGTGTGACAGCCGAGCGAGGGAAATAATACCTTGTAGATCAAATATCCCTGAAAATTAGGTTCGGTGTGACATGAAAAGTAGTTAACTGTAATATTGATCTTTAATAGACTCTGGCTATGAGGGAACAGTCGTTAGACGTTGAATTATTCCTGGTTATAACACATTATTGTCGTACCATAACTTCTTATGAACGTATATGACACTTATCATGAATAAATTACAATAAATACATCAAGAATTTCATATAATATTAATTCTGAAATTATTGTTCATACAATAGTGTTTTGCATACATAAAGTCACAGGGGTCCAGCATAAATACATAATTCTTTCACCATCCAGTCCAAAAAAGAAAAGACAGTAAAAATAAATATATACAATTCAATTAAAATGTCAAATTCTCAGTAACACTTTTTACTTACATCATTAATACACTGAAGAAAAAAATACATTGAAACTATTTTCACTAAGAATGGTGAGTACTATTACAGGTTGAATTAAACATGATGTTTTGAAGAAACACTGAAATAGTATTTTCTTGTAAAACCTACTGTAATAGTCTTTATTGGAAAAAAAAGAAAAATCTTTTTTTAAACAATGTGTAATTTACAATATTTATGTTAATAATTTGTAATAATTAATTATAAAAGTACATTAATAATGCGTTGTCATGCACAGATTAGTTTTTATGATACCATATTTTTTTATGAAAAAAAAAATTAAACACTCAAATTTTCACACATAAATTGTCAGTAAATTTCAATTTAAAATTGTGAATTAAACATGCAATTATAAATTAGAAAGACTGAAATAATTCACACTCCATTTTTTTTACAACTTCTAAAAATCATATTTTACAGTGTGTGATTTTCAATATTTGTGTTAACAAAATTTACGACGAACAACCAGCTGATCATATGATAAGGCATAATCTAAAACAATGATTTTAATAATGCATTAATAAGCCGTTGTTATGCACAAATTTAATTTTGCTGTTTTTTTCTGTTGCTTGAATCTTTAATCTAGTTAATTTTCCTCTGGGTTGTGATGCTTAAAAACTGACAACCACACATTAAATTTATTGTTTCCATGAAACATTTCCAAAAAAATAAAAAATAAATAAATCTGAAAATAAAATACACTGAAAAAAAACATTGGTGAAACCATTTTAAACCTGTAATTGCTAGAAAATGTCAATTAATTACAAAGACTGAATTAAATGTGATTTTTTTTTTAAGTAATGACGAATGCCTGCAAGTTAGCAAGATCTGCAGAAAGTCACACATCTGAAGCAATAAACCCAAATACTGCATACAGAGTCATCGAGAGCAGCAGAAAGGCACTTAAAGTGCAGAATAATGGAGGTGTCTACGTTAAAGCAGACTCCGGGGACGCGATGCATCACTGCCAGCATGCAGATTCAGTTTGTTGGGGCAAAAGATAAATACATTTTAAAGAAGGCGGTGCATCCAAACCCGCGCGGTAATTCTAGGTCAGTAATTGAACTTGGCTATAATTATCCATAGGAGATAATATTAACTTATAGTCAACGTGTGAAAAGAGGAGTCCATAATTCATCACGAGGAAAGGGATGCTGGCTGCATTGTGTAGTTGAAATATGATGCCAAAACCATTTTTATGCTGTCATAATGACAACTGATGTGCTTATTTTCCCTCTCTTGCCTCCAGGGGATGATGAAATACTAGGCAAACATACTTTCTCTGGGAGAGAGGACACTCCATCATAGGGACTCGGTCCTGCACAGAAGGGCGGGCCGGGGGAGACTTGGCTGCTTTTCTTCTCCTTTCTATTGAAGCTCAGTCTTCGAACGCACCGACCACTAGACCGTCCCTGAGCGACAGTTTGCCATAAAGCTGCATTTAGAAACACATTTATTGCATGCATCCACCGTTCATTTAAATGAACCTTCATTCCCTTTGCCTCTTAATTACACGCCTTTTCACCTGCTCCAGCAAACGATCAGTTAGCGTGTTCTGAAACGTGTTGTGCTGGTCAAAGCCCTGATTTATTGGCAGCCACCTTGTCATCTGACACCTGGGGTCTATTACGGCCCTCATCAGGCGCGCGCAGCCGAGGTGGCAACATTTACAATAGGTCAGAGAAACACCAGCGCTGCGCTCCACGCCTGACACCGACCCATTCATCTCATCTGAATAATGAGCTTATTGATGGAAATTACCAGCAATGAGCCCCAAGGCACCCAGAGGCGGACGGCTGTCAGAGCTCATTCCCCCGGTCAGTGCCGGCTGCCGCGTGTAACTACATTATAATACAGACCACAGACAAACACACTTCACACCGCAGATGCAGATGAAAGCTGTTTAACGCATTAATCACTTGAAACTCTTTGAGGACATCTAGTCTTAAGAACTCAGAATTCATTTATGGGCTATTAGTGCACTAACACTAACAGTTCAGTCAAATTTATTTGTACAGCACATTTTACAATGCACACTCTTTTAAAGCAGCTTTACAGAAAATTGTGATGTTAATGTATGTGATATCTTAATATCTTCATGCCGTCATCATATCATATCATCATCATATTTATCAAATAAGAGCTGGGCAATAATATAGTTACATTTTGCGATGATAGAAGCAATCAAACAGTTGATGAATTTGCTATAGTATATGAGCCGTTCTGGAAATGTCTTGAAAAAATGTGTTTTTTACCAAAAAATGTGTATGTATGCAAATTGTATAATATCCACGGTACACATTTCTAGTAATTGCACAGTTAGTTCTCATATTGTATTTTCAGAAAGTTTTGGAATAGCTGTCCTCAAAAAATCAGCGCTAAATCAATAACAATTACATTTTTAACAATATTTCAAGTGTAATTTATGAGATTTGTTGTATTTTTGATCCAGTTTTTCTTTGTAAAAGGCAAAAAAAGTTGATCATACTGATTTCAAATTTAAAGATTTATTAGTTTGAATATACACTTAATCTAAAACATCATAACATCTAACACTGATAATCCAGTATACTTTATTTTTGGCAAAACATCCCATGTTTCGGTAGTGACAGTCATGCTTTGGTAGCGACCACATTACATTATAGAGTTTTAACTTGAATACTAAAATACTAATAAAAATGAGGATTATATGCTCCCTTTTGTCACTACCGATGACATGTTTCGGGAGTGACAATATTATGGAATAACACCCCCAAAAAACAACAATTTTAGATACGTTTGTACCTCTCAAAAATGCTAATCAGCACATGGTTAGCTAGCACATCTCAAAACATCAAAAATATTAAAAAAAAAAAAGTGCTTAATTCCAAAAAAAAAAAAAAAAAAGTATTCACTATCCACATACCTAAAAATTACACACTGATATATTTCAGACTTTTAAGCACATTTACCTCAAAATGATGGGATCTACTCACCCTGTAGATACGAAGAATAACAAAAAAAAAATACCTCATCATAAAAAAAGTACTGCATTAAAAAACAGTCACACTCAGTCAATAACTTTTTTTTTTTTTTTTTTTTTAATTTTTTTAATTAGATTTTTTTTTTACATAACGTTTCAGAATTTACAAAGAAAATGTCAAATAAATATATATATTTTTAACTTCACTTTTTAAAAGAATCAAAAAGATATTTTTAAAAACAACAATGGGAAAAAAAAAAATACAAAAATTATTTCAGTATCATTTTCATAAATTCAGGTTCGGGACAGCCACCTCCCAACTGAAAGAACCCAATAAATGATGATTCAATAGAGAACAGAAGGATCTTAGTACAGGTCAGGTATACTTATAGTCAGCACAGGGCAGATTACTTCTTAAAGTACAGTCTGTTTCTAATTACAAACTGTAGTTAGTAACATAATCTGTTGGATTAGACGATGTATTCCATGTACATTTGATTACTTTTAGATTACTTTTGACCTAACTCGTAAGAAAATATTTCCCATTGTTTGTTATCAACATCAAGAAGTGCAGTGTACAGTACTGTGCAGAGTACATACTAGTTTTCTTCCATTTAGATTTTTCATTGCATATATCATCTTTGTTGGAAAGTAAACAGAGGTCTGTTTTTCCTAATATGAGTGATCAGCGCGGCCAACAGGGCAGGATGACTCACACACACACTCATCATCTATATTCAAGACATAATATGCTTATCATATCAGGCAGCATCAGATGAGCTGAATCGTGTACGTCACTGCCTCTCTATTCTTCTTTAGCTAACAAGACCACAGATGAGTTCATTACCGCCTGATGAACGGGAAGGTAACTTCTCAGGTAATAAAACACAGAGTCGGAAAACATTTGGATCCACTGACTGTGAGCGTCACTAGTGAAACTCCTCAGAGGTTATGAGGGCATCGACGCTGAGCTGTAACGTTACGACACTAAAGATTAATAAGGTTCGTGTTTAGAAGTCGTTAAATGTCGAGTGGCATCCCGCAGAGAGAAAATGAGCTATGAAGAGAGGAAACGTAGTTATCGTGTTTCGATTGACAGCGTTGAATCTGTAAGAGGGTTATGAACCTCAAAACAAGGGTTAAAGGGAACTGACCTGGAGTTTGACAGCTGACTGATAAATTGAGCTGAAGGTGTTCAGTCTAGTGTCTGAAGTTACATGAAGCTTATATAATAAATTACAAGCCTGCAGGGTAATTCATCACCTCAAAGATTTCCATCTCTCTCTTTTTCTTTCTGTCTTGCTAAATCTATCCACCCGCTTTTCTTATAACTAAAATACTTTTTTTTTCGTACAATATAGGACCAGAAGAGTCCACTATAAAAATGCATTTTTTTAAATAAAATTCTCTATTTTTTTCCTGTTTGCTTTTTCTGTCAGGGATGTAAATACACACACGTGCACCGTAAAATGTGATGAATTGTTGACTTAAAGAGCTCTTTCTACCTTATTTAACACATAATGGTTAGGTTTGTTGGTATAAATTAATGCATTTAGGATTCAGCAATATCAAATGATATTTAGCAAGATTAAATGATCTCTAAAAATAAACATGCCACATAGTCAGGTCATGTTTGACTACTTTTTTATTTCTGCATGAAATAATACCTGCACTCATTTTCTTTATTTACAATTAATAAGAGTAGGCAGTCTATACTAGTTATTGTATTTTCCTTCGTTTGAAACTGTACTTGCACATAATATAATATTTATAAAATAAAAAAGTGAGACACTTAAAGTCCACTTTGTAATAATACAACATTTTAAGTTTAATTTAAAATACTTTCTGTTTTATTAATATTTTGTCATGCATTAAAGAATGTTGATGTGTGACATACTAAAGCACTCGATTATAATTTGAACTTCAGTGTTATTCAATATTACATTAAAAGTACATATATTTTAAATTCTATATAATATATTTTAATTATTTTAAAAGCATTAAATTGCAATTTCATTACAGATGTCTACTTGCAAATATATTTAAATACATCACATACAAGTTTCAATAGAAATGACATTAAAGTATATTTTAGTTATTTAATAAAAATAACTACAACATATTAAAGTATATTTAGTAACACTGTAACCATCTTTCAAAGACAATGTCATTATGAAATGACATATAAAGATGAACTTAAGTCCAGTTAAAGTTCAGCTAATTGCATTTAATAATTGCAGTTGAGTGTCATTACATTCATTTCAAGTATTTGTCTTAAGTACTCTTTGTAAAAGTATCCTAAAGTGCACTAATGATTCAAGCGCAATGAGATCAGCAACATTTATTAAGAAAGTTAATTTATATTTCATATTAACTTTAAACCCCGAAACACCTATTATATTCACCTGTCTCATGAAATACATTTCTGAACTTTATCTCAAACTCATCTCTTCATTTAACGGCCAGCACAGAGTCGACTTAACTAAAGCCCTGCACCTGGAAAAAGAATTAAACACGCAGATAAGATACAGACTGAGACCAGGTGCAACTAATCGCTGCGATAAGCCATTTCTTGGTATGCAGAAACAGATATATGTGATGGAGAGTCAAACACAGTGTATCAGTCAAACATCAGTGCAGAGGTTTCTGTAAGGTCACTGACCTCCGACTGTCTCATACATCGGTCGTGCTGTCAAAGATGTTATTTCCAATGATTGCTATTTCCAACATGTTAACATTATGGTACAAACGGCATTGATTCGGCTTCAGTGGCGGTGAAAAACAGCCCCGCATACTCCCTGAGTGAATATTCACCTGCAAATCAGCTGATGTGGACACAGACCTGAAAGGCATTGTGGGTAACGATGGATTCTCTCTCATCTGCCACTAATAACCATCAGCACTGATGAGCTTTACACAGACAGAGAAAATTCACACAAGGACACTTGAAGTAAACTGTGACACTCTCCAGCCCACCGTCTTTGTTAATTTCATGGCTTATTGAATTTGCTTAGCCTAAAGACTAAGATAATCAATTTAAGCTAGAGGCTGAGCCACCGAATCAATTAAAGGCGCCGCTAGTTAAAGATGGACCATTGTGGAAGAAGTGAGCTAACTATCATCCAGTGATTCCCTAATGATTAAACAGTGAAATTTCACACGTCTGTATTAATAATTAAGACTGTCAGAATGAGACTTTAATGAAGAAAAAACGTTTGGTTTATTTTCTGTGTTCAGGTTAGTCAATGCATAAAAGAAAGATTAATGTTTTAATGCACGGAACTAAACATAGTGAACAGTGATTTTATTAATTAAAACTAAACCTATTCAAATACATTTCTTTTAATGAACTGAAATAAAACAAAACAAAATAAAATAAATATCAGATGCAAAAATTTAAAGTTTAAAAACTTAAATGAAAATTATAACTATGTCATTAAAAACTAAAAATAAATGAATAAATATCTACAAACATATATGCATAAATACATAAATTAATAAAATTTATGTTGAAGTACTAAATTTACTAAAAGTTCAACTGAAATAGATTAAAGACAAATAGAAACTTTTCCAAGACAAAACTAAATATTATAAACAAAACTATATAAATAATAATAATAATAATAATAATAATAATAATAATAATGATGATGATGATGATGATTGCAAAAGCATATGATAAAATGACAAAAATGTAAACTAAAATTAAAATGAAAATGAAAACTGACAATAGAAAAACAAAATTAAAATAATACTAAATATTATAATATGTAACGCTAAATTTACTAAAGTTATTTTAACCAAATAAAAAAAAACATAATATAACAAGTGATAATAATCTACAAGAATAACTATGAAAAAAGTAAACTTTAGTCTGCTTTGACATATTTCCCAAATACACTAGATATAACTAGATATATAGAAATAACTTATAATCACTGACTCTCAACCTCTCAACCTAAAAACATTCATTTATAATCAAGAAAATTCATTTTTATGGGTTCAATCAGACAGAGATAGTTATTTAAGGTAACGACTTTGTCACTTTTTGCAGAAAACTCATCAGACCATTTTGTATTTATTTTTTTTTTTTATCACTCAGGGGTTCAGATTTTACTCAAGGTAATGCCAGGCTTGCTGCAGGTGAGCCAGGTTTTGTAAAAATAGTTGACATTGTCTGTCCTTCCTCCGTATTGTTAAATTGGAGGATTTGGTTGGGACGACTGACATCTCCTGAAACCGAATCCAGCACCACCCAGGTACACAGATGCCCAATATCATGGCTCTCTCCGCAGTCACTCAGCAGCTATTGAGAGCTCTCGGTGTAAAATGGCAATGTGCTCCAACAGTATCTATCCGTCGCAGGGTCCCAGCGCAGGCTGCTGGGAAGAGAACAGGTAGAGCCTCACATCAATCTGTCAGCCTTCCACAGATAAGAGGAATTCCACGAGGGAGATAACGCTGGCCATTCAACTTAATACCAAGGAAAAGTTTTCATCAGGTCTTCACATAGACGCTTTCAGTCCGGAATGACATACGCTTTCTTCCGCTCTCTTTACTCTCTTTCTCTTTCTTTACATACAATTACTCATTGAACATGAATGCATTGCATATTTGTATTTATTTTCTACTTCTGGATTATAAATGTCTACTTAACATATTCTACATGTCAAATTGCATGCCCCTATGTTTTTTATCTCTTGAGTCATATATATATGCATGTCAGCTAGAAATTCATAGAGTGTCAGTCTGCTTGATATCTGCTAACATTGATTTAGAGTCTTTCTACTGACTATAAGTGACTTTTCAAATATATGGCTACTTAGTCTACTAACCCTAACTTAAAAGTCTACTAATATTCTAATGAGAGTTAGCTGATATGTATTTGCAAATTGACTTATAGTCAGTACAATGTCTGGTAACACTTTAAATTAGGGAACACATATTCACTATTAACTATGTGTTTTCCCTCAGTAAACTCCTGATTTGCTACTTACTGGTAACAAGTACTGTATGTGTTGTAGTTGTTCTGTTTAGCTATTAAAGGGATGTAGAATATGATCATGCATTAATTTGTGCATGCACAAAAGTACTAATATACAGCAGATATGCTAGTAATATGCATGCTAATAAGCAACTAGTTAATGGTGAATAATGTTGCCTAATCTAAAATGTCATAAAAGTGGACTAAAGAAATAAAAGAAACCATGAACTGTAATCAAAAACATTAAAACGCATGTAGATGAAGATAATTGTTGATATCCAGTGTGGATTGAAGACATTTGTCTGGTCTGAATACCAGGGCTCTGAACCGGTTCAAGGAACGAAAACGAAAACCGGAAACGAACGAACGAAATTTTGACAGGAACAGAACCAGAAACAGAAACTAAATCAAATTTTATAGTTCCGAACAGAATAGAAAATTAGAAATGGCCATTAACCGGTTAATAACGCTATTTTATCGTTCCATTTAATATTTTACATTTGCTGTCAACCAATCACGAATTCCAGTAGTACTATGCAAATGTGACACTGAAGCCAAGTAGTGAAATGTCTGCTCAGCTGTGGACTCATCAGAGGTAATGATGCTCTTAGAGTTTATCTGAGGATAGTGTAAGATGAATTCAACAGATCACACGCACCTGCAGCGCTTCTGTGAATGGAGAAAACAGAAAAACTATAGGCATATACACTAAATATATTTCACTTAAATCATATTGACAGATTAACAAAACGAAAGAAAAAATTTGCTATATTATGGTTCATTGTGACACGTTCCAAAGTTTTCGGAAAGGAAAATGAAACAGCAGAGAGTAGTTTTCTTTATTTTACAAAAGCTTTACAGTTTTAATTATTATGCAAAAGCTTGACAGCTTTGAATAATGCCTTGCTTCTGTATAACCAACCAGTGTTGGTATGACCATCGCGCCGACGCCTTACACGCACACACAACATAATTTTGCTATATTGAAGCCTGTACATTATCAAAATAAAACAGAGTTAAAGAAACAAATAAAAAGTTACACTGCTCTGTTGTACAGAATTTGTTGCGTTCAGCGTGACCGCGCCTCACTGTGCTGATATAGCCGATGTGAAGGATGATGTTTTATGAAAGTACAAACACTATATAATAAATAATATTTTAGCATCCAGATACGTCGGAAATATGGAAACATTTGGGTTCGTGCTGAATGAGAGAGTTAGGCATCAGCTTCACCCTAAATTAATTTGTTTTTGGATTGACATTTTTATAACCTAAACTTTAGAGGATTTGTTTTGGAGAGAAACTAATAACTGTTTTTATAATGTTTGTAAAAATTTTGCTTTAGCTTCAGGCATTTTAGCCTTCATTATTTCGGAAATTAATAGGGCTAATAAAATGCGACGTGAGACGCGACTTATGTTTTTTTTTTTTCACTCTCAAAACGCAATCTTATACAAGTGTTGTTTTTTTGTTTGTTTTGTTTTGTTTGTTTGTTTTTTACAATGCAGCAAACATTTTTAAATATCTTAAAAAAACTTTAATGTCTTTAAAGTATTGACAGATTTATTTATTTATTTATTTATTTATTATTTTTTTTTTTAGTAGCCTACATTTGGCCAAAATCTAGAAAAGATGATGCTGTAATGGCTGTGAATAAGCTCAGAGGGTTATTGGCTAATGTTACCAGATCTCTCTTTTTTCCTTTTCTTTTTGAGTAAAGAAAACGCTGTACTTTATTATTATTATTATTATTATTATTAGGCAAATTATAGGCAAAGAAAATTGTTTTTAAAAAATAACGTTATTAACGTTATTAACTGGTAACTGGTATCAGAGGAACGCAGGAACAGAAACGTTAAAATATTGATTCTGCTCCATTGAATTATTTTTTTTTTCAAGCCCTGCTGCATACCTCTGTCGTCCGGATTTTTCTATGAAGCTTATTTCCTGTGATGTCATAATCCAAACCAGACATCAGAGATGGGTCTCAGGCAGCGGTTCGAAAACCTTTCGCCTGGACCCAACACTGACAGTTTCATGAGGCCATGATTCAGAAGAACTACAGATATTCCCTGCACTCACTGAAGGTTTGAAGGACAGATAAAGTAACGTCTTCAGACTGATGTATGTGGAGTAATCCTGCTCCGTCTGTGGGAGTCCAGACAGGGTGATGATGGCTCCGAAAGCCCTTGTTAAGCAAAGCCAAGACCAGCATTTGCTGAACAACCTTTTAGTGCTAGAAAAGTATTACGACTATCATGCATTTCTCTGGATCAGCTCAAAAGATGCATTAAATTGAAATCAGACGGCTTGAATTGGCTTGCAACCAGGTGCTAATCGGTAGCAAATCTCCCTCTCAGGCCTGCCTCGCAGGAGGAACATACTTATGACAGTATGCAACTGATTTTGTGCAGAGTCAACCGGTTTGTATAACACACCAGGCTTTACGTAATAATGTGGAGTTAAGATTTCAAGTGCGGTGAAAATGCACTTTTGAGCAATGGGGAAATGTAGTGTAATCATAACAGCTTCTCCTTCGCATTGTCCACTGTGGCGTTAAAGAAAGCAATCCCATTTGAAATGGTCAAGGTAATCACTCCTAACACTCAAACACTCCACTCAACAAAAGCCCACAAGGACAGACATTGTCATGCAGAAAACTAGCCTTTGGAGACAATTGATTTGGTCCATATCATGGCAATAGGCCTGACTCAGCTGGAGTTAGTGCTGGCCTTGCTGTTTCCACTCGACCCGAGGAGATCAATAAGCCATGCTACATTTAGGAGAGCCCTGGACCATGTCTTCAGCAGGCCTTTCTGAGAGCAGAGGGTCAGTCGGATTCACGTCGAGATATTTTATGCCGGCCTGGTGGTCTATAACACGGATATTTGCCGATCAAGAAAGGGAGGAGACGGATAATGACCTAAAGCTTGATTCTCGAGAGACTGCGCGTCGTCTAAATGCAAAGCGAATGAAGAAACCCATAAATGACGCTGGAAATAAAGGGCTTTACAAATGTTTACAGTGTGAAAGAAAGACACATAATCATTTGCTGCTGTGAGATAACGGTCCGTCTTTGTTCTGTTTCCCTTTGCCTCTCTGTTTACAAGACATTCGGCTATAAAGTAGCATGTAGTGAATGAAGCCGGGAACATAAAGGCAGAACTGCCCATACGTTTGCTGCGCTGCACTGAGAGACTACACAAGAGACCAGCCTTTGAATATATTACAATTAGTGGTGGCCTAGGGGCAATAAATTTTCATTTGGGGTCAAGACTGGTCCACCAACCCCATAATATATTTCTTTATCTTTTCACGGACGCTGAAAAACAGCTGTTTTGGAGCTGTAGGAGATAATTCAAGAGGGGTTTTTGTCTATCGGGGTTCGCTGAAGGACAATGGAGGCCTATCGATTGGAGGAGCTTGACATCACGGCCGCTTGTCAGCTGAATAAAAAGACCATTATTTCTGTGGCCACTGAGAGAATTACCGGCAGAACTTCCACTTCAGTCAGGCCCGTTTTCCCCCTCAGCTTTCTCTTGTAATCATCACAATCTCCTCTACACTAAGGCTGAGTCCTTTCTGAAACAATAGCGCTGGGAAATAATGGGCCTGAGGAGGCAGTTGATGGGAAGAGGGAAGAAAGGGAACATGATAAACGGATGGTGGCCCGGTCAAAGGTCAAGCTGTGATCTTTTTGGAGTTATGTTCCTGTATTACCTTTAGTTAAAATGTTGCCTGTGAAGCCTTCAAAGTTCTTCGTGATGTGACCAAATGCAAGTGAAGAATAAAGGACTTTTTTTTGTTGGCCAGTAACCGTGTGTCAGATTGTAATATATTGCACCGTGACCATTTTCTGTCATAAAGATCCACTTCTGAGAGATTTAGCGCTATGGAGATAGCGAGACATCTGCAGACACTGGAGATAAGGCTTTTCTTTTTAAACTCGGCTATGAAATCATCTGATATCTGAACCGAGATGACAAAAAGGTGAGATGTCTCAACAATGTTCAGACTTGTCTTTTCTGTAAGGTTTCACCAGAGGAAAGCAAGGTACCATTCACTTTAAACGATCGACTTGATTTTTTCATAACACATTATATATATATATATATATATATATATATATATATATATATATATATATATATATATATATATATATATATATACACACACACTATACACACACATACATATGTATTAATAAAAGTTAGTAAGGTGGTTGTTCAGTTTGGGGGTTCGGGATTAATGGATCTAAAATATGCTCATGCAGAATAAGACATTAATATGTGCTTTAAAAGTACTAATAAACAGCCAATATTTGAGTAATATCCATGCTAGTTAAATGGATAGTTCACCTTCAGTTGCTGTTCCCATTGACTTCCACAGAATGGGAAGAAAAAAATAGAGAGAAAAAAAAACACTATGCAAGTCAATAGTGACCAGTAACTGAAGGTTAACTATCCCTTTAATACAGATAACTGGTCCTTAAAATAAAGTGTCACCAACATGAACTTTGTGTTGATGCTTTGAATGGCTTGACTCTTCCCTCACTGGATGCTTTTATCCAAAGAGACGTGCTTTGCATTGGAAATATTGCATGCATTTCATCAGTTCACGCTTTCGCTGGGAATCAAACCCAATTCTGTTTGGCTAGAGTCTCTATATTTTTTGGGAACAGAGCCATTGGGTTCAATCCAATGTGTCCGCTTCATCAAAACAACCGTCCCCTCCTGGTATGGATCACATCCATTCTCCAATTTGAAGAGGACGCGGGGGTAGGCTGCACTCCATTCGGAGTGATTAATACATCCCAATTTTCTGAGAGATAGCTTTCTTATATCGGGGAGATCCATTTCATCCACAAGATCGACCGTTAGCAGCCGCAGGCATAATTGATGACCTCCCCAGTCAAACACTCTCATATTTATCAGCGTGTGACCTTTCCTCCGATCTCATCCATCATAAATTAAAGCTGTGAG
Source organism: Cyprinus carpio (assembly GCF_018340385.1). Lineage (NCBI taxonomy): Eukaryota > Metazoa > Chordata > Actinopteri > Cypriniformes > Cyprinidae > Cyprinus > Cyprinus carpio. Next base: position 357,124 of record NW_024879320.1, on the reverse strand, counting down.
CCCAGACGCTGCCTCCCTACACCAAAGGCACAACCTTTGTCCAGGGGTCTCCTTCTCAGCTCTGCTCGGAGCGGAGGGACGGAGCGCGCTCAAATCTGCAGTTCAGCACCTCTGCTGTTCGGGGCAGATGGTCACAGGCGCGGGCATCTGTCAAATGCACAGTCGTCCTCTTCCACGCTTCTATCTGAGAACGACCACCTCCTAAGAGAGAGACGGCCGGAGCAGACCAGAATCTGCTTGTGGGGACACCACTTCCCACAACAGGAAACAGATGAGACCAAGGGACAGGAAGTTGTCACAGACAGATATGGCCGAAGGAGACTTGCAGTACAGGTGTAGATGTGTTTGTAGTCGCCTGCGGACGCCATCTGGGAAAGTAAACCGAAATTAAACTAAAACATTTTCCTTACTTGAAAAAAAATAAACATTAACTAAAATATTAAAAAAGGTAAACATATTTTATTTCAGCTTGGTGCCAAGGCAACATTTATCAATTAAAAAAAAAAAAATAATAATATTTTTTTTATAATAATAAAATAAAATAAAATAAAATAAAATAAAATAAAATAAAAAAAAATAAAAATAAAATAAAATAAAATAAAATAAAATAAAATAAAATAAAATAAAATAAAATAAAATAAAATAAAATAACAGAAACTTATTTATTTCAGCTAGTTGTCAAGGCAAAATTTTAAGCATCTCATTTTTTTTTTTTTTTTTAGTTTAACTTAAAATTAAATTAAGATTTAACTTAAAATAAAAACAATATTAACAAAATATACACACACAAAATAAAATAAACATTAAATAAAAAAAAAAAATAAAAAAAATAAAACATAAAAAACTCAAAAATATATTTTTTTTTTTCAGCTAGTTGTCAGGGAAACATCTCTCTTTTACATTTAATCGAATCTCTTTAACATTTAAAAAATATATATATTTTTAAAATAAAATAAAATAAAATAAAATAAAATAAAATTAAATTAAATTATGGAAACTTATTTCATTTCAACTAGATTAAATAAAAAGCAAAACTAAAAAAAAAAAAACAAAAAAAATAAAACAAAAAAAAAATAATAATAATAATTAAAACCTTATGGACATATTAAAGGAAACTAATAAAAATAACAAAAACACAAAACAAAATTGCTTAAAATTTTAACTAAAAATAAACTGAAAACAGAAGAGAATAACGAAAACAAAATAACATTTTCAAAAACTATAAATAGTATATCAGGGATACAAAAAAATTGCACTGCTTGTGTCATTTGAAACTGAGATGTGGAAAAGTATTTTTAAAATTACACTCTTCACCTTGAAAAATCTGTTTTAAATGTGTCCTTCATGGGATCAAATGACTCAGCTTTTATTCTTGACAAAGCATGTTAACTCACATTTGAGTTTCTTAGGGGACATCTTTATTTTCCACATGTCCTCATATCTGTCCCTGTCTTACTCAAGGCATCCATAAATATTAATGAGAAATAAAGCATTAATGCTGGAACTGTGCTTTGGGGCTCCGCTCTATGACTCTTTCACAGTTATTAACAGCAAGTAAAGGAATAATTCATCATACACACTATATCAGCTTATGCTTTTTAAGTCTCCTGCCAGGGAAGGTCACTAATTACGGAGGGATATCGGAGCCAATTATGGATTTAAAATGCTTGCTTGATGGTGGGGAAAATCACCAGCACGTTAATATTGAGAGCATGCATTTTAAACATCATGTCGGATCACTCCGGGTCTTATCGCACCGTTAGTCATCCCGTGTTATTCGGCTTTATGAGAATCCGAGAACGACGACTGTGTGCAATCAATGCTTAAACTTTATAAACATATCGATTACATTTTAATCCTCCTGCATAATACGATCTCTTCTGCACAGACACAAGTAACGCGACCCTGCAGACGACTGACAGCATTATGCATTGTACTAGTTAAACTAATGCATCACCTTGTGTGAAACATGCAGCATTGCATATATTGTGTCATTCTGACTCAGGTTCAAACTCTGGCTCTGTAAACGAATTGTGGAAACTTATATTTTCATCTGTCTTTTCACAAACTCCCTTGAGTTCTAGTGCAAATAATCTTCGCTATGTTGCTGAAATCTATGCTTGTGTCAGCAGGGCCATTATAGTTTCTATTTACCAACATTTATTTTATTTTAATGCTATTTCTAATGCAAATTTACTGTTTTAGCTTGTCTCAGCAGTGGGATTTTTAGCTTCAGTTTAGTGTTTCATGGACAAATTTCTGTGCTGTTAAAAAGCTTAAGGAGCCAATCTCATGTATCTAATCATGTCAAGCTGATATTAATATTAAATCATATTTTGACAAAACTAATTCAGATGCTACCACTTGCAGATTACCTGACAAAACATTTCCAGCGCAGTGTTATTGTATTGTGTCTGCCATAGTTTTTATTAATATTTTGAATCAGCTTTTACTTTAATCTTTTTAAATTTAGTTATTTTTATTGATTTTGTTCTGCGTTTTTGTCCTTTTTAAGTTGCTTTTGTTTACATATACATCTTTACAGCTTTCAATATGTGTGTGTGTGTGTGTGTGTGTGTGTGTGTGTGTGTGTTTATTAATTTTATTTCAGTTTTAGTTATTTTAATACATCAACTACATATGAAGAGTTCATTAGCAAAAACCGATATCTCCATTTTTAACAATTTTCAAAAATTATGCTTTTTCATTGTGCATTTCAATTCATCTCAATCAAACTGCAGTTGAGTTATTTTAAGTTAAAAAAAATGACAAAAAATACAGCTAACACAATAAAACAACAAAAACATGATAACATTAAAAAAACCTAACCCTAACCCTAACCCTACCCTAATCTAACCTCTTCCCAAAAGTTTAATTCTAGTTTTATTTACTATTTCTTCTTTTATTTCAGATCCTATATTTTCCATTTAAATCAATAGTTTTCTATTGTCATCATCTTATAATAACTCTGAAGGAAAGGCTCTGGAATCGGCTGAACCTCTGCATGAAGACATGTCTTTACACACAGATCTGCCAGCAGAGAAGCAGACCGGGTCAAGTGAGGGAAAGAGCTTTCACCTTTGTAAATATATTATCTAAAGGTCAGTGCTAGTCAGGGACATGGGTCCCCGGTTTGTATATTCTGCTCCCTGTTGTCTGTATTTCCATTCAGCGCATGAGTGGCCCTCACAGCCACTCGCCGCGGTCAAGGACTGACCCTTAAAGACAGGGTCGCGCCGGAGGTCGTGTGCTGCCGTTTGCAAAACGCTGTGACAGTTTTAAGTAGATATCTTTTTAACCATTTATTTGTAGTCCAGTGGGAGACGAAACTGACTCTGCTGCATGATGCACTGTTCTGAAACTCCTCCTCTGCCTTTATGTATCCTGAATTAGTCAAAGTGTTTTGTTCGTCCAGTGTAATGAGCTGTTAATGTCTCTGTGGATCTGCCCAATTGAGAATGCAATTATCATATGTTACAGTTTACTCAACTCACACAGACAAGTGCATTAACCCGACGACCGAAGTCGTTCACAGGTCACTAGAAGATGAAGTCACCTCTGAACATCTCACATTACTCTTTAGCTTTAGGGTCTTCTGTAAAACAAGTGCTCCCAAAAAAATCCAGAGTGACGTGAGTAACTGACATCACAACCAATGTGTTCCTCACTGATGACGACGGACAGTAAGAACTCTAACTGTTCACTGTGAACACTAATAGTGCAGTTTACTTGTCACACACACACACACACACACACACACACACACACACACTGTCTGTGCTGTTGTAGAATCATGTGGATTCTTATCTTATAACATAGACTTCAAACAATTTTGAGTTCATATTTAACAATTCAGGCTTTTTAGATAGATAGATAGATAGATAGATAGATAGATAGATAGATAGATAGATAGATAGATAGATAGATAGATAGATAGATAGACAGATAGATGTGATGTTACAAAGGAAACACATCAGCCTCTGAATCGCTGCTCATACAAACACTCTCACACACTGAATGAATTATTCAAGTCATGTTGCATGTTGAGTAGAGTCATAAGTGTGCTTTGAGAAGAATATATCTGCATTAGTGACTGATTTATCCACATTCACCAAAAATAACTCCCACACACTCACACAACCTGACAGTCTCTGATAATGGCCTCTGCATTGATCCTAATGACCGGGCCGTTCATTCACCCTGTTATTTAGATGGGATTGTATAGCTGCATGCTTAAATGTGTCAAGAAGATGGTTTGTGACAAATAGAATCAAGGCACATTGTTGATCATTTCATTTAAATCATGATTTTGTATTATAATATCATATTTGGCCTTTTCATGCCCTCAGATGAATCTCATTTCTGACTGCATTCAACACAACTGAATAATAATAATAAAGATAGTAATAATAATAAACTTAATGAAAGTTAAATATCCATTTTTTTTTTAAGAAAATTATTTTATTTATCAAGGACACATTAAACTGATCAGAAGTTCTAATGTTACAAAAGATTTATATTTCAAATAAATGCTGTTCTTCTGAACTTTCTATTCATCTGTGAATCCTGAAAAATAAAATGTATCACAATTTCCACAAAAAATATTGTGCAGCACAACTGTTTTCAACATTAAATAATAATCAGAAATGTTTCTTGAGCAGCAAATCATCATAATGATTTCTGAAGATCATGTGACACTGAAGACTGGAGTAATGATGCTGAAAATACAGCTGCACATCACAGAAATAAATTACACTTTAACAGAGATTCACAGAGAAAACAGCTGTTTTAAATTGTAATAATTTTTCACAATATTAGAGTTTTTTCTGCATTTTTGTTCATATAAATGTAGCTTTGATGAGCACAAGATACTTCTCTAAAAACATAAAAAAAATTACCGCCCTAAAACTTTTGAACAGTAGTGTATTATTATTATTATTATTATTATTATTATTATTATTATTACTATAATCATATATGTAACATGTATTATTATTACTATTATCCTCAATTTCACACAGGTGTTCAAAACAAACACAGTACTGTCAAACCCAGCAATCTGCGCTGCATGAAAGCTGTGCTTATAATATTTTGACGGATGATATCAGCTGCCACCAACACTTCGGCGGAATCCCTGCCTGGATGTATCATGTGACACGGCAACCGTCGTCAGGGAGGGGAGCAGCTAGTATAAACAAATCAACACATCTATTTGTCAAAGGCCCCTGCTGAGGGCCGATGGGTCGCCTGTGTTTGTCTCCTGGCTATCTGTCACTCCGGACTGGCAGCTCAGGATCCGCCGCTCCGGCCCAGTCGACCGCGCTCTCGCCTCACTCTGTGTGTGTGTTTAGCTGCGAGGCGAACTGTCAGGAAAAGTAAGACTAATGGGCCGGCCTGATTGACTATTTCCTTAGATACTGAATCAATGGGCTTATTATCACTGCAATTACAGTTCTAATACAAACAGATGCTCAGAGTGGACATCTGCTGAGAAAGATGAGCCCCCAGATCTGCAGTCAATAGACTAGAGACAGAGAGCGCTTAAACAGAGACATTAGTGTTCATGAGGGATCACACACACACACACACACACACACACACATACGGCTTAAAAATGTGAATAACCCTGAGAGTTAAAGAAAATATTTGGTAACATTTTAGTTTAAGGTCACATAGTTACACATGTTGCAAGTCTTTGCTATATCAATAACAGTAAATGATGCATAATTACAAGCAATAAACCCTAAACCACACCCTAACTCGAACCTTAACCCTACAGTAAGAGGACATAGTTTAATAACATTAATACTTGTTTGTGTAATTGCACTGTAACAATGTCACCTTAACCAAATATTTATCTATGAAGCTATACAATAATAAAGTGTAATATTAAAAGGAACCGTTTTAGTGCCACAATAATTTACTTTATAATTTCAGGGAACTGTTTTAGCTTTCAGAATGTGGAATTTGAACAGATAGAAAAGCGTATAGATTTTAGAAAGACACTGAAGATCCATGCATAATGTCCATAATGTAAACAGAATCATTTTTAATGTCATGTTGCACACTGTTACTTTAGTATCACTGAGATGCTTTTAAAGTTTTTAGGAATATTCTGAATCAGCTTTTAGCTTTTATTTTTATATTTTCATTTTCATGTTTAATTTAGTTCAAACATAAGTAACCTGGAAGGTGGCAACGAACGAAATGTCAGTCCACAAACTCAGACCAACATATTATGATGTGAATGAGCGTCTCTCTTCCTCCCTACAGACACAGGACCTGTGATTCTCCCATCGCTGCAGTCGGTTCCTCCCCGGCCCGGGGCTTTTATACGGGCTCCTGAGGCATGAGGCGTATTATTGGAAGTGAAACACGGCTCTTTTGACCCTCGGGTGGCTGATGGACGTGGAGCCGCTGAGGGTGGACATGGCTGGCTTGTTCGTCCCTGACAGCTGAATGCGTTTGCCAGGCCGAGCATTGAGGGGCCGCGGCGCGCCATTGTCCACGGTCACACTGTGCTGTTCGCCGTCCACTACCGGCCCGGCCTCCGAAACGCCTGAGCAGGTGCCCTCAGGAAGGTATTCGTGCAGAAAGCGCATCCCCTTTCTCTCTGCCGGCTTTCTCACATTTAATTATCTGATTTCCTCTCCTCCTGCGGTCAGCGAGAGAAAGGAGGCGCTGCTCACGACTTGTTGCTGTGGAGAGTCGCCGATTGTTCTCTGTGAAGCCGTGGAGAGCCGGAGAAAAGGGGACCTTCTTGCTTCACATCAGATACTAGAAGCTCCACGCAGACTGAGTGTCTGCGGTCAGTGGAGAGTGTGAGGAGTCAATGAGAGGCGCAGCGCTGCCGTGTCACCTCAGTCTTCAGAGAGACGCCAAATCTTCATTTAACCTCCTCTGGACCGCACTGGACTCCAGGCAGGACGCCAGGCTTTCTGCAGCCCTTTATTTCAGACCATCATCACCACAACACAGAAATACACGGACTTTGTACTAGCTGTAGGAAATTATAAATAAATAAACGTGTGTGTGTGTGTGTGTATATATATATATATGAAGATGTCAGATGCAAAAACCTCTAAGTCCATCTGATTTTTCTTTTAAAGATTTATTTCTTTTAAATTAGCATTTTAAGCAGAATCCTACATTAAGGTTAAGTAACTTCAATTTAATGGTAATGAAAAGGTTATTAGTCATTTATCAGATGCCTCATTTCCAAAAATGTCCAATGTATATATATATCAATAATTTTAATCAATTTTAGTCACTTAAAAACAAATATTAATATAAAAACATAAAAAAAAACATATATATTTATACACATTTTATTTTTGACATTTCAATAAATACATTTATAGGTATACTGAGAAATAATCAAATAAAATAAAATAAAATAAAATAAAATAAAATAAAATAAAATAAAATAAAATTAAATAACAGTATTTGTGTCTTATTCTCCAGGAAATTATGTAAAATAAAATGTAAATAAAATGTTGAATGTTAGTTAGCATTAATGTTGGCCCTTTTTGTTTGCAATGCAAAAAAATATATTATTTTACCAATATCAAACATTAGTTTTTGTATGTTTTTTTTTTTTTTTTTTTTTGGTTAACTTTTGTTAAGTATATTTATACGTGCAGAGTGTACTAAATGTAATTAAAAATAATAAAATAAAATAATATTTGACACCTTTCAATAGCATATTTGTAGGTATAAATTACATAAAATCGTATTTTTTGTTGTCATTTTTAGTTACATTTAATGTTTTTGACACCTTTCAATAAATTTATTGATATAGTGAGTGATAAAATAAATATAAAATTCACATTAATAGTCAAACATTTGTTTACATATATATATATTTTTTTATCTTTGTGGCCATGTTTTTTAAGAACATTTATAGTTTTGGTGAGTTCAGAAAAAGTTGTTGAGATTGAAATTATCACAACGCATCTGAGCACGAGCACTAGACCACAGATCGGACATGAGAGAGAGCAACAGAACACACAATGACTGTGTTTAAACCTTGTTCCCACATTATAACCATCAGTTCACCATCACTTTATCTCTCATAAAAAGCTTCAAAGCATGCTCTCTGAAAGACAGATCCGTTCCTCTTGCAGTCACTAGGACAGAAATGTGTCTCCTCCTCCAGCAGCGGCATGCGAATGACAGATCTCCGGGACAGAGAGAGAGAGAGAGAGATGGATGGAGAGGAAAATTAACCCCCCACTTATGTCCTGATTGCATTTGAAAATCACCTAATTAGGTGATTATGTCATTAGAGGGATATGTGCATTTCAAAAGCCCCCAGCGAGGCAGTGAGCTGAAAGCAGAGAGGCTGAGAGCTAATTAATCCATTTAACTCCCAACCCCTGATGCCCAGAAAACAATGCGGCCAGAGAATGTGGAGGATTGCCTTTCAGAGCCCCTCTTTGAAATATATACTACAATGACAAATGCCCGATTCTTCGCTCAAACACCAGCATGCATTTCCCAGCCCAATTACTTCACTTGTCCCCTGATAAGGCCAGCCGCGCCCGTCCTGACGATGGCAAATTGTGATTTCCATTGTAATTACGTCCAACTTTCATGAAACGTGATAAGGGGTTTGCCTTTGATTTCCATCACTGATAATATCATACAGTAAGTTGGAGTAATTAAAGCAGGTAATTCTAGACTTGACATTCTGGTCTTGGTCAATTACACACAGCAAAAACAGTTGTCAACTTTAGTACTGTGTTTCATCAATCATTTCTCATGTTGAATCTGTTTAATGGATAAAATTCAGCCTGCAATGATATTAAAGTAACAAATTATATTACCAATCCCAGCTTAGTGTCAACAAATGTCACTTGTTTAATGCTCTTTCATCTTTTCAAGTCTCTCTCTCTTTTTTTAACCCATGAATGCCTTTCAAGTTAATTACTCTTACATGACAATGAAGGCTCGCGCTCGCTGTGAGAGCACTCACTCCTCTCCAACCCTGTGCTGATTCATTAATGCATATGAAACAGATGAAAAGGACATTTACCTTTCAAACACAGAATAACTGGGTTCAGCTGTAGTGACTGACAGTGATAGATTTTGATCAGTTCATGTAAAAAGAGGAAATTCATTCTCAAGTTGTCTGTGTTTACTTTCAATCTAACTTTATCACAGATGACAAGAAATCAAAATTGGCCCTGTTTATTTTATTTTATTTGCTCCTATAGTCTTGTTGTGCATGATTTAAAAAAACATTAATTATTACAGTAAAAAAAATATATAATGTCACTGTATGCTGCGTATGCTCTTCTGTGTCATCGGCGTGGATGTCACAGAAGAGCATACGCAGCATACGGTGATATGGAGAGACACAGAGGAGACCGTTGATAAAGGAATTATTGAATAAAGTCGTTATTTTAGTTTTCTTCACTTACAAAAAGTGTTCCTATCGCTTCATATAACCCAGATTGCACCCAGATGGAGTATTCTGACGACGACTTTCATACCTTTCCTGGACCTTGACACTGTTATTTATTTGGCAGTCTATGGGACAGTCTCAAGCCTCCAGGTTTTCATCCAAAATATCTTAAATTTGTTCTGAAGATGAGCGGAGCTTTTACGGGTTTGGAACGACATGGGGCTAAGTGATTAATGACAAAATTTTCATTTTGGGGTGGAGTAACCCTTTAAGTGTCTGAATTCTGCTGTATGTGTTTGCCTTTCACTGTTTGTGGGCTGTGAGTGAGTGAGTGTGTGTGTGTGTGTGTGTGTGTGTGTGTGTGTGTGTGTGTGTGTGTGTGTGTGTGTGTGTGTGTGTGTGTGTGTGTGTGCGTGTGTGTGTGTGTGTGTCAGTGTGCGTGTATCAGTGTGTGTGTGTGTGTGTGTGTGTGCGTGTGTGTGTGTGTGTGTGTGTGTGTGTGCGTGTGTGTGTGTGTCTGTCTGTGTGTGTGTGTGTGTGTGTGTGTCAGTGTGTGTGTGTGTGTGTGTGTGCGTGTGTCAGTGTGTGTGTGTGTGCTCCTGATGGAAACTGCAGGTGTTTTCTGGACGGGGTTGAGACAGATTGGCGGAGCAGCATGCTGCTATCTGGCAGGCGTTCAGCTTTACCTGCGCTCAGCTTTCTAAGACCCTTGCTTTGAGAGCTTCAGAAGGTCTTCAGGTGCTCCTCACTCCAAATCCTTCCATCATATCACATAAAGCGGAGGAGACAGCACACGGACAGCATTATGAGACGCTCACCTGGACGCCGGACAAATGTTTATCTAACTGGACAGAATCTTCAATCCTTATGTAAAGGATCAGTTGTAGTACAGCTAATGGCGTTATTACTCACTCCAGTCATTCACAATTTATTATAAGAATAACCCAAATGAAAATTCTGCCAACTTTTATTCATCCTTGATTTCTAGGCCTGTAGAGTCACAAAATATCAACAAAACACCATAAATGTATCATTAAAAATGCACTTGACTGTAAGTGTTACCACATACAGACTGTAGATATATATTTGTATTTGTATGATCTATTTATACTTCAGAAACTATGATGCATTAAAACACATGACAAACAACCAATTTCAGATGTAAAAGGGAATCTGTAAATATTTTATAATGCATTTTAACTTTGGTTGCAATTATTTATGAAAAGATGTAATGCATTCCAATGTACATTATGAATACCTCAATGATAATGCATTAGACATAAAGGCTTTAAATGTTACTGAAAATAAATTCTAGTCTTACTACTTCAAAATGTCATGTCTAATTCAGTGTGTACTTGCCATTTACTTTCATTTGTGAGTTTTGTTTTTTTAAGTGTATATATTGGGTGTTCTGTATATTGGGATTAATATTTATATTTATATTGTAATTTTGTTGCCCAGCAGTCTCAGTCCTCATTCCCTTTTATTATATGGAAACGAGCCAGAACACTTTTTACCTCTTGCATCTTGTGGAAAAAGAAAATGATGACAGCATCTATTATTTCTCAGACTGAAGAAATGAATCTCCAACAATCTCATCGTCCTGGTCCAATACAGAAACAATCATTCGAGGTTGTGAAATGTGAGGTATTTTGGTAAACAAAGGTCAGCTGACTGCCCTGCCAACTGGCATGATGGTCACATTAGTGGACAGATCCTGCCAAACCTGCCTCATTACCCATGATTCATAACTGTGCTTAAACAAATAGAGCTACAGTCCCTGCTTTCATCTTTAATTTCACAGACTCATTAGGTGGATCGCCGAGACCCGCACGGAGGACAGATAAGACCACCTCCTGCGGCGTAGCCATCGCCTGTGCCCTCACACACACACACACACACACACACACACACACACACACAGTGCCTCCAGCACCCTGCACAGCCAAACACCATCAGAAGTCAGATCAGATGCCACTGATGCAGTGCCAGGACGCTGATGTGTGTGTTTTTTTTTTTTTTTTTTTTTGTTCAGGGAGCAGCTGGAACAGCACTGGGCAGGCCAGAGGTATTAAACCTGAGCCGCCTGGCAAGGAAGCTCTCTGTATGGAGTCGCTCTGATTGGAGAGAACGACTGACAGTCAGACAGAGGCAACTAGCTACACGTACATGGATACAGAGTAAACAGACAACAAACTGAAAATTAACACGAGAAACAAACAGAAATCAAGGTTATTAGCAAAAGAAGAGCATTTATGTGGGAGGCTCTTCAGAAACACGCACTAGATTTCTGTCAGCTGTGAATTGATGCAACTATAAATACAAGATACACTCATAAAAAAAAATCAAAATGAAATAAAACTGTCATCTATTAAGTTATTAATATATAACATTTTGGAGTAAAGATGTACTTTTAGGCTTTTGTACCTTAGGATACTGCTTCAAATTCTAACACGCATATAAAATTAATGAAAAAATTTATTCCTGCTCAGTATTTTTGTCTTGTTTTCCAAAGGTTTGTTTACTTGAGATACAAAATGAATTGTTTTCTGAAAATAAATAAATAAATAAATAAAAATAAATGAGTTTTTGCTTAAAACAAGAACAAAATAATAGAACAATAGAACAAACTAATAACAAGAAAACAATATTTTTGATTAAGTTTTCGGAAAATATTTCACAGGTATTTTTCAGAAGGCAATTTGCGTCTCAAGTAAGTGTTTTTAAGATTTAAGAATATTAAGGTATTTTTTCCTGGAAAACAACAGAAATACTGAGTATGGAGGTTTAGATCAAACCCTGTGTTTCAGAAAACTTTACTATTATTTTTATTTACACATCTGATATTTTCAGTAGAAACTCTTGAATGTGTTTGCGTGTGTGTCAGCAGTGGAGCAGCTGGGGAAGTCATTATCTCTGTAAACGACTGCTGAAGACTCTCTCTGACCCTCTGACCGCTCCTCATCAGTTTCTTCTGAACTGACTCGTCATGCCCAATAATCTGACAGTAATTCAAGTATCAGAGAGAGCTGAGGACGTGACAATATAACATCACTTACAGCTCTATGAACTGCAGATATATACACATGCACAAGAGTCAGCTTGAAGAAAGCTTGTTACAGTGTAAATAAACAACTCAGATAAATCCATTAACTTTTTAAAAGTGTTCATGCTATATGTAGATGTGAGACACAAAGTACATTTTTAAAGATAAAGGGTCTCATTTCTGCTGCATTAGTGTTACTGAGCAAAACTGTAAAGATGCTAACAGGTTTCCTGTACACAATCCCATTGGTCAGCCTGTCAGATAGCCCCGCCTCCAACCATCCCCATTGGTCGAGTGAGAGTTGCTGTGTTGGGACGGTCATGAGTCACAGCGTCACATTTCTTTGGGACATCGACCTTATAATTGCTCTGCACACTGAACTAATGACACACTTTACATTTAATAATGGCACTCTGCTGTCATTCTGGGCTGTGTCTCAATACGATGCGTTCATGTAGAGTTATTCTTAGAAAACTCTAACCAACTGCCATGAAATGATGCTACGAAGCAGAGTCTCCAAACAGCTCCATTCACACACACATACACACACGTCTGGTTTACTGTCCTTGTGAGGACTCTCCATAGGCCTAATTGTTTTTTTATACTGTACAAACTAAATTTTCTATAACCCTATGCCTAAATCTACCCTTCACAGAAAACTACTGGCAATGTTACACTACATTGTTTTTTTTTCTTTTGCCTTTTGCCTTTTTTTTTTTTTTTTTTGCCTTTTTAGATTATATAAAAAAAAAAAAAAAATAAATAAATAAATAAATAAGAATAATAATCTACAATAAACTATCACACAGCAGTGTTATTAATTTGTTTTGTGCCTAGGTGTGCTGATTTTGAACTGTTTTCATTATGAAAACTTTTTGTCAAGCACCTTGTCAGAGAGTTTTTCCAGTGATGTGTGTGCTTTTGTTTTGATATTGTTTTTACTTCATTTTCATACCTTTTCTCTCTATCTCTATTTTAATTTTATTTTATTTTATTTTTTTTTTTTTAATGAATGTGTCCTAAAAAGGAGATTTTGGGAGGTTTTGTCAGGTTTAGCTAACTTCTAGGTACAAATATGTTTATGGTTATGTAGGTAAACAAACAAACACACACACACACACACACACACACACACCATCAATAAATGCTGTTTCAAAATAAAATAAGATGAACTGAAAGCATTAAAGCTGAAATGAAAATGTATTTATTTTAAAACGTCCATTTAATAATAAATAAACTGATTATAAAACCAACTACACTGTACATTTAAATAAAACACAGAATATTATGTAGCACATAACAACTAAGGATTTTTTAATCTATGTAAAACCATTTTACACAGGCAATTCAAAACCTAATCTAATCAATACAAACCACGTTTTAAACGCTGCCCATTACGCCAATTTAAAAATGTCCAACAGAAGATCAATTTACATTTTTTAGGAATCAAATGCTTACCTAATCTAAGCTACACAAACGCATGCTGCATTCTATTGATTAGATTTAAGATTAGGACAATGAACTGAGCTTCAGCGACTTCAACAGACAGCGGCCCTTTCCTCCCGCATACGTGTGTGTGTGTGTGCATGTGTGTGTGTGTGTGAGGGATGATAAACAAGTAACAAAAAAAAGCAAATAACAAACAAAAGTAAAATCTGCATACTAAAAAAAGTTTGCACTTTTTTTTTTAAACATACACCGTCCCTTAAAAAAACACGTTTTTAAATGTTCTGCAGTGTTCTTCTTCTGATAGGAACACACACTCTTTGTGCCGGTCTGATTGCTGACCATTCTGAGACTGATTCCAAATGCATGGCTAAATTTTCACCCATCCCTTTACAGAGAGATCTCATGGCTGCAGATCGATTGAGTCACCTTGGTCAGCTATTTGTAGGCCGTTGCCTGTGGAAGTGTGTGTGTGTGTGTGTGTGTCACCTTTAAGCTTGATCAAAGGCAACATTAGTTAAAGTCCATTATGCACATCCAACCCCAGTGTGCCTCTGACAATGCCGAGGATTCATGAGACCAAGATATTAGCAGAAAAAATAAATAATAATAAAAATAATAAAAATCTCTTCAAATAGGAATATGTCATTTATGGAAAAATATTAAAGCCTACAGCCTGCTAAAGAAAAGAAAGATGAAATATTTGCTATTTCTGAAGTGTGTGATTTTAGGTGGCACCTTAGGAGATTCTCATTGTGTGTGTGTGTGTGTGTGTGTGTATGTGTGTGTGTGTGTGGTATAACAGGTTTATTAAAAGCTCTACGGCTGTCATTTTTCTACTCACAGTTTTGCATCACAGTGAAATAATGTTAGTGGCATTTCGAATATCACTTTTACTCCCAACGAGACTCTTAATTTGATCAGTTCTCTGAAGTGGAGTGCTTTGTTCGGATTATATTTCCATTCAGACATAACCGTTTGTTTATTTATTCAGCAATTTAGTATTTTCTCTTGCATTGGATTTGGAAGGAGCTGTGAAGAAGTCAAAACCACCATACTGTAAATTATATAACATGAATTTGAAATTTATGACCTTAAATGTGGATATAATTATCTAAACTTGTCATTATAAATTTCAGATGATTATAGATATAACTATGGGAGATGTACACCAATATATAGTTTTATTTAAATATATTTATGCAAATCTGAATTTGTAAATGGCAAATTATGAATATGTAACTGCAAGCACAAATATAAAAATAAAAAGTCTGAATACATATTAAAATTAACGGATAATGACTTTTCAAAATGCATTTGCAATTAAAAATCTATAATGTAATAATAATAAAAAAAATAAACACAAAAGCTGATTTCCTTTCTATATTTAAGCTTAAAAAATGCACACAGAAGCTGATTTCCTGTTTGCGATGGTGTGAGTATTTAGCCACGACTGACTGACTGACTGACTGACTGACACACTCATGTTTGATACAATTCTACACAGATTTCCATTTGAATAAACATAAATTATCAGACAATTATACACACTCCTCTTTGCCCTGACGTCTCATCCCTGACATTCATTACCATTCATTCATCACCAGGCTTCAGCAATTCATACCTGCGTGTTTTCATTCCATTATCTTTTGTTTGAGAAATATGTGTGTCCTGCATCTTGATTCAATAGAGACTAATCTAATTTCTTAGTCATACTGCTGCTGAAAAGTGTATTTGTTTGAATGAGAACGACTTGAGCCGACTTAACAATGGGAGCCAAATTCATATGTCTTCTATGGTGACTACATAAGATTTATAGTGCAATTTATTTGAATAGATTAGCGATTTCAGTAATTCTGTAATTGAATGAGTCATGGCTCGAAGAAAAGATTCACTGTTTTCCTTTCACAATTAAAGTAATTAGATTAAACACAACAAAAGTCTGTTAAAAAAAAGGAAGAAAGAAATATAGCGTTGTTTGTTACAACATGACACGCTAAAAGTGCATTTGTCTTCAAATACATGTTGTTGTTGTTGTTATTGTTTTTTGGTTTGGTTCCCAGAAATTCAGACTTGATAAAGTATTATTAAATTTGGAAAATCTGCATTTTTAAAAAATGTTAATTTAGAATGTAAAAGTTTGTATTACAGATTTGTTCTAACAGTTATCTTGTCTCTATAATGATTTTTTTTTTTTTTTTTTGTTTATGTAAAATATGGCATGCATTTGATTTTTAAAACATGATTAAAGTTATATTCTTAGAATCTTAAATTTTTGCTTCCTACAATGTGCAAAACAATACAAATTAAGTAGTACATAAAAAAAAAAAAAAGCATGAGGAGGCTCTGGAAGTTCTGGAAGCAATTCCTGTGTTTACAGAAACAACAATCCAGGCGTCTGTGGAGTGGAAGCACTGCGCCTCCTAAAGGCCAGAAGAGGAACCTCACGTCCATGCCTCCTCCTCCTCTGACAGCAGAGCAATTTCCAAATCTCCACCTCTCCACTCGCTCTTGTCTCATCTCGCTCCGCCGTGCCTCCTCTTAGTGCTTATGATCCATTTTCTCATGATTTGAGAAGTTGCTCTCTCAGAGGAAGCCAGCAGTCAATCAATGCCACCAAAATAGCAGCGCTCCATTAGCAGCCGGTAACAGTAGCTGCGCCCTTGCGCAAGGGACTCCGGCGTGGCGACTCGAGTCTCTGCATCTTTCTTCCCCTTTTTTTTTATAGTTTGTCACGGTCGCGACCCATCCTACCAGCGCTCAAGCCTGCTCTTACCTCGCTTTGATGGTCTTCTCCAGACTTGCGGACCCTTGGGTGTCACTGACCCTCACTGTCCCGTTTCCCCCTCGGTTCCTCACTATTTAACGGGTGTCTGTGCCTCTAAAGTCTGCGCTGACCGCCCCCCTTCCACTCCCTCGCTCTTTGTTTTGATGAAACCCAATACCTCAAAGCATCTTTTGTTTTACAAGAGGGCCAGAAAGGGTTTTCAGAGCGAGTTCGAGAGCACCCCGGGTTCCCCACCTGGCATACATGCCTCTCTCTCAAGCGTGGATTATTACAAGCAACATCTGCTCCGGGGTCGATGATCGCTGTCAGCTGGCACCGCCAGAAACGACACGTGGACCATCCCCGGCTTCCTCTCGCGTTTGATGTGCGCGCTAGTCGTCTGAGTTCGGACGCTCGGCCTGGCATGAACCCAGAGCGCAGATTTACTGTAAAGGCGTCCAGATCTGCACCGCAGGGGCCCGTTGTTAAATGAGCTACATCTATTGTATTGTTACATATCACTGAATGCAAGAGTGGAGATGAGAACTTTCCCATGTACGCGATTCCCTGCGGTTAACAGCAAAGATTGGGCAGACACGCAGAGTGTTTAATGTGCACCTGGCACCAAACATCCAGTGGCCTCTTCGCTGGCTGCACATGTGCACAGAAACGCCCAAACGCTTTCCATAAGCACTGCTCAGAGAAGAGCTCGGAAATATTAGACGTATAAGAGGCATCCACATGTTTCTCAAAGCCAAAGCTGTTCTCCACAGTGTCAGACTCATTTCAGAGTTCTGGGCCCAGATTCTGATCGATGCACTGTGAGTTTTATTCTATACTCAGGCATGCTATGTTAATACTGAAGTTGCTCCAGTTAAGGCATGTTCGCATCAAGAGCAAATTCCAATAAAACCATAACACAGAGCAACAATACTGCTGGGATATTGCTTTCAGAGGGATGGAAAATTGCCGATTTCCAAATTTAACAAAAAACATTCCCTGTTCTTAAAATTAATACATTTAATTAAAGTAATACATTTATTGAACGTATACAGTAGCTGCTGATATCAATCTTATCACAATTATCAGCATTAATATTGTTAACTAAAAACTATTAGACAATGTTTAAAATATTTAAAATAAAGCTGAAATAAACTAAAACATAAATACTGGATGAAAAATGTTAATGTAAGAAAATGTTAAAATTTGCATTGGCAACTAACTGAAATAAAATACGCAAACAAGATTAAATTACTAAAACTAAAGCAAAAATAGGTTAAAGATAAAATACAAAAAAAAAGCAGATAACAAAATTATTAAAACTTAAACTAAAAACGAAAACTCAAAATATAAAATTGTAATAATACTATAATAGAATTTAAATGATACAACAATGACACTGACACTTATTAAAAAGGTAGTTTTAAATTTAAAGTCAGAATAAAATGCAATGAATGCATAACGACGACCGCACATCGTTTAAATTCTGTACAAATTCACAGAGTCGCTACTGTATTATTTGTCATACTACAGCAGTGACTGTGAAGTAGAGGCAGAAGAAAGAAAACTTCTCGAGGTCACGAGCCTCAGACTGTGTGATGCTTCTGTCTGGACATCTCAATCCCTGCACCACCTTTTTTTTTTTTTTGAGCCGCTGCACCACATGTTGTCACTCTTCAAAAGCAGACGTAATCTGTGTTCAGAGCAGGGCCTGGGTTTCCCAGCACTCTCTCTCTCTCTCTCTGTCCCCCTGCCGGGCCGTGAGAGATCATGGCATGCTGTATTGCTGTGTCAGGTGTTATTAGGCGGCTCCATCACTCTGATGCTCGCGTCCACTCCAGGGCGGATGAGGGCCAATTGCTTACACTGGCTACAGTGACAGAGCAGGGGGTGATTGGCAGCGACATGCTCCTGTCTGGGACGGGAGGGCAAACCCTCTGCTGAGGTGTTATTCCAGTGGCCCGCAGAGAAGATCTGACACACACACTCAAATAAAAACACGTGCATGTTTTTCTGCTTTGCACATGCAAGGACAATAATGCCGAACAATGGTTTTGTGCATATTGAAATACTACAGCAGCTCACAATTCAGTAAATTTAACATCCTGCAATATAAGCTCTATAGTAGTAACTAGAGTACACTTTACTTTTACAAAATGCTGCATTAGTGTTTGTTTTCTATAGCAGAATATTTAGCTAAATGCTGCTGATCACCACCACACTGTAAAAAGTTAGTTTTTTTTTTCAAAACTAAGATTACTGGATTATGCTTACAATATTTCAGTCTTTTTCCTTCACAATTTCACATTTAATTATGTTACTTGCCATTTCTTTGTAATTCTTTGTGAAAATTATTAGCAATCTCTAAGTGAAAATTGTTTTCAGTGTAGTTTTTGATGTTAAGTTATGGTGTGTTATAGTTGTTTTGTCATTTTGTGGAAATGTATCTCCAAATGCTGTCAGCCTAATTAGGTTTGTTCAGTCACTCCAAAAATGGCATTGTATTGTGCCAAAAAAAAAAAAAAAAAAAAAAAAAACAGTGCCTTTGAAGTTCAAAAGGACTGGGTTAAAAAATGATCAGAGGATTTTATTTTTCCTGAAAATTCTAGTTAATGTTATAGCATTGGACTAAAACTTACTGATAATCGTGCTATTCTTTGTAACCGTGATACACTTCCCAGTGTTCCCAGTCATTCATAAACAAACAAACAAACAAATAAATTTCTCATTACCAAATCTTGGATTCAATCTTTTTATCAACTTGTTTTCTTATGCACCTCAGTTTTGAGTGAACATAGCTAAAACTATCCACAAATAATGCCAATGCCAATTTCATTGATGCTTTCATTGACCTATGATCAGTCAGTTCAAATAAATAAATAGTTTGAATCCAATATTGGTAAGACTTGATTTCACGCAGTCCTTGTTACATGTAATTACTATAGTAACAGCAATAAATTATGCATAATTGCATGCAACTAACCCCAAACCATACAGTAAGTCCATGTAGTTAATTAATATTACTCAGCATGTAAATGCACAATTGAACTGTAATAAGGACACCATAAAATAAAGTGATGAACTCAATATTTGATAATAATATATCATAGCAAGAAATTTATAAGCATTATTTTGTTGGGCCAAATTAGGTAAAAGATTTCCAACACAGCACCAAATGAATCAATCAGTTTAGCTTGATTGTAGCTGGAGTACTTTAAACAATGATCAGGTACAGTAGATCTTCAGACAGTTGTAGGTGCAAATGACAGTAGTGTCCCTCCATATTCTTATTAATTTCTTCATGGCTCAAGCTGAACAGTTTTACAGTTGCATCTGAAGTGGAACATAATTCAGCCAATCAATTCAATCAATTTCCCCCAGACAACTATTGATGGCTTGTTTTCTAAAGCAATCATTTCTATTAAACTCCTCATCAGTCACTAAATGCATATGCCATTTAAAATTTTCCGTCAGACTTTATACAAACTAATTGTAGCACGGTCATTAAAATGACTGCTAATGATATTAGACTGCTCCACAGATCAATCAACCAATAATATTTGCATACACTATACTATTGAATATTGAAGACTAAAAAGGCTGGATTTGGATCAAGAAAGGAAGCTTCAGTTTGATTTAAACACTGCATGAGTTAGAAGCAAGGAGAGTTTCATATAAGTCCAGATATGCAGCCGGAGGTTTCTGTGAATTAGTGTGCCAGCTCCAACCTCAGCATCTTTGCCTTGAGGAGAGAATGTGTTGGAGTCTGTGTTAAGATGTACTGATACTCCATCACAGAATAATTCTGTTAAAATAATGATCTTTCTTTGGGCTATGGGCCCTCAGGAGCTGTTCTGCACTGAAAGCTACACTCATAAAGCCTTCATTTTTACAATTGGATATTGGAGAACTGATTTTTCCTCAGTGTGAACATATAAGGCTCCTCAGTGACAGGTTAGGGTCTATTGGAGAGCGTGCCACATTACATGGTTTGGTGCTCATAACTGCATTAGGTTTTGAAAGCACACAGCGTTAGCATGAGGTGAAGGTGTGTAGAGATGAGAGGATCGGCCTCACCACAGACAAAAGCCCATCACAAAGTTCCTGCAGTGATCTGCAATAAAACACAAGTTCTGATCGAGTCACCGTTTAAAGGGACAGTTCCCCAAAAAATTAATATTCTGTCTTTATTTGCTCATTCTTATGTCATCCCAAACCTGTATGATGTTATATTTTCAGAAGAACACATTAGAAATATCCTCTCCATCATGATGATTTAATAATATTTCATCACGTTTTAAAGTACACTTATTTTGATATGTTGATTAACATACTCCAACTCCAACTTTATTTATAAAACACATAACAAAACAACTAGCTGACAACTTACTGTAAGTGCTGTACAGTGAGTTCAATTAAAATAATATAATAACAAATAATAAAATCATCAATACACAACATGCAAGACAGACCAAAAGGGTAACTACAGCGACAATACCTCAGCACTCATTCCTGATCAAAGGCTAATGAAAAAAAAAATATATATATATGTTTTTAACTGCTTCTTAAATTCATTCAGTGATGATAATTGTCGCAAAGACACTGGCAAACTGTTCCAAAGCCTTGGGGCAGCTACCGAAAATCCACAGTCACCTCTGAACATGAATAAGATCAGCAATGTATGGAGGGGCTATACCATGCAGGGATATATGCGGTTGAACCATTTGTAATCTGTCCAAAAGTTTTGAGTAATTATGAAAATTATGAAAATTAATTATGAAATTGCATCTAAAGATGTACTTAAGTCCTACTCAAGTGGGTTAAAAGCACTCTAAAATTCAGCTGATTGCATTTAATATAAATTCAATTAACATGCAAGGTGTGTGGAACATTGCATTCAGTTCACACTTAAGTAAATAAATACTCTTTCTTAAAGTATGTGAAAGTGTATTTCTTTTTCATAAGGGATGTGAATTTATACTTGAAATGTTAAAAATGTATTATTATAATATGCAGAAATGAATATTAACCCGGATTTAAAAAAAAAAAAATGTAAAAGTGCTATTTCATGATACCTAGTGCACTGTTAATGAATTGAACTCTTGGAACATTTTTATAGTTTATTAATATTATGACAATAAACAAAATGCATTTATTATCCATGAATAAATGCATTGCAATCCATTGCAAGAAGGTTTTTTCTTTCTCAGTGCTGATACTTGAATTAACTGTTGGCTTGGTCCAACAATAGTTTCTGACCACATTTAATGACCGTCATTGTCACTATATTTAAGAGAAAGGCTGATTTGCATTTCACCTCACTTGATACAAAACAAGTTTGTGGTTGGAGTTGCTTGTTAACTTTTATGACTGACATCAGCAGTTAATGTGGTTGCTCTGGGCTTTACATACGAGCAGCATGTCTACGAAGATCACCAACACTGCCAAATACAGCCGGCCTGTCAGCAGAACCGCAAAAGAGCTCTGCACCAGCTAAATAAAAGCCATGTTTGTTACTCGCTTGGACTTGAGATCACCTCCACGACCTCATTTGTAGACCAACAGCTCTTTCCTGGCCGAAGACTCGGGGAGAAACGCCTGGCGAGAAGCTGCAATCACACGATGGCTCAGGACCTGCGCTGTTAGCTGGCCGCTTAGCACCCGCTCCGTATTTGGTCTGATGGGTGGCATTCTGAGGCAGGTGATGATTTATAAATGGACTGTCGGCTGGTGGGCCCACAGGAATGGGGAGGACTTGGACAGAGATGCTGGAGCTCGCGCCAGAGAGCCGAGGCACATTAGCACAGGCTGGAGCATCTGCGAGCCGAGCGGCGCGCTCCTCGCTGCAGGGCCATATGGAGCTGACAGGATGCTGAGCGCTAATTAATTTGACTGCAGAAGATTCTCTCAACAAAGAGAGATATCTCTCCTCACACACATGCATTTTGTCATTATTTATTCTCTCTAACCATCTTTTTTATGCCGTCTACCTTCACATCAGAATATGGGGTCTATTGAAAAGACTAGATCAGTATGATTTTTAAACAGGTGAGAAAATCATACTTTTTCATACTGATTGCAGCGTATTCAGAGAGGACAGCTCCACAAAAACTAGACGAGTGTTACAGATCTCAGTGTTTACTGCAGGGCTGTAGAGTTTATACTGCAGATGTTTTATTGAAAGAAATCAATACTTTTTTTTCATCAAGGATGCATTGAATTGATCAAAAGTGACAGGAAATACATTTATAATGTTATAAATGAGTTCTATTTCAAATAAATGCTGTTATTTAGATTTTTTGATTCATCAAAGAAGCCTGAAAAAATAAAACATATTTCAGTTTTCACAAAAATATTGGGCAGCACAACTGTTTTCAACACTGATGATAATCAGAAATGTTTGTTGAGCAGCAAATCAGCATATTTTAATGATTTCTGAAGATCATGTGACACTGAAGACTGGAGGATTGATGCTGAAAATTCAATTTTGATCACAGAAAAAAAATTACAGTTTAACAGATATTCACATAGAAAACAGCTATTTTAAACTGTAATAATATATCACATTTTTACTGTATTTTGATAAAATAAACACAGCCTTGGTTAGCAGAAGAATTGACTGGAAACTTTTTAGTAATAGAGTACACAAAATATAAATAAATAAAGAGTAGAAACAATATTTACTTTTATAATTAATTGCTAGTGAATTTCACAAATAAAAAGCAAGTAACACATTGAATTAAACATTAAACTTTGAAGCAGAATAACTAAAATAATATTGTCTTATAAATAATAATCAAATAATCTTTGTTTTACCTACAACTTTTTTTTTAACTGTTTTTAATAAAAATAACTTAATATAGAATAACATAAACTTTGATATCAAATTGTGCTCACACTTTCTAATCCTGGAGGACAGAATAGCTAAATGAAGCCTGGAAAATTAATTTCTGAAACTATCAGCTAAATTCATCATGACACTCGTGGAGCAGCAGATGCATACAGTGAGAACAAAATGAGATTCTGCCAACACAAATACGACAGCATCTCGTGTGCCGCGTGTCCCTGCAGTGTAAAATACGACTCCTGTGATGTTGCGGGATGGCCTCTTTTTGCCTTATTAGTAGATGTTTGTCCCTTAACTTTAAAATCCCATCTAATGACATGGGACTTAATTTAATACATCAGTCAGCTACAGATGAAAGGAACACAGACTGATTAATGTTTGTCAGTGTTGAGTTTTAGAGAATGAAATAAATAAATAAATATCAGTCCAGTGGAGATGATAAAAACACAGAATGTCAGATGTGTTCCTGATGCATCTTAAGATGAGTTTCCCTAATAAGATGTTTGTGTTAATGATGTCTTACACATGCTTTAAAGTTGCTGCAACATCATAAGAACAGGTTAAAAACAAACATCCTGAAGCTCCAGGGGTGAAACACAACCAGAGTCTTGTTTGTTCTGTAGTTCGGAGCTTCATTCAGAAGGCAAAAGTCTCTTCAATCAAGTTAGTGGCTTTAAAATCAATGAATTATGTAAATCAGCCAGTTGTTTACAAAAGCCTTCATCACTTTAATAGATGAAATGCATATTCAAAAATCATTTCTAATTATTCGAGAAGTTGATCAATTATGATTACTCATATTATTCATCAGAGGGTTTTATCTTAATCAGGGTCATATTGATTTTATTTGATTTGAATCCACTTCAGAAGTGCTTTTGTTGTTTACTGAGTGCACATTTATAGTATTATGAACAAGTTAATTTACTTTCTATCTAATTTGCCAGCCGTCTTTGTGAATATAAAGATGTAATATAAACATAGAAAGAAATAGCTAGGTTGTGATTTGAAGCTCTGATCACATGCAGGAGGACTATAATACCTGAAGAGTGGAGCTGCAGAAAATGATGATAAAACTGATTGGCTGATGGGTTCACATTAACACACACACACACAGTCTCAAACCTTCTCTGATCACTATCCTGACCCGTGAGACACTTTAAAGTGCCTCCAAAAGACTGGACACTGGCAAAACAATGACTGATGGAAAATTTGTGAATTATATGCAAACGGTCAGTAAGATATTGTTCAAGAAGTCAACATTTTTATAAGGCAAGGACACATTAATAATAACTTATTTCAACATTGATAATAATAAGAAATGTCTCAGCAAATCATCATATTAGAATGATTTCTGAAGATCATGTGACACTGAAGACTGGAGTAATGATGCTGAAAATACAGCTGTGCATCACAGAAATACATTACAGTTTAACAATATACTGTATTCACATAGAAAAAACGTGTATTTTCTGTGTGTAATTTGTTTCTTCATCAGATTTGTAGAAATGTAGCATTGCATCTCTGAATGGATGCTCTGCACTGAATGGGTGCCGTCAGAATGAGAGTCCAAACAGCTGATAAAAACATCACAATAATCCACAAGTAATCCACAGCACTCCAGTCCATCAGTTAACATCTGGAGAAGACAAAAGCTCAAACACATCCAGCATTAAGACGTTTTTAACATCAAACTGTTCTTTCTTGTAAAATCTGAGTCCATAATCAGTAATAACCCTTCCTCCATTCTGAAGGCACCCATTCACTGCAGAGGATCCATTGCTGAGCAAATGAAACAAATCTACACAAATCTGATGAAGAAACAAACTCATCCTAATCTTGGATAGCCTGAGGGTGAGGACATGTTCAGCAAATATCATTTTTGGGTGAACTATTCTATTAATGTATAAAAGTGTTGGTGAGTCTGATCATTGAGAGATCCTGGGTGACTGAAAAACAGAAACGTGCCAGCTTTACCTTCCCATCTTTAAAGTACAGAAGGCTTTTAAAATGGTGAGAAGTGAGCACTTATGATGCTTTATGAAGCCAGTCTTCAGGTCTGTGTGCTTTATTTCTCATCTTGCTGCTGGATTCTAGAGAGGTCCCATATCTCCCTCAGGACAGCTCGATCTCCTCAGACCCATTAGAGCAGCGCAGGGTTTAGCTCCGCTCATATGAATTGGAATTAATGCCTCGTTTCCTTCTTCCTCTAAATCAAGCAAAAAAGCCAAAGTGTGCAGCAGAGCAAATGTGAATCACAGAGCAGCTTCCGCCTCTGAAACGTCCCTCAGCTCACTGAGAGGAAATGGAAAGAGTTATCGTCCCGGCGAGGGAATCACGGCATTGAGCGGCTCCCCTCGAGAAGAGTCTCTCACAATCACGTCCTCATTACCGTCCTTCCACGCTAGTTGAGCCTCTGCTTTTTTACACAATGCTATAGAAAGCATCTCTTTTACTACTACTGTAAATGTTCTAAATGAAATAAATCCCAATGCTCCAAATAATACTTTTAGATGAAACTAACTGCTCAGAGATCTGAACTTATCATTCTGAGGAAAAAAATAAATCTATTTTGAGGAAGTGAGCCAAAGCGATTGAGAAACTATAAAAGTCTGTGTTCCAATGTACAAATACACAATATTTATGTAAGTATTATTAAGATTCATGTGGTACAATTTTGTGCACGTGGGCCTCCAGTCATGCGGCAAAACTTTTAAAAAGTTTCTTTGACTGATCGAGAGCCTGATTTCCTGCAGTGTTAAAGTTTGTTTGGATCATTTTGCTCTCGAGCGCTCGCGTCCTCAGAACGGATGCTACTATTGTCGCTCTGACGGATTCTATGCATTTATGCTGTGAGCAGAGACGCCGCTCCTCCTGCTTATGTTAACATCACCTCGTAAAGAATAAATCACCCGTTTTAAAGGACTCAGAGTTCAGTGCTGTTGTTTCAGCGTGGAAACCACTGGAAATTGGCTATATATAGAAGTTAAGCAGATAATTTTTACATGTGCTTTTTATGGATTTTCGCTCTGCTCATATTCTTCATGTCGAGAGGCTGAGGAGCAGAAGGCCGTTATCCACGAGGGCCAATAAAACGCTTATTGCTGCTATCTTTACCATGCTGGGAACGACCCAGGCCTTAAACAAACAAAGTACAGCGCTGGAGAAATGATTAGCTGGAATTTATGACGTCCACCCAAAGGAGCAGTTCACTCCTCCACCACCGAAATCCTAATTCACTCACATGACAAGCACGGGTATGCTTTCTGAGGAAACGTTTAACTTTCCACAGTTTATACTCCCACCGTTTTATTTACTTACGCATCTGCTTTCGAGCTACACTGAGACAGTCATTCAAGCGGCAGCGCTTTCAGAGTACACCGAGTGACAAACACGCCATAAGCAAGCAGCTCTTAAGAGAACGAAATGTGTCGATCTGGATGATTGCACGCCTGCAGCGGAGCCACACACACCGTCTGCCCCGTAATGGATGATCTCTCAGAGACATTAGGTTTGGACAGGTTTTCAAGACTGGGAATCAGTCAGGCATGCGTTTATTTACACAGCCTTAACTGTTCATTTGATAAGTAAATGAGCTGCATGCTTGTAGAAGTGATCTAGACCAGCTGCTGGAGAAGAACAAGGGGAACGTCGCTCGGCCTGTGCTCGCGTGTACAAACACTTACACAAACACACGTGTGGCTCATAATATATGTTATGTTCATGTACACAAATACCTATAAATATATACACCAGATAAACCCTTTCAAAAATCCATCGTTTTCATTTAAATATGAATTGATGGCAAAAGTCACCAGAAGTTCATACACATATATACATTTATTACAGGTTGGTTTTGGGTGCAATAAAAATTGGAACTCCAGCTCCACGTACTACATTGCACTAAATTGCAGAAACTTGTATTTATATTAATTTATTCATATATTTTTTCTTTAAACTGTCTTTATTTTGGTGCAATACAAATACGATATATATTTTGTCTTTTGGGTTGCAACTGCAGTTACACAAACTACTTGGTATTTTGCAATATTTTTACTTGTCTTCCAAATATTATAAATATGAATTCATTTCTGAATGAAAACTTTTACACAATATTTATTTATACAATATATATATATATATATATATATATATATATATATATATAATTTGGTTTAAATGTATATATATATATATATATATATATATATATATTCTAAATTAATTTTAAGTGCATTAATTTTTTTTTTTATAAAAACTTTTACTATTTGCTTTAAATGGTTAGTGTCACAGTGTGGTTCAGGTGCAATACAATGACACTTTATATTTCACATCAATGACATTCTTTTGGATTGCAACTCCAGCTCCACAAACTACTTCCTATTTTGCATTTTTTAAATGCATTCGTTTTTGAATGAGAACTTCTAAAAACGTTCTAAAAACTAGTCTGAAACTTACTGGTGAAGTGTCTAATTTCAGGCACGAATACTGATTGTTTTCAAACACATTTGAATGAACTGAGTTTGCTAACGTGTCACACTGAGTGAGGCGATCTGAGAAACGGCTGCTTTTACGGTAAAGGCCAGCTGAAGTGTATGCATGTTCTCTGAGTTATAGTTTACCGTCTGCAACTCATCCATCAAGCACTGTGCATTTCTCTAAGCGTCATTATGAGAGGTTGAAATAAATCAATGCATATTCACAGAACATATGTTACGGGAGCAGGACTCAGGTCCATTAATGAATTGAGAGAGTGAGGATTCATTACAGTAGAGATGTCAAGCACACTTCTATGCAAATGCCTGAGAAACACAAACGCCAGGCCTGTACATCATCGAGAAGGTCACTTAAAGAAATTGACTCCGCAAACGCAAACGCGGGCATACGGCTGACCTATCCATTTAAAAAATCATAACTTGTTTTCAATAAAGCCACGGCAGCGCTCAAATATGTGGCATTCATTATGTCAGGGAATATCTATTGGATTTCCTGTTGATATAAGACCACGGAGGTAAGTGGTTTGCCATTCCTTTGACAAATGCCCATTAACTTCCTCTGGACGCTCCTAAATGGCCCCGTTTAATTGGCCCTCAAGGCTGAGGCTCCAATTAATAATCAATGGTGTCAAGGGAACCTGGTCCGGTTTGTGTTTCAAGCCATAAATTACAGCATTATATTCATATTTATTCTAAGTAGGTCTTTGTTGTAATTGGCATGTTATTAGAGCGGGAGCTTTTAGTCTGTATCACAGTAACTCAATTAAAACATGAAATATAGATCCAGCTCGGATAAACAAACAAGCGCGCTGTAATATGACAGAAAAACAGAGACGCGTCTGCTGGACTCTCTCATTATTTCTGGCCTCTCTTCAGAAGATAGGCATGCTCGCGAGATCTACAGAGCGAGAGAATAAAGACACCTCATCCATCTGCCGCCCCTCATTGCTTTGCTTGGATAATCACCGCGGCTGACACTAATGGTGAGCGAGCCTGAGCAAAGAAATAATACAGTGACGGAGCGAGAGAGCTGCTCTTAACTTCACTCCTGAGTCTGAAGATAATCCTAAGCTGCTTTACTTATCAGTGCCAGGAATTTACCGCATTATTCTTGATAACACTCACGGTTCTGGAAACGCATGCTAAAAGCCCAACACAAGCAAACCGGAGACTGCAGAAGCATTTTCTTCAGCTGAGATACGGCCGGGTTTGGACCTAAAAACCACAAACTTATACACGTCATTTACAGTACAGTTCAAATTTGGAGGAAATGCTGTCCAAAATTGCATAATAAATATTATATAATAAACATTGAAAGAGTTTATGTTTGTTTTACTCCAATTTCCAATCATCATCGTGTCCCACTTTATATTAGGTGTCTTTAAATACTATGTACTTAAAAACAGAATGATGAATTTTTAGGTACAATGTACCTACATGTATGTGCACAATAAGTCCACTGTATCAAAGTATCAATTTAAATGTAAGTACATAGCAGTTAAGGACACTTAAAGGGATACTCCACCCCAAAATGTAAATTTTGTCATTAATCACTTACCCCCATGTTGTTCCAAACCCGTAAAAGCTTTGTTCGTCTTCAGAACACAATTTAAGATATTTTGGATGAAAACCTGGAAGCTTATGACTGTCCCATAGACTACCAAATAACTTGCACTGTCAAGGTCCAGAAAAGTATGAAAAGAATCGTCAGAATACTCCATCTGCCATCAGTGGTATAATCTGAATTTTATAAAGCGACGACAATACTTTTTTGTACGATAAGAAAACAAAAATAACAACTTTATTCAACAATTTGTCTCCTCTGTGTCTCTCTGCATCACCGTAGCACCATTTTGGAGAATATCTGTATATCAGTATTATCGTCGATTCATAAAATTCAGATTGAACCACTGATGTCAGATGGAGTATTCTGACGGTGCTTTTCATACTTTTCTGGACCTTGACAGTGCAAGTTATCTGGTAGTCTATGGGACAGTCACAAGCTTCCAGGTTTTCATCCAAAATATATTAAATTGTTTTCTGAAGATGAGCAAAGCTTTTACGGGTTTGGAACGACATGGGGGTAAGTGATTAATGACAAAATGTTCATTTTGGTGTGGAGTAACCCTTTAATATAAAGTGGGTCCCTAATGATAATTCCAAAATTAGCATTTTACTGTATCATAAATTAAGTAATATTTTCACACTTACAGCAATTAGAGCTTGATTGTAAATCAAACACACAATACTAGTTATTTTCACAGGCGGTATTTGTTTATTTTCCTTGTAAATAGTGACAAAACTTTTTTTTTTTTTAGGGACGAAATATTGGTCATGATATTCCATATAATTTTAATACAATAAATATTGAAATAGTTTATACAATTAATGATCGTTAATTCTTTGGTGGAAATTATATTTTTAACACTTTTGGAATAGTAGCATTTTTCTCTAAAATAAAATCAATTAAATTACATTTACATGCTTTCTGTCTCTCTCTTTATAGATTATAAGTGATATTTCCAGTGTACATAGTTAGACTAAACTTTTTGGGGGATGAAATATTGGTCAATATTCAAAATCTTCACCCAATTTGTCTATTCAGTTGCAGGAAATTTTACCCATTTTACTGATGATAGTTTCATAACAAGCATGTGTTGTTGTTTTTCTTTATAAATACACACATTTAAATATTTTCACACTTTTTTACAAACATTTTGTTCACAACAAATATTTCCTTGCTAAATAGTTAAACTAACTTTAGAAACAAACGTTTTTGGGGATGAAGCATCGGTTGCAGTGGAATGATCCCACAATTAAAGAAAAAAATAATAATCTATTGAATAAGTTTATCTTTAAGCTTATAGTTAATGTTTGTCAGGAATCTGCAAGAATGAGCAAACGCAAATGAGCAGACAAGAGTATTGTGTTAACACATAGACTAGAAGAGCAGGGGGAATGAGGAGTGAAACAGTCCAAACAGAGGGTCAGGGCAGACAACAATACAGGCAGGAGGGATGACCACTGAGACACACCTACATAGGAAAGACCAGGCAGGCACACAGGGAACCATAGCTTGAAGTGAAACTCAAATGTCGCACCAGTCTAGCTGCCAGGTTAGAACCAGAACCAGAGACTTGAGCTGCTTCCTGAGCTTCCAGAGGGGGTAAACTTGACACGTGAGCTGCTTCCAGAGGGGGTCAGTGGCCAGGGAATCTGGGTTAGGGCAAGACGAGACTCAAAACACCGACAACACAGACAATTGAAAAAAATAAAAAAAATAAAAAGTGAACAAAGCAAAAGAAAAACTATCCAAAGAAATAAATCAAAGAGTGAAAACAAAAAGCCAAGATCCAAAAAGGAACTGGAATCCCAAAAACAAGAGTAAATGAAAATCTAAATCAAAAAGAGAGTCAAAACTAGATTAGAATGCACAAAATCAATAAAACAAGAACTAGATAGAACTAGAGAAGACCAAAAAGGAAATGAGGTTATAAAATAACTAGATGAGAGATCAAAAAATAACTTGAGCAAGATCAAAAGGGCAAATTCTGGGCCCAGAAACAGGTAACACCAAAACAAACCAGCAGAGACACAAGGAAAGGAACCCAATATATGGAGCAGCACACACAAGGATCAGATAAAAAAAAACAACGAACAAACAAAGAAGAGAGACAAGAGAATTATGTAAAAAACCAAACAGAGATAGAACCACGTGCTTAGACACAAAACAAACAAAGAAATATTGAACAAAGACAAGACAGTCAGTGCAGGATCCTGACAATGTTAGTTTATGCATTCTTCATTTAAATCATCATAGATTTAACTTATATTTTAATAATGTATTTATAGTTTAAAATTACATTAAAAAATGTCTATATTAAAAATGAAATTTTGGTATTGAAATACTGAAATAGTGGTAAAATAATAAAATCTCTATATAAAAGGATTTTGAAAAGTAGTAAAAATAAAGGATGATACTATGGTAAAAGTCTGACGACAAAAAGGAATAAAAATCTGTTTGTTTTAATAGAAAACAAGCCCGCTGGACATAAAAGTGTCTGTAGTTGAAGAAACAGCTATAAACACATTCACACATTCAGTCGCTCTGCATTTCCTTTCACCCGCGCTGACATATTGCAGGCATAACTCATAAATGAATCACAACACGTTAAACTGGGACTAGTTTTGGATCGTGAAGCATGAAGTCTTGAGCTAGTCCTCGTGTTTGTCTAACACTAATAAAGCTAACGCGAGCAACACACTGGACATCCTTCTGTTTTTACAAGTTCTTCTGCTCCGTTTTCCTTGGCAAATACTTTAAATGTGAGCCGCCAAGTGCAATTCAACACCAGATGTATATTTTACTACCTATTCTGTGCTTTTTCCATGAAATCTATGCGTTGTGTCTCAGAAAGATGTATTGCTGCTCAAACACTCGATAAACGCGCAGACAGCAAAACGGCTGATCTGACGTTAAGTACTCTGATGAAATATTTTCATTCTGCACTAAGTGAGCCCTTATAGCTTTAATAACCAGAAAGTCGCAGACACCAAAATATCTATTTATTAGCCAGAATGAGTCTCGCTAGACAGGCTAAACAGTGGCAGTTGCTGTGCGTAGGAACGGACGGCAATATTTTAGGTGTGATAGAAATCAGGGAATGCTGGCGGAGCGCGGTGATTTAGCGAGTTTGGCCGCACTGGGGTTTGGGAAGGCTCAGAGATTTATCATTCTGTGAACTTTTTACTAGACACTTGCCTTCTCCAGAAACAACAACACAGGTATTTAACCTGCTCCATGTCAGTCCTGCACGGAAAACTGACATTATTCAGCGGGGGAGTCAGTGAACATTTGTTTATTTTCACCTTCAACTGAAATGGCTCAACTCTGTGTGTTGGTTTTCCCGCGGCGTGTGGAAGGAGGACGAGAGCGGATGAGAGCGGTTCACACAGAGGTTACAGACACGCTAAGGGAAGCCCTTTCCCTCTCGCTCCGGCGCCGTTTTCCCCGCTGCACTCCAAAGCACTGTGAGAGTCTTTTTCTTTTATTTTTGAGATGTGGGTGACTTGTATCCAATGCCAGAAAAGACAAGACATAAAAACACTCTTGAACAACTTCATAGTTTGTTACTGAAGTGTAAAAAAAAAGAACATTTAAAGGGGTCATATGATGTTGCTAAAAAGAACATTATTTTGTGTATTTGGTGTAATGCAATGTGTTTATGCGGTTTATGCATTATATTTTCCACATAATGTACATTATTGTTGCTCCTCTATGCCCTTCCATTCTGAAACGCATCGATTTTTACAAAGCTCATCGTTCTGAAAAGCGATGTGTATGCTGATTGACCAGCTATTCAGTGCATTGTGATTGGCTGAATGCCTCAGGCGTGTGACGGAAATGTTACGCCCCTTAACAGACTGTGATGCCCTGTCCCAGCACGATGAGACAAAACCAATAAAACCCATTACAAACTAAGCATTTGTTGCATCCAGTGGGGACTTAATTACTGATTATAATGACTTAAGGGCCGTACACACTGGGACGAATATCGGCGCGCGTTATTCGCCAGCGTTTTTCAACGCATTTTTTGTGTTCACACCCAAGCGATTTTCGCTGACGATGAGCCGAGTGAACATGCAAATTCATTCCCTGACATTAGATGGCGCTTAATGTAAAACAGAAATACTAGAAATACTAGTTCTCTTTTATCAAGATTTTTGTAATCGCTGTCGCGTTTGTCATATAGTTCTTATAGTAGAGACCAGCAACTCTACATTCATCTTGCCTTGCATCTTCTTCGTCTTATTTCTTCCCGGCAGTGTAGACGCTACTTGGCGTATATCTTCTTCGCCGTTACGTATGTGTGCTCAGCAAGACAGTTTTGTGTTTGAGCGCCCCCAAGTTGTGTTTTACTGTAACTTCAGAAGCTCCAGACACGTGTGCAAAAGCGCCATTCTCATTGGTCGTATAGTTTTTGACGCGGTGCGTCAAACCAAAAAAAACGAACCCGAGGCGTTTTTTAAAAAATTACGCTTTTACGCGTGGCGTTTTTCGCGTCGGTGTGCACACTCACATTGGCGCCCTTTGTTTAGTCACGAGGCGTTAAACGTCGGCGAATATCGCGCGCGAAATTCGTCCCGGTGTGAACAGGCCTTTATACTGTGTTTTTATGTGTTGCGTTGTGTATCACACCACATAAACATAAAACCATGTCTGCATTTGTGATCCGAGAAACGACAAACAACAAGCGCTACTCTACACTGTTCAGAACTTGCGTTTGAATCATCACTGGCAAACTCTTTAAATATGTAAACATACTTACAGTCTGTGAGTCAGAAGTACCAGACTGTCTTTGCAAAGTTCGAATTGCTCCATTTTATATAAAAATATACACCGGTATTGTAGGCTACTCTCACAGGGAACAGTCCTCGTCATAAAATGTGCTGCACATATCTGAATATTTGAGTTGAACTGTTCCGGAACTGTGTTGTAAATACAACTTAACCATTGATTTCTAGTTGTGTCCTCATTTGAAAGGCCAAACAAAATTTTGCTTTCACAATGAAACACAAAGCGTCTCCACGACATGGCAGCGGCGGCAACAGCAAGAATAACAGTTACACCTTCTTTCTTTGCAAGTAGAATATGGAAATATCTTTCACTGTACCTTCTGATCACACTGCAAAATAATTGTTCTTCCTCAGTATTTTTGTCTTCTTTTACAGTACAAATATCTAAAGATTCTTAAATCAAGACACATTTACTTGTGAAGCGAAATGACATGAGATATAGTCTTGTTTTCTGAGAAATTGATCAAGGCAGTGCGCCTTGCCCTGATCCATCTCAAAGGGTGCTTACGAGGCAAGCACGTAGTAATCCACATGGACAAAACTACAACCATTGTGTACATCAACTGACAAGGTGGTCTACGCTCTCATCACATGTCGCAACTCAACCGCCCGCATCTGAGGTTGTATTTGTGCCATTCACATTCCTGGTCTGCACAACCGGGCAGCCGACGAGCTGTCAAGAGCTGCGCTCCCTGGGAGAATGGAGACTCCATCCCCAGACAGTCTAAGTGACGTCAAGAGTGACCGTCTGAAAGGGAATGTCTCGGTTACGTATGTAACCCTCGTTCCCTGAAGGAGGAAACGGCGACGTCACATCCCATCGCCACAGCTTCTGTACCTCCGCTAACCGGCCGGGTTACCGTCTCGGCTCCTCAGCAAAAACCTGAATATGCACTGTACCTGCTGCCTACTTATACTCACACTGTGATCAGCGACAGCTGGATGCAGTAATCGCATACATAATGTGCATTGGCTCATTTAGTTTACACTCGAAGTGGATTGGTCTCTCTAAGCGAGATCCCAATTCGTTGTTCATTCGAAGTGATGTCTCCATTCCCTCTTTCAGGGAATGAGGGTTACATACGTAACCGATACGTTCATACCCCACTGACAAATATTTGTTCTTGTTTTAAGCATTAACTCACTCACTCACAGAGTTGGAAAGAGTACAAAAATATTCTACTCAAGTAAAAGTACCATTACATTAATGAAATTTTACTTAAGTACAAGTAAAAGTACCAGTCTAAAAATCTACTCAAGTAAAAGTAAAAAGTAGCTCATTTAAAATTTACTCAGAGTAAAAGTTACTTAGTTACATTTTAACAGTGGGAGGCAAAAATGGGACAGGCCAAGGGTGTCAAACTCAGTTCCTAGAGGGCCACAGTCCTGCACAGTTTAGATATAAGCCTAATTAAACACACCTGATCCAGCTAATCTAATCATGTAGGCTTATTTGAAAACTACATGATATGTGTGCTGGAGCAGGGTTAGAACTAAACTCTGCAGGAACTGAGTTTGACACCCCTGGGATAGGCCTATTAATCTTAAACTAGTTGTTTTTAATTAAATGAATCAGTTATTTAGAATAATAAGACATTTGGGCTGTTACCAGCCAAATCAGTATCAACAAACTCATCTTTTCAATGCAGACGAAACGCAGAAGCTTCATCGGAAGTGGCATTTAGATGTATTTACACACTGTTTAGTGCAGGACAAGAATGCATTTAACCTGCAGTTACAAATGCATGAATAATGTTTTGATATACAAAACATAAAATGTTGAATACTCATTTGAAATTATAAGAAATTAATTATTTAAAAAATCAAAAGATACTTTAAATGTGAAATTAAAATGGCCAGTATGTGTCAGGAAGTCACTGTTAACAAGGGAGTCATTGTGATTGAACCGAATCATTTAAACGGTTGATTCATTCAGGAACGAAACACTGTCATGTTGCTCAGAGACAAAACTGTGCTTTTGTGGCTGTGTTTGGAATTATGTTTTGTTTTAGAAATAGAGCAAAAACAGGCAATATGGTGTCAAAAACGCAAGTCTCTAAATTAACTTATTTACTGACCTGTTGTAAATATATATATATATATATATATATATATATATATATATATATATATATATATATATTATGTAATCATGATGATTTTTTGGAGGAAAAGACGACATTCTTTGTGTGATTTTGATTTACTATATGAAATGATATAAATATGTAAATTTTCTGCCCCTATATCATCAATTTTTTGATCATTCTAAATGGATTTTACAAGACTGAATCGCACAGTGAAAGAACGAACTATAAATGCCCGCGCACATCATTAAAACAATTATGATATTATCGCAGACGATATATAGCCTATCGCACACTCCGCACCACTGTCTTTTTGGCTAATTTGAGCAAAACCTCTGGCTAAAATGCAACGATGCAATTATTTAGCTCACCTCTACATGCTTGCGAAGGGTTGATGTCTTGTCGAGATTTTATAAGCTGCTAGTTTGGTCTCCCTAGGAAAGCACAGCTTACACTGCACAATAAAACATAAATATGGCCAGGGGTTCACTTCATTTCCTTCAGTTCAACTTCAGAATATGACGGGGTTTTGTTTTCAGCGGTGTCTGCACCACTAACGCCTGTTTTGTCCGTCTGCATCTTTCTTGTGATTTTAGCGCCAGTTTGCCCTCCTGCCCATTATATACTGCAGTAGTTTACAGTGAGATATTTTTATTTTATTTTATTATTATTTTTACTCAGTAATTAATGTGTTTTAAAATTTAGCGAAGTATAATACTTCAAACAAAATATACTTAAGTAAAAGTAAAAGTACAGATTTTAAAAATTACTTTAAAAAGTAGAAGTACACAAAAAAGCTACACAATTACAGTAACGCGAGTAAATATAATTCGTTACTTTCCACCTCTGCTCACTCATATATATAAGATGTAAGAGTTTCTGCTCCAATTTAAGACCTTTTAGAGACCTTAAGTTATGGAAAGGTGAATTAAGATGTTCTTGGACCTTTTTAAGACCCCCAGAAACCCTATAATATAAAATCAAAAGTTGCATATGTTACTTGACCTAACATGAAATAACAATGAGCAGATTATCTTTTTTTTTCTTTTTTTTTTTTTTACTGATGTGAACTCATATATAATAAAACTGTAACAAACAATTTATTCATTGTTTGTAAATGTTTGTTAATGCATTAACTAATGTGACCTTATTTAAGTGTTACCTATATTTTAATAAACCAAGCAAAAAAATTAAATTATATATATATATATAGCATAAATAAAGCTTTACATTTTCAGCTATGATGAGCTTACATGAATGATCTTTGTAATATTTGCATTATTACTAGAAAAACTTTGAAAATATTTTAATTGGTTGCACCAAGTCTAAACTTAACTAGCTTAGAATAAACTTTTAACATCATTATTAGAAATAATTGGATATAGAGAAATCTCGAATTTATATTCTCCTCCGAAAAATAACTTATTCAATGAGAAAATGTCCATTATCATGCAGGTTTGGGTGACAGCAAGAGAGCGACTGCGAGTCAACAGGACTCTCCTCTGGATGATGAGGGAAACATTAGCGACTGTCAGGCCCAGCTACAGAGAATTCACATTATGGCAAACTCTGTTTAGTAATGGAGAATTCAATTAGGTGCGTTCAGCGAGGAGAGTTATTTCCCAGGGGCCTCCGCAGCATGGCAATATTCAGATTTCATTGTCAGCAACTTGTGACTACAGACAAAAGCTTCATTCTGAGTTGCTGAAGGTGGTTTGGATGCTGGGGTTTCCAGGTAATTTTAACTGTGGCTTTGGAAGGTGTAGAAGTCATTGTGTCATTAGTATCATTACTTGTCTCTCAACTTTACAAATGTTAATAATCTGACTTTTCCAAATTATTGTAATGCATTTCAATCCTGTCACACTGCAGTGTCGTCTATTCTGCATGAAATAATGCTGAAATAACCAAACTAGTATTTGTGAATATTCTGAAATATATACAGTGAAAAATACTTCAGAAATTACTAGTAAATTTAACAAAGAATTACAAAGAAATGGCAATTAATACATTGCATTAAATGTGATATTTTTTTTTTTTATTTTTTTTTTTTTTAGTAAGACTAAAATAGTATTTTCTTGTAAAACACACTCCAATTATTTATTTACAGGGTTTTTAAACTATATTTATTTACACCTGAACATTTGCTTCATGAGACAATAAATTATATGTCAAATTTACTAGGAGGACATGTGCCCCTTATATTTTAAACCAGTTTCCAAGAATGAATTTTTAATTAATTTATTTATTTCAGGCACCAGAAAATCCAGAAACAAAATAGTTTTTTTTTTTTTTTTTTTTTTTTTTTTTTCACATTGAACAACTAGCACACCTGATTTTATAGTTTTATATTCATATGGTGTTTATGCCACCTCTGTATTAAATAAATAAATAGATAAAGAATAAAAAGATACTTATGTAAATGCATATTTATATTCATAACTACATATTTTTATGTAGTTAGTACATACACCACATAATGTGTGCATCTGTCAATAAGTACATATATACATATATTATATGTACAGTATACAGGCCATCTATAAAATAGTTAAAAAATGTCATCTTGGTATGTGGTCTTATCTTGCCTTAGGGAACCAGGTAAAACAAAACAAAACAAAAAATATTGTGAACATTTTGAAACATTTTTTAAATCTATTTATTAATATCAAAACAGTTTAGAATTATAAGATAATAAATCAAAATTACATGTTGAATACAAGGAGGACATGTGCCCACTTATATTTTAGCCAACTTTTAATTCATTTTTTATATATTTTAAACAAATATGGCCTTTTGTCAAAAAGTCTACCTTTGGTGAAGTGAGTCAGGACAGATGCCCTAGCTCTCAAAAAAGTGACGTAACTGAGGAATGTCTCATTCTTCATCCATGACAAGCGCAGCATTGCCACATGTGTAGATCATGACTTTCAGGACTATGAAACATCATTGCTAAGAACTAATTCACAGATTCTGTTGATGGTATTAAAATATCTTCACTGCACCTGTTCACATCTGAAATAAGATCGTTGGTTGACATCTTATGGACTGTAATAGCTTAACCAGTTCAGTAGCCACAGGGCTCATAAATCCAGCCTCCTAAAGACGTTATACATGCAACCGAGACACAGACAAATCAATTGATACTTTTACAGTTCAACCTTAAAACTCCATGAAAATGCTGTGGGATGTGAATCCATTCAGCCACGGGTGCACTTTCCAAGTGATTTGACAACCAAGTGAACAGATGAAGTTAATAAAACTGCATTTTAGATCTGCAGAGGTGTGCTAATTGAAATCTTAATCAACTGAGCGAAATCAAATCTAATGTTAATCAAGTTGGCCTGAGAAACTGGATCTTCCTTGGAGAATAACAGCCATCATTAGTATGACTGAAACCTGCACATTTGCCTGCAAGTGTTGCACTCTTATCAAAGAGCAGCAATGAAACAACGATCAGGGGCTCGGAGGAAGATTACGTGAGCATGAGAAAGCCTTTCGCAACACATATTAAATGACAAGAGACGTGACACATTCAGACAAGCTCCCGAGATTTATTCTGAAACGCAAGCAGATCACATAGCCATCTCTGAGGACTGTAAACTCTGCTCGTGCAATATATATAATGCATGTAATCTCACGATTTACCCTGTGTCACTAAAGCACATTGCCGATGTCTTCTGACACCGGGTCAGATCGTATCTGATGGCTGCGGTGTACGTATGCAGGTCGGTGGGCACATCTGACGCCGGGCGCTTTGGCTGGAAACTCGTCTTCCGCTCTCAATGACACGGACCAAAGTCTTTTTAATGAAGAGCGACTGGTCATCGCGTGTGATCCGAGCGCAGCTGCTATCAGCGGTGCTTAGCCCACAGTTTCCACAACTCTCAGAGGAGCCCGAGGTCGACCGCGGCAATGCCCTTCGCCAGAACAGTGGGCATCGCCTCATTAAAACCCACTGCAAAGTTGACAGCGAAAGTCCTTTGTGATGTCGCTCAGACTTTTTGCATTTTTTTTTTTCTTCGTCTGGCCAAGTTTTGACTGAAGCTCTTTTTTTGAGGAGAGATGGGGCAGGGGACACAACAGCGACCATATGTTCAATGTGACCCTCATTATTCTCAATTAGGGCAGCCATCCATGCAATGGTCTTGCTGATAACAGTCCATAACACCTTTGGAGGGAGAGGCATGCACGTCCCTCTCCGCTGCGGAGGATGAGGATGCTTCCTGGAAGGCGTTCAGTGGGATCGGGGGCCGAAGGCCCCTCGGCGGGGCGTCGCGATGGATGACTTGATTGAGAATAATGGGGGTCACATTGAACAGCTGATGGGAAGGGACTAACCTTATGCCTACTCGTTAATGACATTACCAGTTAACGGTGTCATCTCTCTTTTTCTACAGGATGAAACACTAGAACAATATTGTTCAAGGTAGCGCTAACGGCCTGATCGTCTTTGTTCACCTCTCAGCACTGATAGACGTGTGCGTGAATCGGGAGGGTGACCCTTCAGGTCGGGGCAGGAGGTGCGAGAAACATGCCACGATATGAGAGTCTTATCTCTGACATAAAATAAAAATAGTTTTTAAGGTTTTTTTTGTTTGTTTTTTGAATTGTTTGAAATGTTTCAGAGGTTTAAGTTATACATCTCTCTCTCTCTCTCTCTCTCTCTCCCTCCCTCTCTCTCTCTTTTTCCCCATGTTCTTTCCATGCAATTTATAGTTTTCTTTTTTTTTTTAACTAACATAAAATATCATAAAAGTAGTCAACTACAGTTCAAAAGTTTTTTTTTCTGGTAAGAATTTCATGGTTTTCAAATAATTTATTTGAAATATACTAAAAACAGCAATTTAAAACATCTGTTTTTTATGTGAATCTCTGTTAAAGTGTAATTTATTTCTGTGATGTGCAGCTGTATTTTCAGCATCATTACTCCAGTCTTCAGTGTCACATGATCTTCAGAAATCATTCTAATATGATGATTTGCTGCTCAAGAAACATTTCTGATTATTATCAATGTTGAATACAGTTGTGCTGCAAAATATTTTTGTGGAAGCCATGATACATTTTATTTTTCGGGATTATTTGATGAATAGAAAGTTCAAAAGAATAAGATTTATTTGAAAAACAAAACTTTTCTAACATTATAAATGTCTTCACTGTCACTTTAGAATCTTATAGACATATTATTATACTGTATACATAGAAACTGAACAAAGTCTAGATCT
The DNA here is from genome assembly GCF_018340385.1 of Cyprinus carpio. Classification (NCBI taxonomy): domain Eukaryota; kingdom Metazoa; phylum Chordata; class Actinopteri; order Cypriniformes; family Cyprinidae; genus Cyprinus; species Cyprinus carpio. The sequence continues at coordinate 315,450 of NW_024879320.1, read as the reverse complement.
TCTGACTTTTTCTTCCTGTATTTGGTACAACATAATGGTTAGTAAATTATGACAGAATGTTAACTTCTGAGTGAACTAACACATTAAATGCACCCTGTATGACCTTTCTTTGAATACCAAGTAACTTTTGTTTTGTCATCGCTTATCGCATCATATATTTGCACGCTAGATGTCTACTACACCCAGGAACCCGAATACAAGACCAAAAACCTTTATATCAGAGAATCAAAGTATTGCTAGTTAACAGGCATGCCTTTATTCAGAGCAGAATATGTAAAATAAGATTTATTAAGCTGAAATGGAAACAGGGACTTCCCTTTTCCCCATGGAAGAGTTGCCCTGACATTGACGCTGTACTGTTCATGCAGTGTGTTAATGCTAAATCATTGTGACATGCTCAGCATTTAAGTTAAACTAATATGGTTAGAGCTCGCTGACAACCTTCCTGTGAAGGTTCAAAAAAAGAGGAAAAAAAAACAAAGCACGACCTTTGGCCAGGCACAATGACAGTGTTATGCTGATGTTATGGGTCGAGCCGAGCGGCAGCCATGACCCCCATAACCATAATCAAACTCCTCTGTACCCCCTCAAAGAACACAAGTGTACAAGTTCGAAATTGATGAGTGCACCACTACAAGTTCATGGCTTTGACCTACAGGGCATCTGATCCCTTGACACAGAGTTTATTTTTCCAAAGCTACGGCTTGATATTCCAGCACTTAATTTAAGAGCGCAGTTAAATCACAGAAGCCATAATATGTCAAGTGATCCCACTGGTAGCGAGCGAGGGGGACAAAACAGTAAGTAATGAAAAAGCTATGATTGCTTTTCTGTCCCACCAAATGACAGTTATCACCTCAATAACCTGCTCGGGGCTGGCCCCATCGAGAAATCACGCGTTACGGCATCACGTCATCTAACAGGGTAGTTACAAAAATCAATACAAAACCCATTTCAAAGACACTCAGTTGGGGAGAGACGGGCCCCCGCTCCTGCGTTCATTTATTGAATAGCCCTGAAGGGGAAAAAAACAAACTTTCTCTGATCCACACACATTACCTTTGGAGCAAAGGCATCTGAGACAAGGTCTGAGCTTATTATTGCATTTGTTGTCTATTACTTAACCTCGCACCAGGTACTCAGAGGAGTCGAAGTTGTGTGCGGGCCCTTTGTTTGCAATTCTGATGACGATAAGTGACGACCTGCTTACATAAGAATCGCTCTTTGTCCGTCACTCGTCTCACAGGCCGATCAATAGCGTCCTCGCCAGTTCTTCCAGCAAACATGTGTAGACTTGCTAAGCAAGATCTGTGGCTATCTAGTCGACCCCTTGGCCCTCCAACATGCTCCCGTATATTATTCTGCTTTGATTTGTTGTCAATATGCAATCAAGCGGGAGATGGGCCTGAACAAATATGTTAAGGATTATGGACCAGACAAATGAACTGGAGAGTCGTCAATCCCAACAGGCACGTCAGCCTAGGCCTGATGAAATATTGCACGTAGATACGATTTATTGACGGTAACATGGCAAAGAGCTTGCAGCCAACCGGGTCAATATCTGACATGGCTTATTCTCAAAGCTTTACACATGATGAAGGCCTGTGCTCTCTGAACAATTGAGTTTTGTGAATTAGCTTTGTTTGAGCATGAACAGTTTGAGAGAAATCACCTGGCCAGTACATGTGAAGAGCTGCTCGATTCTCTCATTGAGTGAGACCTTTTGTGTCATCAGGACAGCTGTAGCATTACCAGACAGGTCAGACAGGAAGACACATCCTGAATATTAGTCTCATATGTCTTGATTTTGAAGAGAAAAAAAAAGGTGTCCCACAAGGCTCTATTCTAGGACAAATTTTATTTACACTTTACTTTAAAGATCTACAGTATCTAATCCATGTTAAAATATTAATATTCAGATGTTGCATAATGCATTTGTATTTTATTATATTTTCACTGGTAATTTTGCTATAATCCAGCATGCTTACACTGTGTGTTTTTAAACTGATGCGTTTTCTGTGTTGAATAAATAAGTCTGAAATAATGTGTAAAATAATGCATAACTTTGTTTACATGGCTTCTTTTTTGAATGTCCATCAATGGGGAAAGATATTTTTGTTAGCATAACTCCATGTTAAGCAGTCAAGCCATGACCCTTGTATTTCTTAATGCATTTTATTTCCCAAAAGGGTTGGATTTGTGGCCTAGTGCTCAGTGTTTCAGATGTGTTAGTCTTGATTTTTGTGTAAGTGAGTCTGGCCTGAATCGAGCCCCATTCCACTTTACCATAGTATGTCCAAGTCTGTCTCTTCGCTAAAATACCAAAAAGCACTAGAATAAAACAAACTTGGGTGTGAGTTCCATGTGGGTAACATAAGGGAGCTTGTGATGTAACCAACAAATAGGTTTGTCTCAGTCTTCGTAGCTGCAGCAGATTTGATTGTGTTTTCTACTTATTTATCTACAGGTATTGAGAAGCATTTTTATAGTGTGTGTGCATATGACAAGAATGTTCATTCCCCGGTTTTATATTATCTAACCTTTACATGGTTCTCTCCCACACACACACTCTCTTACTTGTACACACACTCATTCCTGTTTCTATTCAATGAAACAATGGTACAGAAGTGTCTCACGCAAGGCAAACCGACTTCACCTCGTAATTCAAAAAGTCAGAGAGATACGTAGCATAGAGAGGAAGGAGCGGCGGAGAATACCAATCAGTCCAGCGAATGTATTTCTGAAGTATATTTAAGGCTGCGACTCGCTACCGCAGATGTACATATGTCCGAGTTTCTATTTTGCAAAAGATATGACTTGTGATAACCTATTACAGGACATCGCAGGAGATCCCTCTGCGGTACCACAGTGAGGAAAAATTCCATCACTCCCTGCTCTCGGAAAATGCAATACAGAAACAAATTATGGCTGGAATTGAAAAGTCACTGGCTTATTCTGTCTTAATAACCATCTGGCAGAAGGGCTAAGTGCAGAGGTAGAGCGACTCCCCAAGTGTTCCTACAGTATGATCAGCTGTGACACCTGGACCTGCGCGAGATGGACTACCTCTCCTCCGCCACTCTTTTTTCACCCATTCGATTTCACATCGTTTTTCACCTTTAACTTAACTGTGTCTATGTTTTATTCTTTTTTAAAAAGAACACACAAAAAAAAGGATGAAACAAAAAAGACGATCTATGAATAATTTGTAGCTGGGAGATGACGAGACTTCGGGGAGACAGTTATATTACTTACTGTACATATTTATCTTTAAAACCTAAAATGCAATTTAACGTGATAATTATTTATGAAATTATGAGATTTACTAGCTCTATAGCATTGAAAAAGAAACTACTGTCAGGACTTACTGAAGACGTGCAGTGAAAAAATATCAATGAATCAATATCAATTGAAATGGCTATTTTTTGTGACCTTGTTGCATATGCATTTGCAAAATTTATAAGAGAAGGTTATTTAAATAAATCATGCAATGTGATTTATTAAAGTGAATCGGTATTCAATTTCAACATAAAATTACAACAAAAGCATGCTTTAACCCATTTTGTGGTTGACATGTTTGTGATAGCTGCTAATATGTCACTCAAAAACCATAACAAAAACCATATTCTAGGTTTTAATTACTATTTCAACACATATATTATTGTCTGAAATAAACTGAACATTGCTTCACTTTACTGAATAGTGTGATCATGCAACATATCCTGGAGGAAGGGATGTCACTGGGCTGTTTGTTCTCGTATGGATTTTTCAGGACAGTGCGGCCACACAGTAAACACATAGTTAATGTTGTTTTGTGTGTTGTGGACCACGCTTTCTTTGTTGGGTTTGTTTGAACAAATGTAATGATCTCGCCATGTCTATAAACTCTGATTGAAAAAGCAATTCAACTTTTGAGTTCAGCAATAAAAGATCTCTAATCCTGCTTTATTGCCAGGAATATTGAACACGGTGGATGTTAGCACACTGGCCTGAAGGTACCTTCCGCACGTTTATCGGGGCTGTCACTCTCGCTAATGCCTCACAAAGTTGAAGATTCTTCTTATCACTGGAGATCCTGTAAAACTCTGTTCTCAGTTAAACTGCCTTTAAAACAGCCTGGAAGTACAGAGCGTGCATAATTTGGAATACAACTTTCAGATCTCTTTTAATATGAGGTCTAAACCTGAAAAATGATGTCGGATTTGTGGGGGTTTTAAGCACAGAGGAGCTCATTGAAGTAGACACATCTCATCAGAGGAACTGACCTCTTGACCCGGCTGAACTCGCTCCCGATCCTCCAGCACAGCCGCGGAGGAAAGCGAGACCCTGGCTTCTCTCTCGTGGGTAAGAGGAGCCCATCAATAATTAACAAGCGTCTGATTGAAATTTTAAATTCACTGTCACCATCCTAATCAGAAGAGAGGCAGCACTCTGAGGACAGGGCAGATCTCCAATGCTGCATTTACACACGCCTCAATGGCAATTAACTCGCAATTCACAGCAGTATGATATGAAGAAATATGAAGTAATGGATAAATATATCCAACCTGACAATATACAGCCGTATTTAAGAGAGAGAGATGCAATGCATAGTATGAGAGCGTTTCCATTATGCATGTGCTATTTAAGTGAATTTGTGTTATAAGGTTACACTAATGTTCCCTTGAACCCTTGTTCATATAAAATACAACCAAAATAAATATAAATAAACAGCTATACTTGCTGTGCAACATATGAGCTATTTGATAATAATGATAATTATTATGTTATCTAGAGGCTTGCTGTGTCTTGTATGTTATACTTTTACGCATAGTTGTTTCTGTACATTAATCTGGGATAACAAAAACCATACACTTCATGTTTAGCTATCTTAAAGCTATACTACTGTAAATAAAGTCTTTCTCCAATCTCCACTGAGGTGTCTTGTAGGGCCTGGTGTGGGGTCGGCACGGGTTCTGTGGAGGTCAGTCTGAAGCCTGGGGCCGCTCATCTACTGTCCGTTATGGAGGTGCTGGACTGTGCCTGATTAGCTGCTCTAATATGCTATTTGTGACTAATTTCCACTGCTGCAAAGTCACAGGTGATGGCCTTGCTCCATAAATCTCCAGCTCCCACACTTCTGCCTGCATTCTTTTTCTTTTTTTGTTGACCACGTGTGAATGCACAGAGGGAATAAAAGTGATTTATAACTTATGCAGTCTGTCATGAATCAGTCACATTTTTCTGTGTCCATCTTTTGCATCTTGCATTATTATTTTATTTGCTATTATTCTTGCATTGTTCTTAGAATTTATTTCAATCTGAGACAAAAAAGCATCTTTTCTCATCTCCTGTTTGCATGTAGTCTGATTTCTTCTGCACTAACAGGGTCAAGCTTTTCAATTCTTTAACATTCCATATCAGCTACTGAAGTTGATTTAAATGTGAATTAGCAAATAAGATACAGAAGTGTGATTCAAATTGAAAATTCAGGGAGTAGAAAGGAATTAATTTCAAAGAAAGTCATGTAGTTTTTAATAAAACATTTCATCAGTATGAATTACTCACAGGCACATTATCATATGCACACATCATTTGAGATATTTCCAGAAACATTGCATTACACATTACATATATTAGTAATCAATGTTTGATATGATACCCTTACAGTTTTGTATTTAAATGTTTCTTTATGTTTAATGTATAATCATTATCATTATTAATTTACTCCAAAGCCAATGTACAAGAAACTTAAAAGGATAGCTCACCCAAAAACGGATATTGTGTGAAAAAATAAATAAAGCTGATATTTTAAATAATAATCAAAACTAAAACTATTTGATTACCATCGACTACTATAGACAGACAGACAGACAGACAGACAGACAGACAGACAGAAAGAGACAGACAGACAGACAGATAGATAGATAGATAGATAGATAGATAGATAGATAGATAGATAGATAGATAGATAGATAGATAGATAGATAGATAGATAGATAGATAGATAGATAGATAGATAGATAGATAGATTTAAATTTTCATGTTACAGAAGAAAAAATTTTTGTAGGTGAGTAAAAAATTATTGAAATTTCATTTTTGGGTCAACACTCCAACCTTAAAGAATTTTCAAACTTCTCTGTTCTTGCCCATTTGTTGTTTTGTAGTACTAATGTAATTCCTCTATTGTACTGAATGACTTTAAATTGTAATTCATTCATTTCCTCTTACTGTCATCCTGTGTGGGCAATTTAATTCCAGCTCATGAATTGAACAGAGCCAGTTCTAAAACTCAATTTTGTCCAGTCATGCTAACAAGGAAGTCTAATGGCTTTTGTGCCTCAGTAGTTCAGTGAAATGTAATCAGTGTGAGTTAATCAGTGTTGAGTGTTTGAAAGGTGTGAATAACACATGAAATCAGCTTCTGCGGCAAACATTCACTCATCTGCAGGTGTTGTTGTGTTTTAATGTTTGATCTTATGAAGAAAATCATGCAAACATGAACAGTACGGACACGGAGAGACAACACTCCGTCTGATTCCAGTGATTGTTCAACACCTGTTTAAATGTGTGGAGAGTTCCCTGTTACAGTGACTTCCCTGTTATCTGTGATCAGTGTCTGCCTGACCCCGGCGTGAGCTGTGACAGGCGCGGGGCGCAGGGTTGCTGGGCTAATGCTGTGGCAGAGGAAGGGGGATGTGGGCCGGTCCATCTGGGACTGAAGGCCTGGAGCTAACGCCAGGGGTTTGGAGGAGAACACTGTCAGCTTAGAGGACAAACCGCTAAAGCAGAGGTCACACACACACAAACACACTCAGGGAATTCACTGAGAATGAACTTCGGCATGTTGTTTGCATCATTTTAACACTAGATGTACTACCAAAACTATGCAAATTGTGTATTTTCAACAGCGCAGCTCCCATCGTTCGTGGCTTGAGCATTAGATGCAGCACACTACCACAATCTGCCATACTTTACTGCAGCTGTGCAACATCACATGAATCTACTGAAAGTGTGTGTTTTACTGCATTGGCTCCTCGGCATCTTTTGATAAATTATTGGCGGGACAGGGTTATATAGCTCTTTTCACAATACACATTGTTTTAAAAAATGTAATGTTTATAATATCAAAATATCTTCATGCCTTATAGTCAAAATCAGCAGATTAGGGCATGGCGATAATATAGTTTACATTTTGCAGTGATATAAACAATCTGGCAGTTGAGATTTGCTGTGTAGTTTATATTGCTTGACTTGAGTATTCTGTATGTATACTGCATTTATAACATATTTAAGCTGAAATGTTTAGTTGAAAATTTCAAAAATAAAATTTACAAATGTTTCCTTAAGTAAATAAAATAAATAGGCTGAAGTATTACAATTATAAAAAAATAACTAAAGCTATATAGAATTATTAAAATATAATAAAAATTTACTAAAGCACATGACAAAATTACTAAATCATAAACTACATTTTTTAATTAAAACTATATATATATATATATATATATATATATATATATATAAATATATAATATATATATATACATATATACATTAGTGGTGGGCCGTTATCGGCGTTAACGTGCTGCGTTAACGTGAGACTCTTACCGGGCGATAAAAAAAAATATCGCCGTTAATCTATTCTCAAAGTTGGGTTGGGAGTTGGGTCTATACTACGCGAGCGATGATGACTTTCACCGTGATAGTTTAGCGCGGATGTATACCTAGACGAATTGCACTGTAGGAGGCGAGAACGAGTCTTCGAACCTGTGTGTATGCCTACTGAAATTACCGAGCTTCCCAAAAAAAACCACGACAAGACTCCCGCCTGTTTCACACAAACTCCGTCTGCAGTGCGTATGCAGTCCGTGTGCGTGGTGCAGAAGCAGCACGGACTCATTGTACTTTCACACAGGACGCGTTTGCAGTCCGCTACTGATCCGCGGCTGTTTAGTCCACAAACACAACATTTGTCCATTATTCTATATTTCAAACCATGTAAAAAAAAAAAAAAATAGTGTGACTCTTATCACAGAACAGTAACAGTCTTTCATAATCATAGACATTAAGTTAAACTTAATAAATATAAACAACATATTATTCATGCATTTGACTTCTAGGTTTGTATAATAAGCTGCGGCAAAACATTTAAACACAACAATTAGCCTACTTTTCTTGTTGGGATATCTATAATATTTAAAATTAAAGCACCACTGACAGAAACAGTCGATTCTCGTGCCTTTTGCATTTAAATCTTTATTACAACCAATCGCAAGGTTCTTAATGAACTTTGTTTTTCTGCTTCCATAAAAGTGCATAGGCTTATATCATGTTGCCTCGTTTATCTAAAGGTGCTCTTTTTCTTGTTTTAAACCTAGCCAAAACCCATGTGTTGCGTGTGAAACAGTAGGCTTTAATTAGTATACATTTATTGTGAAATTACTGAATTTCCGTGTCAATCCATGTTAATTTTTTACCGCGAACAATGCGCTGTCATTTTAATTCAGCGCATGCAGCACAGCATAGACTCCGTACGTAAACGATCTCTGCAACGCACTGACGGACCACAACCGCGTGAACGCTGGAATCCGTTAACATGTGTGCGTAAAAAAAAAATGCAACGCATACGCACTGCAGACGGAGTATGTGTGAAACAGGCGTAAGGTTGTTTGCAACTTGTGCAATGCGGAATTAGTTTATTGTAGGAGTTCTTCCAGTCTCAACCTAAACGCAAAGCATCCCTTAGCTAATACGGAAGATGCCGGGCCAAGCAATGTAGCGCAGGGGAAGAGTCTTCGTCAAACTACTATGTTTGAGTGCAGCACAGCTCTATCAGTACTAACAAGTACATCTTATTGAACATAATTTGAATGCCTTGGGCAGAATTCAAATGAGCCATTTTAATCTAGATTAATTCCAAGATTACAGTGAGATTTATCTAGATTAAAAAAAAAATAATCTATGCCCAACACTAATATTAATATATATATATATATATATATATATATATATATATATATATATATATATATATATATATATATATATATATATATATATATAATATATATATATATAAAGCTAATTTAAAATATTATTAAGTACAGTAACACTTTGATTAAGGAACCAATTCTCACTTTTCACTAGGTGCTTATTAGCATGCCTATTATTAACATGTTGGCTGTTTATTAGTACTTATAAAGCATTTATTCTGCTTGACCATATTCTACATCCCTTATCCAACCCAATACCTGAACTTAACAATTACCTTTTTTTTAACTATTAATAAACAGCAAATTAGGACTTTATTGAGGTAAAAGTCGTAGTTAATGCTTTGTTAATAGTGAGAATTTGACCTCAAAAATAAAGTGTTTAAAGAATTCATTAGTGGAACTGCTATCTGAAGAAAAAAAATGGAGTATGATTTATTTTGAAACAATTTTCAGTTGGAAATTGCTAGTACATATCATAAATAGTTGTAAAGAAACAGCAAGCAATACACTGAATTAAATTTGATATTGTATTTTCTATTTTCCTACTCCACACTGACAAAAAAAAAATAAAAAAAAAAATGGTAACCTTAAAATAGTAAATGTAAATTAACGAGTTTTATTGCAATTAAAAAATAAAACTAATTTTTACAGGTTAAATCTGGTAAAAATGGATCTTTAAGATAACAATTGCATGTTACCTTTTTCTACAGTGCAACAATTTCCCCTCCCAATTTTTTATTTTATTTTATTTTTTAAACAAGCGTCTCATAGAGGTTAAATGAGACTAAGATTCTTTTAAAAACATGAGAAGAAACATTGAGTGTCTGATCAGAGAACTGTAACCTGAGTTCACTGAGAGTGGATTAGTTTATGTCAGATCACAGTTAAAAAAGCCCAGAGTTCATCTGAGGCTCTGATGGAGATGGTAAGGCCGAGCTTTACCTTTACCCACAATCCCTCTAGATCTCACAGATCATTCACCAAGAGAAGGAGGAAAACAGGGGTCAGAAGCGGCTCGTAAACCCACCGGTCTCACACAATTAAACCGGTTAAAATATAGTGGAAATGACTGTGTGGGCCTCCGGACGGCTGGCTTTGTGTGAGATGTTTCCCTGCGGTCATATTCTTCACATCTCAGCAGATCCTTTCAAACGCTAATGAGATGCAAAGAGCTGCGTAAATATCGCTGTCCGCGTCTCTCGCTCACCAAAGGTGCCAAGAAATGTGCGTGGCATCACGTAACACAAACACAACCAGCCTTCACTTCCAGCATTACAGACATTAAAAATCACCAGCCGAAGAGATGCTAATTATTACTCGCTCCGCGCAGACCGGCGGCCAACAGAGCGAAGAGCACTGACTTCTCAATGTCAATTTCTCGCGGTAAACAAATATATAAAGGTCAGGGAGTGAGTTCCCAGGGAATAAGAGCAGCGCTGAGGTGCTAAATGATGTGTATCTGGCCGTGATCACCTCACAGATGGCTGGGTTAAGATTATACTGCCCCCTGCAGTCCTGGGGATCAACGCTCATATTATCAAACACAAGGGCAGCAGGGAACCACAGATACATGCGCCACATATACACATTTATATTGAGTTTACTTATTACCTTTTGTGATTTAGGGTGGAAGAACACTTCATTTTAAATTGAATTTAATATATATGTACCCTTGGTAAATATGATCAAAGAAGGCTGTGAAAATTAATCTGCATTGTTAATCCTTTTGATCTTTTATTTAAAAAATTCACAAAAATCTAAACTTTCACTGGATAATAAGAATTTAAAATGGGGGGAAATATCATTATGAAATAAATGTTTTTCTCTAATACACATTGGCCACAATTAATGGCACCCCTAGAAATTATTATGAGTAAAATAACTCTGAAGTAAATTCCCATTCATATTCACAATTTTGAGTACTCCAGGGTGATTACCCAGACAGCAAGCAGTTTCACAGTTTCGGCCCAGATCTGGCCCACATCTGGCCTGCATGGATTTTACGGATCTGGGCCAACACTATGTTGCTGTCTGGGTATGAACATGAAATTATCCAGCCATTGCTTCCTGTTTCACAGAAATATAAATGGGGTGGGGGGCAAAGCCCAAATTCCCTTAATCATCCATCACAATGAGAAAAACCAAAGAATATAAGTCTGATGTGCAGCAAAAGATTTCTGAAGATCATGTGACACAGAAGACTGGAGTAATGATGCTGAAAATACAGCTGCACATCACAGAAATAAATAGCATTTTAATAGAGATTCACATAGAAAACAGATATTATAAATTATAAAAATATTTCCCAATTTTACTGTTTTTACTTCATTTTTCATCTAATAAATGCAGCCTTGGTGAACAGAAGAGACTTATTTTAAAAACATAAAAAATCTTTCAAGACTAACACACACACACACACACACACACACACAATGTTTTTTTTTTTTTTTTTTTTTTTTTTTTTTTTGTTGGTGTTGTTTTTGTTTTTGTTTTGTTTTTAAGACCCCTACTTTGGATGCATGGACATCTTTGTTGTTGATTAGTTGACTAGTCATTTGACCCTTTGGAAAATATGCAGTTTTGAATGTTTGTGTCTGGTCATCTAAATACATGCCACATTAAAATAACTGAGAAACAATGAGTGGGGGAAAAAAAAAATCATATCAAATATCATTACCGAGGACAGTGTTGGGAGACAGATTGAGCCTCTCCACACAATTAAAATGTAATATATATATATATATATATATATATATATATATATATATATATATATATATATATATATATATACATAAAGTGTCTTGGCCTGTTAGAAACAACTGACAGTAGCCACAAATAATGACAGCACACCAGACACGGCCGACAACTGAAAAAAGAGGCTCCATTAAACAACATGTGATGCCTAACAATGAGTGGGTGTTGTTGGGCCCGGCTGTGAGCGCTGCACTTTCAACTGACATTTGTTTTGATGTGCGGGGACAGTAATTAAGCACCTCACCTGACGGAGGAGGTGATCTCTTCTGTCACATTCTGACAGCACTCCCAGCCACAGCTAAAGCCACAGAGTTACAAGCTAGCTAGCAGCAGAGGAGAAGCCGGCGTAATGTTTGATTGCATGATAGCATGCCGTAACTCAGTGCTGTTACGCCTCTGACAGCCGTCTCTATGTGAGCCGTGGCACAGTGTAACGGCTTTTAGGGCTCTGAGGGCTCATTAGTTTATGACACACTGATGTTACTCGAAGCAGCAGAAAACTGGCATGTGATTGGTACCGGGACGGTGATGTCATCCTGTTATGAAGCAGCAGAATAAATATTGATTTGAGATGGGTTTGCGCTGCCTGTTCTTTACAGAATTTTGTACTGTGGCCAAATCTGTTATATTATTGTGCTGTGAAGTCGTACATAAAACCTTAAAATTATTAAATCATATAGTGCCTGATAATCCAACTATCACAATTCAAACACATGAAATTGATCAAAAGTGACAGTTAAGACATTTAGGCCACGTACACACAGATATACGGTTGTGAATTCATCTTTTGGTGCTTAATCCTGTTTTGTAGACACACAGTTCAATAATTTACAGGAGTCACAACCGCATTGTACAACTGAAGATTCAGGTAGTGACAACCACATTTACAGCAAATTCAACACAATGTGTCCAGAAAGAACTTCAGAATATGCTGATTTATTGCTCAAGATAAATAAATCTGATTATGATCAGTGTTGAACATAGTTCAGTTTCAGAAAGAACTGCACAACTTATTGTTAATAACATATTCAAATGTGAATCAAAAATCACACAAGCAAGCAATCACAGGAAAGGAGGAATGTCTTGTCTTGAACTGTTGCCAGATCTTGCTATAAAAAACGGCAAATAAGAACAAGTCTATAATAAACTTAAACCCAAATGTGTTATCTTGGAAATAAGCCACATTAAAAAATATCATGACCTGCACCTGCCTACTGTATTATCTCTGCAAAATGAATTGCTTTCTGAGTCGAGTACAAAAAAACAAGCTCGAAGACACTTAATAAGTGCTGCTTATAATAAAAGGACATGGCAACACTTCAAGAGCACACTCTGCAAAGAAGACTTTCAAACATAAAACACGACAGCTCTGTTCACGGCGGTTCAGTTACAGTCTTTGGTCACTGTAATATTACCGTGGTCAAAACATGCGGATACCAAACACACGGAACGGCAAAACACTGCTATGGTAAAAACGGTGCCAATCATCAGAGTTTCGAGAGTGAGCTCTGTTCTGTACACACACAAAACGATAATTTAGGGGATTCGCTCCGGTATTTAAATGTGGTTTGCCACAACTTTACAGTGTGTGCGTGGCCTTACAGTGTTTCAAAAGATTTGTTTCAAATAAATATACACCATAACAACAACCATAACACCTTAGCAACTTACTAGCAATTTCTCATGACACCCTAGCAACCGCATAGCAACAAAGAAATGCCGTGGGAAGGTCTGTGGCGGGTGCAGGTCTGAGAGACACGGTGACACCGGCTGTAATTTTGTCTAGTTTTAAAGGTATGGATTACAGAGCCTGAATGCTGCAGTCATCTGAGAAGCATTTAAAGATGCATTTATCAACTTTTTTGACAAGGATTATTAATGAACGTCCTGAGAGCGGACCCCCGTGGTCCTGACTGCCTCAGGTCTGTGTCTTCAATCTTTTCATCCCTCAATTTCTCTGCAGTCCCACATTACAGAGGAGAGCACACCATTACACTGAAGATTCTTCAGCAATACACAACCTCCGGACCACATCAGAGCTGGTTTAAGGGTGGTCTGTGTCAGCAGGAAAAAATAGAAAAAAAGAAACCTGTTTATACGTTCTGCTGTGTAATTAAGTTTTACTGTGCTTTTAAACTTGCATTGTTTAGTTTCTATGTGAATAACTGTTAAACTGTAATTTATTTCTGTGATGCGCAGCTGTATTTTCAGCATCATTACTCCAGTCTTCAGTGTCACATGATCTTCAGAAATCATTCTAATATGATGATTTGATGCTCAAGAAACATTTCTGTTATTATCAATGTTGAAAACAGTTTAAAAAATAGAAAGTTCAAAAGAACAGCATTTATTTAAAATAGCAATATTTTGTAACATTATAAATTTTGCTTTTGCTGGCGTGTCAAAGCTTGACTATTTGGGCATATCTTGTTGAAGATGCAAAAGTTGAATTTCAAGTAACTTTGACACTTAAAATTCAGAAACAAGCCAGAATACAAAACACAACACTTTTTTGTAAGTCAAATTAAAACCAGGAGCAAATGATTTCCTCCAGTTAAGCATATGCTGAATCGTCTATACAGACAGTCTTTGACTGCCGACAATATGTCCACCACAAAACAGGCCTGTGTTTACGTGTGAACATACGACGGGCACATTTCTCCTGCCACGGTTCAAGTCAGAGCACCAAACCTGGCACCAAGCGGGATTTGGGTTTGGACGATTTATCAATCCACTGGCTACATTAAACGGATTTCTTAATGAAGTGAAATCTTTATAAGGATTAGCCTGCCACCTGCAAGGTGCCACCTGCTCATCCCGCATAATTGGCAGGCTTGGCAGAGCTGCCATCAGCATAAAGATACGGCGAGAGGGCAAAGGAGCAAGCGAAGGCGCTGTCGGAAAAAGAATGCGAGCGGTGACACAAATGTCTCTGTGAAAAACAAAGTCTCTCACCACACAAAGTGAGCATCCAACTTTTCTGCTTGTTCTGGCAGTCTCGACTCAACTTTGACACGGCGAACACCCCCAAGCGTGGCAGAGTAACACACAGAGCGCTTCACAGTAATGTAAACAGCCATGAAAGTGTCGCAATTGTTTGCTGGTGTCGGTGAAACTAGTTGAGCTTGTCTCCAGATGTTCTCGGGCTGATCGTGTAATTACTGTCCTTTGATTTATGCTCCATTACACATTTCGTGATTGATGGCTGTGAAGTACAGCTTGGGAAAGGTGTGTGTGGGAGCCGTGTGGAGAAGCGGCTTTGTACAAACTACAAGCTACTTATTATTTAAAGTAGTTCAAGTACAGTCAGGCTACACAGCTGAAACAAAAGTAAATAAAAAAAATAAAACATTTAAGTTGTTTTGTGCATTTAGAGAGGTACTAAGAGATCTTTTTTTTTTTTTTTTTAAATCCTGGCACAAAAACAATGAAGATCATAACTAGGTCACAGCATTAAACAGAATCTGAACAAATCAGTTTACTCTAAAAAACACCAAAAAACACAATTTCAAAACATAGGGATGAACTGCAGCATTTGATTCAATATTATAAAAATAGTTTGTAAATATACTAAAAGTAATACTTTTATGCAGCAGTGATGCATTAAATTGATCAAAAGTGACAGTAAAGACCATGATATTACAAAATATTGCTATTTCAAATAAATGCTATTCTTTTGAACTTTCTATTCATCAGAGAAGACATAAAAATATGTTTTTCTTTAAAATATTTTACTGACCCCAATCTTTTGAAATTAATTTGTTAATTAAAATTAAACTCCAGACATCCAAACAAACAGATTTTGAGAGAATTACATTGGGGCGATAAATTCAGATACATTCAAAATTCAGAGTACCACTCTTACTATTTCTGGCATGTCTTACTCTATTACTCTATAAGAGTTAATGTAGTGAATATAGCAGGTAATTTATTTATTATTATTATTTATTATTATTAGTTTTTTTTTTAGCTTTAAAGCTGTATGTGCAGTACAACATAACAATAACAGCAAGGCTAGTTATCTACGTAATTTTAAAAAAAAAAAAAAATTAGCAATCCCAATGTTAGAAGCTAGTAGCATTGCTAGATTAAGTCAGTTAGCCAATAACAAAGAGAAATGCATATGCTGGTGTGTTCTGTGGTGGAGCTGGAGGTGAGAGCTATTATAGCGCCGCTTCTTTGAACTCGCTGCCCCAGAGCATGTTGATACAGCAGAAGCCCAGCATTGGGTTCCTTAGGATTGCTAAGTGCTGCGACGGCTCCACAACCAAAATCCTCAGGGTTAGAAAGTCATTAACAGCGTCCCACCAAAGGACTGCGAGCGTGACCGTGAGACACTCATTCTGGGAAACTGTTACGCTGTGGAGATGTGCCAAGGACGGGCCGTCTGAAGCCTCTGTGTGTGTGTGTGTGTGTGTGTGTGTGTGTGTGTGTGTGTGTGTGTGTGTGTGTGTGTGTGTGTGTGTTTCTGATGCCTCTGTTTTGAAATCTTAGCCTTGTTTTTACTGCTAAAGCCATCAGTCCTGTTGAAAGTTATCAAAGGATGACTGGAAACATTTGTAAAGTTTAAAACTGTGTATCTTTATTATCAATCACTATTAATCATGTTTGGAGTTAATGGTCTGGGCTCTAAACCCCGTAATCCTTTATTAAGGTATTAGAGTAACTTTAGCACATAATGACTGCTGCATCCTTTGTGCTTTGGATGAATGACAGATCATGTGTGCTGTTGAGGACAGCTGTGACCAGACTCATGATTTTAACCTGCTGGATCATAAAACAGCTGAAAAAAAAAAAAAAAAAAAAAGAAATAGATCATTGGAGTGAGTTTTACAAGAAAATTCTATTTCAGTCTTTCTACTTCAAAATGCCATGTTTAATTAAATGCCATTTTTTTGTGAGTACTGTATCTGTGAAATTTACCAGCAGTTTCTGAGTGAAAAAAAAGCCTGGAAAAATCCTACAACTTTTTTTTTTTTTTTTTTTTTTTTTTTTTTTTTTAATGTGTATTTTGATTTCCTAAAGGTTTTTTTTTTTTTTTTTTTTTTTTTACCAACAAATTAAAAATATAAAAATATAAAAGTTTGTCTTTTTTCTTCTTTTTTTTTACTCTTCATTCATTTTCATATTTCACAGCTGTAATAGATTTAGTTTGTGCAGGGACATTTTTTTGCACCCTTATCTTGAATTTTATCTCGCATTTTTGTTTACTTTGGAGGCTTTTTACCCCAAGCTCCCATTTTGTTTAGTTTAGTGTCTAATGTTGGTTGAATGCAGGCTTTTTTAAACAAGACACATTTTTATATTCTATTCTATTCTATTCTATTCTATTCTATTCTATTCTATTCTATTCCATTCCAATTTCCGACCTTGCTTGGCATCATATCGGTGAGTTTTGCATTAGTAAACACCACTCACATTTTCTTTAAAAAAAAAATAATAATAATAAAATCTAGTTGATTCATTAAACCAATTTATAATTTGGTCTGCATTTTATTTTCAGAGTGTAAACAGACTGTTAATAATGATTCCATTTCCCAGTAAAATTTGGGCTTGTGGTTCCTGACAGTCTCTTGGCAACCGGATGCCAAACACGGCATGTTTTTTTTTTACCTTGAGTGAAAGCACAACAAGCTAGCTTTCTATCCAGCTAAACAATCATATTGCATGACAATCTATGCCAAGCATCTTTAAACCAGCATGCACAAAACCGACTGCCTCTGCAACATATTTGAATGTCGTTCCATATCAATTTGTGTCACTCAATGTCCAAAATTGTCATTCAGGAAGACTCGCTGAAGCCCTAAAAATAAACGAAGGTCTTACTAACCCAGAGAAACAGGCAAGCATGGCGTTACCTTCCCAAATAAACAAGCAGCAGAGATGCTACGGCTCAGAGCACATTACATTTCTCAGAAGAAAAACCACAACTTCTAGTGACCAAACTGGCATGTGGGAAACTCCAGGCAGGCCGTCAGTATTGGACATGGCTGATGGCCACATATCAGCTCAGTAAACACAGAGCACATTACAGCCATCGGGACAGAGCTCAACATAAATTACATGAACCTCTTGCCCAAAGGTGACTGCGCTGAGATAGAATTGAGCGCAGAGAAAAGCCACACAAGTGCCTTCATTAATCTGAACCCACAGCATCAGCCTGTGGTCTCGGTGAAATACGGCACACGCCGATCAAGACTGAGCGCTCACGGTCATGTCATTTGTGATTGTAAGTGTTTACACATAATCCACAGGTCTTCAGATAGACAGTGAAACATTGAGTTCTGACAGTCGATCAAAAATGTAAACCCTTAAATACAACTTTAGACATGTACGAATCATAAAACATGTCGCAAGACCTCATTGTGCTGTCTGTTAGCAGTGAATATGGTTTGGCGAGTTGTGTCGCCTGCAGTAGAAGGTGATGCAATGTAACATTAATGTGTGTTTTGTTTATTTACCACATCAAAACAGCAAAACAGAATGAAACTGTTATAATGTTAAAAGCTAGGTAATCCCATGTTAAAAATAAGTGCACTTAATAGCACTGAATGTGCACTTATGTACTTCAAATCTTATAAGTATACAATCTAATAATGAAATGCCACTTAAGTGTACTTAAAGAGAGACACTTTCATGACTGTTTCTTAACACACTTTTAAAAAGTGCATTTTGTAATGATGTTAAATTAAAAGTTTTAGAGTAAATTTATTTAAATCATTGTTTTAATAATCTTAAAGCACACTTAAAGTACTTGATTATAATTTAAACTGTTTTTCAATATTACATTTAAAGTTCATATATTTAAAATATACTAAATTATAACATCACTATAAATGTGCAATTACAAATATATTTAAAATACAAGATTCAACAGAAATTACATTAAAGTTTATTTTAGTTGATTGTAAATGCTTGTCAGTACATTCAAGTTATTATGACATGACATAAATATGTACTTAAGTCCTATTTAAGTGGGTCAAAAACACTCAAAAGTTCCGCTAATTCCATTTAATATTATTTTAAACTATAATATATTTTCATTTAATTGTAAATAACATGCAATTAAGTGTCCGACAACATTACATTCAGTTTGCACTACTAAAAGCAGTATGTTCTAGTGTACTGCTAAAGGCAATGCATCAGCTGCATTAAATATATGTGAAGGCATTAAACATCAGGCTCACGATTCTATCGACCTCAAAGGATTCATAAATGTGTGTACATCTAAAGTTTAACGTGCATATTTCAGAAGCTGTATGTTGATATCACGTACAGTATCAGTGTCTAAGATGGACGAGTGTGTCCTAATGAGATCACAACAGCCTGCCTGCTTCCTTCCTATTGCGGTAGGTCACATGAAGTGCATCAGATCCGATGGCCTGGCGTTGTTTTTCACACAGGTCAGATCTGAGAGCTGCTCTGTAGACCCCTGCCCAGTTACTGAGCTCCGAATCGTACATAACCCCAGGCTTTTCTGACGGCACGCCGTCTCCTGACTGCAGATGGGTCATTTGTTTTGATCTGTGATTACCTCACCCATGCTCTGAAGAAGATGTAAACCTCTTGTGAGGCTGTTAGGTAAACCCCACAATGCGAGGAATCGCCTCGGGTCTGAAGTCCTCACCCTTTCATTCCTGTGAAAGGCAAGTCCCTCTGTGTCCTCGTGTAATTAATGTTAACAGGCCAGGCTGTCATGGGCCAGCCCGCAAAAACCTCCCATACCTGCTTAAACACTGCCAGACATACCTGGGAAATTATCAACTAATTATCTAGTAAATACGTTTGCTCGTGTTGAAGAAACAGCGCACTTAATTGCCAGCACTATTTCCATTCGCCTCCGAGGGGCGGCCGGCTTATCTGAAGGGCTCATTATATTAATGCCGGTGATTATGTATTTTGCTTACTTTTGATGTGTGTCTGTTTTAACGAGGGCTCTTAATAAGAGGATGACGGCAAATACTGCACGTCACAAGAGCTTTTGCGTGACATCGCTGCATATGTTTGTGCTTTTCTACCGTAAAATCTCTGATGGCCGGCATTACATTGAAGTTATGAAAGCTTAGGATCAAATCTTCACTCTTATTTATGCATTATTCATGTATGTTCCCGGTGGACGTGGGCCAGGACACCAGCGGTTCTGAGATCTGCTGCTTAGAGAAATGTGAATTATTCTGTGCCGTTGGCTCTCATAAACTCTCTCTGTCCCTGTGAGACACTGACCTGTCGCTCTCAGTACAAAAACACTGCTAGCCCTGCAAACAATCAGTTATTAAGCCTGCTGCATATTGTAGCTTGTTCTGAAGCCAAGAAATATTCATTCAAACATGAAGGGGCCAATGACTGACATATTAAACCGCTAATCACACTTGGTTCATTTTGTATGGGATGTTTAAAGGTGAGCAATGGACTGACATGCATCAACAATAATCAAAACTTGCAACTTACTTGCAACTCTCTGCCTGAAACTCAGATTTTGAATATCTCTAAATAATTTGCTGCCACAAATTATGTTACCGCTTCAATTCCAGTGGCTAGTTTTCATCATAATCACCTTGTAAATAGACCACAATTTCTCTCAGCAAACAAATCTTATATTAGGGCAGGCAATAAACACAAATTATTTATTTTCAAGTGTGTACCAGTCAGAGGTTTCAAACCATCATATTAGAATGATTTCTGAAGGATCATATTATAACAACACTAGCTCAAAAGTAACCCAGTGACAATACCCCATATATCACAACTCAAAATTGGTCATTCTCATACCTAAAATACATATTTTGTAATCACAGTTATGCAAACTAAAAACCACTGTATCATAGTGATCATAAACACAGCTCAAAAGCTTCTTCCCAGTGGCCCTCCTACACAAAACTTAACATCTACCATCATTGGTAGAATATAAAATATTTCAATACAAGCATTGCAGTCAAAAATAAATTATGCAATCTGTCAAACCAATAACCCGCAGGGGAAAAGTTTGAAAGTAGCAGAATTCAGTGGGAAAACTGCAGACTTGGCAACCGTGGAACCGATAGAGAAATAATAAGTGAAACAGACCATTGCTAGCATTTTTCTAACATAGTTAGCAATTCTTAAGTGTGGTTTTGCATTGTTAGCAAGCTACTTGTTTGATGATTTAGCATGTTTTAACACTTTGTTAATGCAATTTTCTTTGTCAATTCAAAATATCTGACATCCAACACTGGATTGAATGCAACATTACACCACACATATTGACTTGTTTGCTTCATATTCCTTTAGACAAAATCATAATTTCAATACATTTTCTGTTAACTATGCAATATGATATTGTGTGATTTGTATGTGTTTTTTTCCCATCCAGTTTGTGGTATTTTTAAAACAGGATATTTGCATGAAAAACATTATGCAGGTGAATAGCTTATTATAAAAATAAAAAAATAAAAAGTTGTGAATAATACATTTCTGCCTCATTATATGGCAAATAATTAGGAGGGGGCAAATTGCACCCTGGTGTAACCTAATGTATTTGTCTCCTGTCTGTTCAGTTTGCTGTCGGTTATTGTTATGTGTCACATATGTTTATTTTACCATAACTATTTACCTTTTGTGTATAGTGTGTTTATAATTAAAAGCATTTACATGGATTACCTTCATCTTCCCTGCCTTCCTTGGACCTACCATGACAGTATTGAGGTTGATTCATTCAAATTAAATGTGTGACTTGATGAATAAAACCAATTAATTCAGATGCTGAAACATTACAAACAGAGAAAGAGATCAAATGCAGTTGTAAAGTACACATTGCTGTTCTTTGTCTTTCATATTGGAAAAATTATTTGGATTGGAAGAAGGTATTTTATTCTTACAGGCCATAAAAGTGTGACTCAGCTCTGTCTTGGACCGTAAAAATGCTCTTTTGGCAGCACATTAGCCCAGTTCAAGATCTTCTGGATTAACGATGAGGAGAGAAGAAACGATGTGAAGTCACTGCAGAATGTCGAGTTCAGCACTCTGTATTGTACAATCTGTGTAGCAGTGTGTGTGTGTGTGTGTGTGTGTGTGTGTGTGTGTGTGTGTGTGTGTGTGTGTGTGTGTGTGTGTGTGTGTGTGTGTGTGTGTGTGTGTGTGTGTGTGAAGATGAGCACAAGTTTTTTTTTTCTCTCTCTCTTTTTTTTTTTCTTCTGCAGAATCAGAAGTCATGGAGTATTTTACGTCTTCTGGAATAAAGCTGGACATTCCCAAACATATTCCCAAACATTGTTAGGGTATCTCCCTCAAGTAAAACATTGCAACACCACCACAGACATGTTTATAGATACTACAATTTCATTGTTAGGCAGGTTTATGTCGAGATTTTTCAGTTTTCGTCTAGAAATGCACATGATATTTAAGTCAAGCTGTTTTGTTTTTCTATAATATTTTTCAGTCAATATTAAATTACTGAAAGAACTACAAGTGTCACTTTGTAGAGTGTTTTTGAAAGTAATTAGCAATCTGATTTCTTTTTGCATGCAGTAATCAGTAATGCATTCATGTTGCAATTCTAAAGTAGTAATTAGTCATCTGTAGTGGATTACTTTGAATAACTTACCCAACACTGCTAATAACACACTACAGTTCAAATTATCATACTTGGGCTTTAGTATAAGTGTATTTCATTACAGCATGACAAAAGATTTAAGCAATGATTCAAAGCTTTTAATCTGACATTATTACATAATGCACACATTTAAAAGTCTGCTAAAGTGTGTTAAAAAACACTTCCATGAAAATGTCTCTCTTTTAGTCACTTAAGTGGCCTTTTATTTCATTAAAATTATATTATCTGTGCAGTTTATATATATACTTTTAATATTTGAAGTAGGTTTGATAGACTTTGAAAGTAACTTGAAAGTAATTAGTAATCTGATTACTTTTCTACATCCAGTAATCAGTAATGTAATCAAAATGCAATTGTAAAATAGTAATTAGTAATCTGAAGTGGATTCGTTTTTTGAGTAACTTACTCAACACTGCTTATAACACTACAGTTAAAATGATAATCTAATACTAATTTGGCATTACTGTAAAATACACATTTAAAAAAAGTGTACTTAAGTGTGTCAAGAAACTCTCTCACTCTTTAAGTACACTGAATTGCCTTATCATTTCATTAATATATAGGTACAAGCATATATATACAGTATATATACTTTTAAGATTTTATGTTCGCAAGTGTACAAGTGCACATTCAGTACAGTTAAGCACACTTATTTTTCACACACAAAAAAGTATTGCAAATAGCAACATTTTCTCTGCATGTTTTTCTTGTAAAGAGACGTTGAACATGTTCAGGATGAGTATTTCTGACCTCATTCGAGTGTTAAATAGTACGTTCTCTCTCTTTCCCTCCACCTCCTTTCTTCTCTTTCACAGCACTTCCTGAGTGCAGATGATGTTAACAGCGCCTTCAGTGTGAAAATATCAAATTCTCAATGAATTCTCATGTGGCTGAGATGTCTTGAGTTCATCTCTGCAGCTCTTTAAAGGCGTACTGTACGGTGGACACCAGACGCCAGGTAATTTAATGGTTTTTGACTTTAAAATGCCCCCAGCGCTATTTCTCTGCTGAGCAGACATTCAGCCGGTTTCATCCTCAGACTGCTTTAAATCACAGGAAGTCTCCATTAACCCATCGCACACACACACTCACGCAGGTAAAGGTAGAAGCTCTTCAAGGCCTCTTCTCTTTGTTTGGAAGGCATGAGAGCGAGTGAGGGAGTTTCACGTTGAATCACCATGCGGTTTACATTCCACCTGTGTTGTGACAACACCATTCACAGGCGTCTCAGATGTGGTTTTGAAGTTTGCATGATATGAAAGAGCTGCTTTAAATTGGAGAACGTACAGCCATCCTGGAGTGGATTAAGGTTACGCTGGCCGTAATCTCAAGTGTCAGACACTCAGCCTCAATGGAAACAAAAGGCAAATTTACATCTTTGTTTCAGTACGGGGAAAGGTTACAACGCTCGGCTGAAACTCGCACGTCTATCGCTCAACAAAAGATATGCACGGGTGACATTAGAAAGTGATCTTATAAAAATGTTGCTCGAGTGGGTGAGAGGAAGTTAAGAGACATCATGACAGTTTCTAATATGAGTTTACATAAGAAGGATAGTGTTTTGTTTGTTTTTTTGTTTTTGTTTTTTTACAGAAGAAAAATTCAATATAAATGGCAGCAGTTCAACAAAACAAAATAATTTGATTTCTTATTTCTGTTCTGATTTAAAAAAAAAAAAAAAAAACTTATCTATATCTTGAGTGGACTGAGGGTGAACACATTTAGCTATTTTAATTCTGGTGAACTATTCAAGGTTTTAATCTTTATTTAAAATGAAAAAAAAAAAAACTTCACCTTTTGACTTCTATGGAAAACTAAAAGCATACATGATTAAAGTGACATGAGAATGAGTAAATAATGGCATCGGGTTTGTCATTTGTTGCTTTAAGACCAGTTTAATTGGCAGTAACTGCTAATGGGCAGGTTTATATTCTCACAGTTCACATTAATGAACCCAACACAAACACACACACGTAGCAAAAATACATAAAAGCTTGTAGACAGTTTTACTGTGTCTTAAAGAGCCATGGGACCCAAAATAGCTGTAATTGTAGAAATGCTCCTGTTTCAAAGCGGGGTTCAGCTCACAAAACATAGTTTCATAGAAATGTCTGTGCATTGGCAGTATTTAATGACTTTTGTGATGGTACAATCCTCCGTGTCGAGGACTGATAGTCTGCTGGATTAACAGCGCTCTGGATTATTCTCACTGATGAATATTCCTGTTGAAGGCAGGGGCCTCACTGAGTTAACCTCCGCAGACTGTTGGCAGCACCTCTTAAAACACCAGCTCATGATGTAAGAATCCCCTTAAATATGTAAAGTATATACTTAAACCTGGGCCATGATAATGCTCTTTTATCTCACGCTCCACTTTCAGTGAGATTTTGCTGTACACGGATATTCATTTGAATCAGCGTCTTATCAACGCCGGTAAGTGAGCAAAAGTTCATTTCACTGACGGCTGAGAGAAAGTGGCAGTTAATTTAGTGAACATCTAATTTCGGCACAGCGACACTGGAAATTTCTGGGGCGCGGTAGTTAATTCACAGTTTAAAAGATGAGAAACACTACAGTTACAGGTGTGAACAGGCAATTAGCTGTCTATTGGAATCAAGGTCAGCATTCTTTGAGGATCATTATCTGCTAATGAAAGTTCATTTACTCACTCTTTTAGGGTGTGATAAGGCAGGAGGGAATAGACCTGTGAATCATCTCTTTTGCTCTTCTAGACAGCCAGATCTCATTTATTCATGCTGCTAAAGTGCATTCGGTTTAACTTCTAGTGATGTTGCATGAGTCATTTAAAGATGTGGGCCAAATCTTGCAAACGAACACAATTAGGACAAATAATCCAGCATTATAAAAAACACAAGGTTATTTGTTATTTATTTGCTGTAATTCACAGGCATGTCAAATTAAATTAAGCATTTCTTGATTCTCACAGAGAGTAAATAAATTACTATTATATTAAATTATTTAAATTAGATGATATATTTTATTGTTGATATAATAATCCACTTTTCTACAGGCTGAAAAAAAAACTGTATATGATTTCATCTGAAACAATTTGCATTTAGAAATTACTAGTAATTTTCACAGATTATATTTCCTGGGTGCTTCAGCAAATAAAAGAGCAGTTTTCCCTAAAAAAGCAACACAGTCATGTTTTCCTGGTTGCGGCCATTTTTTGGCGTCAGACACAAGACGGGAACACAGAGGTAGGTGAACGTGTAGCAGTATTTATTGTAACAGAGGTTTCTGACACAGGTGAAGCAACAGGAACAGAACTTAGCTCTGGTTGTGATGGAAGTAGATGACAGAATCGGAAGGCGGCACAGAGGAACTGACGAGGAAGGAACAACGGGTATCCAGGGGAACAACAATGGTAGTGAGGGTTCAGGTAAGCACATGTGGGTCAATGCTAGATCAGACGAGGAGTGAGGGGAAGTGATAGTCCTTATATGAGAGCCTGGTGATGATGGACAGGTGCTCAGAATTCTGGTGATTGTGAACGAGTAGGCGTGGCGTGTGGAGAGGGTGTAGGCTGTGACTCCGTGACAGTACCCCCTCCTCCACGGGCGGCTCCTGACGGCCGGCCGGGATGTTGACGACGGGGTCTGCCACGACCCCGAGGAGCTGGACGATCTGGGTGTTCCTGATGGAATTGGGTAAGTAGAGTAGAGTCCAGGATGTCGTTGCGGTTCACCCAGCATCGTTCCTCGGGGCCGTAGTCTTCCCAGTCCACAAGGTATTCCAGCTGTGGACCCTGTCGTCTGGAGTCGAGGATGGCCCGTATGCGGTAGATGTTTTGAGTCTCATCGATGGCAGGAGGAGGAGGTACCGCATCATCACCAGACTCTGTGGAGGGAGGAGATAAAGGGTCATTGTGAGGTTTCAGACATGGAATGAAGGTGAGATACGGTAGTGAGCAGGGAGGTTGAGTCTGTAGGTTACTTCGTTCAGCTGCCTCTCTATGGTAAATGGACCAATATACCGGGGACTCAGCTTACGGCAAGGCAGCCAGAGACGGATGTCCCGAGTGGATAGCCAAACCTTCCGGCCAGTTGGTATTGCCGAGTTGGACCTCTTCGGGCGTCGGCTTGTTCCTTGTGTCTCCGGACTGCCTGTTGGAGATGCACGTGAGCCGAGTCCCAGACCCTCTCGCTTTGCTGGAACCAGTGGTTGACAGCTGGAAACTCAGAGGGCTCACCTGACCAGGGGAAGAGGGGTGGCTGATAGCCCAGGACACATTGAAACGGGATGAGCCCAGTGGTGGTTTGACGGAGTGAATTCTGTGCGTATTCAGCCCAGGGTAGGTATTGGCTCCAGCTGTCCTGGTTCTGGTGGCAATACAGTCTCAGGAATCTCGCGACTTCCTGGATCTTACGCTCAGTCTGGCCGTTGGTTTGAGGATGGTATCCGGAGGAGAGACTGATGGACACCCCTAGGAGACGGAAGAAGGCGTTCCAGACGAGTGAGATGAATTGGGGACCTCTATCCGAGACAATGTCCTCTGGGAGTCCGAAGTGGCAGAAAACTTGATGGAAGAGTGCTTCTGCCGTATGTAGAGCAGTAGGTAGACCCTTGAGGGGAATGAGTTTGCAAGATTTAGAGAATCGATCAACCACGACCAGGACGCTTGTGTAACCTTGGGATGGAGGAAGATCGGTCATAAAGTCTACACCAATGTGCGTCCAGGGTCGCTCGGGGATGGGCAGAGGCTCGAGTTTCCCTTCTGGTAGCTTCCTAGGGGTGTCAGCAACGGCACAGACTGAGCATCCTTGCAGATATCGAGAGATGTCCCGAGACATGGAGGGCCACCAGTAGCATTCTTTCAGGAGCGAGAGGGTCCTTCTCCTGCCTGGGTGTCCATAGCCCGGGGATGTATGAGTTAAGTCCAAGAGGGGCTGGCGATGGGTTGGGGGAACGTAGTGAGGGTTCAAGTAAACACATGTGGGTCAATGCTAGATCATTCGAGGAGGGGGGGGAAGTGATAGTCTTTATATGAGAGCTTGGTGATGATGGACAGGTGCTCAGAATTCTGGTGATTGTGAACGAGTAGGTGTGGCGAGTGGAGAGGGTGTAGGCTGTGACTCCGTGACACTCAGTCCATGTTTTCCTGGTTGCGGACATTTTTTGGCCTCTAATGACAGCCACGATTGCTGTCTCACGTGTCTCATAAGCATGCTGACAGTGTGTTCTGGATGGTTTATGCTCTCGCTGTGAGAGCATAACCATTTGCAATGCTGCGATCACAACTCAGGCTGGGGCATCACTTATGGCCATGCCCCCTGATGCTTTTTTTTTTTTTTTGGAAGTCCATGGGGGAGGTAACGAAGTTGTGAAAGGCACTTTTCTTACTGCCAGAAGCTGCTTCCCAGCCTCCTCCACTCTCACTACCCTTGATGGTGGGGCCACCTTGGAGTGCAGAGAGATTTCCTAGGCGGAGAGTGCGAATCCAAATTTATCAGGCCAAAACCCTGATTTGCACGTGGTAATTCTAAGCCAGGGTGATGCAGGAACCATGCATGGTGACCGATTTTGCCTCTGGATGAATAAGGTCACAGTGCGAGTCCTTAACCAGGCGATGTCCATTTAGGTGGTCCAGGATTGCCGTCTTTGGCTGAACCTTATGGAGATGTGCAAAGCCGACAAAGTGCACTTTCTTGACATCCCCATCTCACAAGCCAGCATTTTTGACACTATCATAGCTCTCAGACAGACCAAAAACAGACGGAGGCCATCAAACACATCCTGTCCCATCATGTGTCCACCACCATCAGGCCGCCGAGGGCTGGTCCCAAGTCTGTTCATCATTGAAAGTGTCCCATCTGCACCGGCATGGCATCAGCTGCAACTTTGGGTCACACAGCAACTTTAAGCCCTGACTCGGGCGACCCAGAGATAGAGGGGACTGCTCTTTCCCAGGAGGTGGTGAATATACTGCTCTTTCCCACTGGAGTAGGGCTGGGGGGAGAGTCTTCTGTTTATAATTCTACCAATTTTCTACGAAAGAGCAGTTCTTTCAGTCTCTGGGTTACACTGGGTGCAGTCTGGCAGTGAGCAATGCAATGCCTCCTCACTCCCAGCCTCCCACCAACGCCACAATCTAAGAGCTCGCATTTCAGTGACACATTGCTTCCTCATGCATCTCTAGCCACTCCCATGTGAGTTCCATGGAGCCAGGTAAGTGTTATAATGCACTCATCACCCCTTCCTCGGGATGCAACGCTTCCTGGTTTGGTGTCCAACACTCCTTGCTGCCCCTCCACAGGTACATCTGTTGTGCCTTTGATGCCACTCACACAGAGACTGGGGCCTGGCTAGTGCTTCCCAGCCCTTTCCGTTGGCTCATTTGAACAATCAGACTACGTAACCCAGTTCACCAGGTTCCCCCCAGATTCAGCAGCACCCTATTTACCTTGGTGGCAAACAATGGTGCCTCTGTCCTGTGAGGAGAATGTGGTCCTGCAAGCGAAAGACACAATAGAGCCTGTCCCTCCAGCCGAGATGGGGTCAGGTATACAGCCCTCAATTCATCGTATCCAAGAAAAGCAAAGGGTTGTGACCAATCCTGGATATGTGTGTTTTGAATGCATTCTTACGTGTGTTCAGCTACAGGATTGGTTTGCAGCGATTGACCTAAAGGACGTGTACTTTCATGTCTCTATATTGACTCGACACAGACAGTTTCTTTGGTTTGCTTCGAGGGTCAGGGCTTATAAGTACAAGCCATTTGGGGCTTTAGATCAAATGGGAAAAGAGCAAGCTTTCTCCTGTGCAGAGAATCTCTTTTCTTGATATGGAGTTGGACTCCATATGTATGTATCATGAACAAGCATGCCCACTCAGTGTTGAAATGCCTGAATGCATTCAGGAGTAAATCACAGATTCCATTGAAACAATTCCAGAGGCTACTGGGCCATGTCATCCGCAACCGCAGTAATGACACTCGGATTGTTACATATGAGACTGCTTCAGCACTGGCTACTCGGCTGAGTCCGAGATGGACATGGTGCCATAGCACACTTTTTCATTACGGTGTTGTCGCCATACTTTCAGCCTTCCTTTGGACCTTGCCTTTGTACGGGCAGGAGTGCCCTTAGAACAAGTGTCCAGGCATGTTGTTCTTACAACAGGCACCTCCAAGACAGGCTGGGGTACTGTTTGCTCCTGGGGTGCCTCGTGCTTCTGGACAGGACCTCAACTTCAGTGCCAGATCAGTTGCTTTGAGGCAATCATTTGAGTTTCTGTCAGCACTAACACCATATACACCATTACCAACACCATCCATCAATTAGATCAAAGCAGAAGGGGAATATAGCTTTAGAAGTTCTGACCAGCTCTTTGTCTGCTTTGGAGGACAGCAGAAGGGGAAGGCTGTCTCCAAACAAGGGTTGGTCCACTGGCTAATCGATGCCATCACTGTGGTGTACCAAACACAAGGTGAGTCATGCCTCCTAGAAGTGAGGGCTCACTCCACTCGGAGGGTCACTTCCTCCTGGGTGCTGGTGCACGGTACCTCTCTAGCAGAAATCTGTATGAGGTTTCATTTCGTTTGTATGGTACTAACAGGAACGTGGCAGGAAGATTGGCTCAGTATCTTGCTTGCAATGCCATTCCCCTTCAACAGGGGATACGAGCGCTGTTCATCTCTCCAGTATGTAGTTGATTCCATCTGGTAAATAAACAGTACGGTTTCCGTTTGTTTCCTCTCTGCTTTGGTTGTAGTTCCTCCCCCTTCCAGGCAGGACCTACCACAGTGACTTATTTCATATGTAGTACTGCCCTGCCGGCAGTCCATATGGGTACTCTCCTCTCCACGTTACCTCTCTTTGGGCAGGATGGGGTCTCCGTAGCGTCCTTCTCCGCTCAGACTTAAGCACACTTCCCCAGTGTAATGCAAGTGGTCATGGCTGCAATTGATAGAACTGAAGCACTCTTTCTTTACTCTGGGTAAAAGAACAGGAGCTGCGACCCTCCTTGCTGTGAATACTGTCTTTTCAGTTCCGTTCGATAAGAAAGACTATTTGAGCACTGGGTAGGTTGTGACTTGGGATGCCAGTTGTTACTTGGCACATGAGAGCTTGACTACATCTGCATCGCCAACCCTCGTAACACAGTTCAGTGGTTGTAGCATTTTCCATAGGGACCCCTAACATCATTGTTGGCGTAATGTCGAAAGTGACTGACTAAAAGGGTCTTGGCTCCTCAGCACAAACCTTAATGAGTGGATGTATGCCACCCCTTTTATATACCCATGAGTACGTGGGAGTGGCTGGGCATGTTGGCCTGTTTTTTACTACTCTGAGGTGATAAGGACTCCCGAGTGAGACCCCTAACGTTAGTGTCGACGTAATGTCTCTGTTCCCACCTTCAGGCAATAAGGGATTACATACGTAACCGAGACACTATTGAAAGTGATCTACCAGTGGAAAAAACATAAACTGACATTCCCAGAATTCCCTGCGTGACAGCTCACATTTGATTGCTTTTCATTTAAATAATTGTGTTTCTTAAAAGGTTAGTTCACCCAAAAATGAAAATTCTGTCATTAATTACTCACCTGCATGTCATTTCAAACCTGTAAGACCTTCGTTCATCTTCGGAACACAAATTAAGATATTTTTGATAGAATCTGAGAGCTGTCTGACCCTGCATAGACAGCAATGCAACTGAAATGTTCCCAAATCCAGAAACGTAGCAAAGAGATCTGTAAAATAATCCATGTGACATCAGTGGTTCAGCTGCATCATGCCGGATCTGTTTCCTGTTGTTGTGATTTGATCTGAATGGAAACAGCGTATCCGGCGTGACACAGATGACACAGAACAGCATATGTCCAGCGGATATTCGTCAAAATGGCACCAGGGTGATGTGGAGGAGACAAATTGTTGAATAAATTTTTTTTCTTTTGAGCACAAAAAGTATTCTCGTAGCTTCATATAATTGCAGTTGAACCACTGATGTCACATGGATTATTTTACAGATCTCCTTGCTACGTTTCTGGACTTGGGAACATTTCAGTTGCATTGCTGTCTATGCAGGGTCAGACAGCTCTCAGATTCCATAAAAAAAAAAATCTTAATTTGTGTTCCAAAGATGAACAAAGGTCTTACCGGTTTGAAACAAGATGAGGGTGAGTAATTAATGACAGAATTTTCATTTTTGGGTGAACTAACCCTTTAACAGTTTTGTTATCAGTTATTGACATTAAGTTTTATGTTGCATCTCATGCTGTTAAATTAATGTCCATTTCATTATTTTAGTGCAATATTATTATTATTATTGTTATTATTTATTTATTTATTTATTTATTTATTTTACCATAATTGTGTTAATATAATGCACATACTGTACACTCTCTCAGGAAAAAAAAGGTACAAATCTTACACTGGGATGGTACCCTAGGGTACGAAACCTAAAATGTAATAATATGTCTATATTAATATATCTGTATCAGTATTTACTTCAGCTTGAGGAATTAGTGATGAACTTTGATCATACGTGTTGTGTTGTTTTATCTGTACCACATGTTTTTTTTTTTTGTGAATTTCAGTGTATTATAAACATCCAAAACCAAATCTTAGATTTTAGTATTTTAATAGGTTGGTATACTAACATTATATCAGTTAATATAATAAAATCATTGCTAATGTATTCTGGCAACCACAGCTGACAGGTTTTACTGTAAATTTAAGTTGTTTTTGTAGGGTTTTTTATTATTATTATTATTTTTGTTTGTTTGTTTGTTTGTTTTGTATTGTGCCTATGCAAAAATTAATGAAACAGGTTTTTTGATATAATGTATAAGCATGACATCATACATCCATATCTCATATTACTGCATGAGTTTCTGAGCTGGAAGTGTGACTTTAAGTGTCGTCCTGTTGCTCATTTCCACGCAGGAAGTTGAAAATTCTTGCTTTCCAATTACGCCTTGGCTTTTGTTCCCATCACATTCCCTCATCATATTATTTGTAAGAAGCGTGACGGTCTGTCGGTGGCCGTCATATTTTCCTCAGCTATAGGTTTTTCTATATGCAACAGTCATAAGACTGGCTATTTATAATCTGGTATCGATAATACAGGTCCAAAACGTGCAGGATGCCCAAGTTGCCTGGCACATCTCACGCAGCAATTTGTCTCAACAGAACTAGTAGGATCTCATGACAATGACCCCCTCCACATCATTATCTCACATAGTAAATAACCCACTCTGCTATTTCTGAGTGCCCTCCAAGACTCTGCGACCTCAACAAACCCCTCTTAAAGCCGAGAAGAGAAGCAGGAGAGCAAGGCAGCACCAGGGCTGGGGGAAGAAGCTGTTGATGGAGTGCTGAGAGGAAGAGAGATAATGGCATTGGTATCAGATTTATTCAGAGGAAGGGGGTGGCCATGATTTCTTCCCCATCTCCCTCCTGATTGCGAGGGAGACATGCAGAGAGGTCGGAGGGTCAAGCCAAGAGGAGACAGCATTGTGTAGGAACTGTCACGCACCGCCACCTATTTTGACACACACAAAACCCCTTAGATGTCTGACGAACAAGCAAACAGCTGTCCATCTCCCACCCAGGCAGCAGCGATCTGCTGGAGGGAAAATGAGACCACCTGTAACTGCTGAGAGGGGTGATGGACAAGCATTCAGCGGTGCATCTCCCTCCCCCAGCCCCCTGCGCTCCATTCCCCACACTCAAAGACAGGAAGTGAGGCCGAATTACAGGAGGAAAGGCTCCAACGTGGGACTTTTTAATGGCTTCAGCTCACTCGCAGCTGATGCGCTCGCGGGAATGATTACAACTGGATTTTAACAGGGAAATACCTCAAACATTTACATTAGTACCATGACATTGGTCCAGGTGCTCGTGCATCATGTCATTGTCGTGGGCCTGAAGCTCATCAGTGCACCTGTGATTGCCAAACAGGGTTCTTTTTTTCGTTATTAAGATAAATAATGTGTGCACAAATTATAGCAGAACATATGTGATTTTTAATGTCTGTTTTTAATGGTAATGCTAATGTCCAGTATAATATGATTTTTTTTTTTTTTTTTTGTGGTGTTTATGAAGAGTATTCAAACATTATTTATTGGACTGATTAGACAATAAAGGTTTGCAAACACTGAAGTAGGTCATTTAAATTCAATCTAACCCCTTTAACAGGACAATAACTGCATTTGAGAGCTGCAATAAAATAAAAAATAAAGAAAAAAACTCAGTATTACTCTTTTGACCTTTCGAAGAAAATTTATTTTACATGCATATTATCTGTTTTTCTAAAAATGCAGTATGTGAAAAAAAGTAAAATTAAACTAACTAAATGGTACATATTAATACCTTACAGGTGAATATTAGTATTTAAAAAGCAGATATTATTAATCAACTTTATTAACTAAAGTGTACAGTACATATTAGTAATTTTTTTCAGCTTTTGTATCTTTATGTACCATCCCAGTGACAGCTTTATATTTTTTTCTCAGAGCATGTGTATTACATTCTCAAAGAGAAAATAATAATAATAAAAAAAATATATATATATATATATATATATATATATATATATATATATATTAATGCAGGGATATATTGTATAGTCAAACAAACCATTTTAAAGGGACAAGAACTCCAGTGCATTTAATATCTACAATAAACTAAATAACTAACTAAATATTTACCTTTTGACCTTTTGAAGAAAATGTATTTATATGCATGCTTATCCTAAATAGGCAGTATGTGCAAAAAACAAGAGTACAATCTGTGTGTGTGTGTGTGTGTGTGTGTGTGTGTGTGTGCGCACACGCATATTATCCCAATATTACCCACTGCATGAATAATGTCATGAATTGTGTGTGTGTGTATTTATGGGCAAAATGTATGTTCTGCTCATTATTGAACACACAGATATTTTCTGAATATTATCCAGTGCATGAATAATGTCATGAATGTCATTATCATGGGCTTGTAGCTCCAATAGCAATAATTCTTGGCTACTGTAAATAATAAGGATCTTCTCATAATGTAGATTACAGATATTCAAATTCATCAAAATCGCTCTAATATGAAACACATATTTATATACATATATATATATAAAAATAAAAAAAAAGAACACATGCAGGCATTGGCCTATTGTCTAATATTTACGTATCCTTCTGCACAATAAACCGTAACCTGCAATCAATATGGGCTGTAAATGAAAAAAAGCTACAAGCGTGAAAGTCATTTGGATTTGAGTTAGTTGCACATCATGTAAATATATCAGAATCTCTCACTAGACATGGCATTGATTCAGCTTGTGATGTCAGTCAAGTGACTGTAATAGAAATTCATGAAGCCTGGTTTGACCTGTAATATCTCACGGCTGTAACAAAGCAATATTAGCACAGCCATTTACAAGCGCTGATAAATGAAATATATCGCACACCTTTTATAACATTCAGCCTTTAGTCAGAGCCCAGTGCCTAATGAATGATGATTTCCCAGCCCACCCCCAGCTGCTGCGTGTGTGTGGCATGCAGCGATCTTTAATTTATGGATGTTTTGAACAGAGAAGTTAAAAGAACAGCCTTATTCCCTCCAGACACCTCTGAACTTGGATATCAAGAGGCGAAGGCAAGCCAAAGAGTCATTGGAAACTATACACATAAATCTCACGTCACTTACACATGCAACCAAAATGGCCCACTAAAACTGAGCATCAGACCCAGTTTAATGATACGGACAGCAGTCGCTCTTATTATATCATTTAGTTTACTCAAATGTATTCAAATGCCACCTTTATAATCCCGGAGGTGTTTTGCATAAATTGAATAAATCAAGCAGATATTCAGAGAGAATCAAACATATCAAAGGTTTCCTGTCTTTGAAGTGTGGTAGTCTTTAATTCCAAAACAGATTTTCATGATAAATAAATACATTATTTATGAATTGCTGATAGAGAGAGGGGGGAAGGGGGGAAAACAACACTCAAAATGCATGAATCATTTTAAGCCATGAAAATGTCAAGAGAGGCAAAACGACACATTGGCTGGCCCTGAAGCACGTGGGAGCGTATGTTGAGCTCGTTAGCGAACACACGGACTGAATCAGAATAATATCCCGCACTCTTGTTTGTGTGCCCGTGCATGAATAAAAAAAGTGTCAATTATTCATTTGAACCAAACGTAGTCATTATCATCATCTGCAGTGTCTTTAAATGCACTGACACATGTAAACTCCAGCATGTCACTCACTGAACGTGCATCTGCGCGCATGATGTTTCTGTCAAGTTAATGCAATTTAGAGCATTACTAGAAAGTTTCAGTGTGTTACTCGTCACATGATTTCTGTAACTTCCTCATCGCCCTTCACGAGCTATCACCTTTCATTTGAAATGGCATGTAATATATTAACCTAACAGCCATGTTAATCTTATACTCCGGTTTAACATCAAAAGTTTCCCCTCGCCTCTGGCCAGACCATAAACACCGAGTTCTGAAGGAAAGTGTTAAAAGGACAATATTAGACAATGAAGTGTGTCTAAAATGTTCTTTGCAAGCAGTACAAATAGTGCTTTATGGGTCTGGGTGCAATATTAATTAAATACTAAGCAAGAGCAAGAAAAACAGAGTGGAAAATTACCGAAGATGAATCTATTTTAAAATGCAGGACTCAGGCTCTGGCCCACTACAAAATAAACATATTGCTATAAATGTCTTTAAAATTAATATAATATAATATAATATAATATAATTAATATAATATAATATAATATAATATAATATAATATAATATAATATAATATTATTATCAACTAATTTCAACTTATTTTGTCTATAATAAACTTAAAATATTAAAATATAAATAAGTTATAATATAACATCAATTTTTAATATTATTGATATATTATCAAATATTATCAATATAAATCTTTATAATTTTCAACCTGTTCTATTTATATACAAAAAATTGCATCTGCAGTAAGCATTGCTATAAATGTCTGAAAAATAAATAATATAATAAAACTGTATAATTTTAAAACACACGTGTGTGTGTGTGTACTATATATATATATATATATATATATATATATATATATATATAAAAACACAGACACACACACACACACACACACACACACACACATACCATGCAAAAATGCATATGCAATAATGTTATAATATAATATTTAGCACTAATTGTAGCAAATATAATTAAACAATTTTCAAAAATTCTCAGAAAAACAAATTTTGAAGATTAAATGTGGTTATGATTATGATTGTGATTCTCCAACATATCCTAATAAACACTTTAGAAAAAAAATATATACATATATAAAAAAACAATATACATATTTATATATATATATATATATATATATATATATATATATAGGTCATATGCTGCATATATATATTTATTTATTTATTTATTATGCAAAGTATGAATATCTGCTAAAGGTCATATGCTGCATCCCACTTGACTGTAAAAAGGCCAAAACAATGCAATTGTTTAATTAACAAAGCCCCTTGCCAAGAACCATGCGAAAGCAAAGTGTAAGCAAATGGAGGGCTTTAGATTAATAAATGAAGGGAGGTAAACACAGAGCGCTGCGTTACAATGGCTGCTGTCGCTATAAGTGATGATCGGTGCTCCTCTGTGAATGCTCATTTAACCTGTGAACCCCAAGGTTATTCCTGTACCTTCAGCGTTCTCAACAGCCGGCCCGTGATTTATGTGCTCGAATCCATCTTCATCGTCTCCACGCTCACCTTTATCTCCATCAGTGTTAATTAAAGGAAGGTCAACGTCTGCCTGCTTTAACATAATAAATCACCTCCGGGCCACCGTAGCACAGTCGCCGAGCGCCTACATACATATTTAACCAGGTCATGAATGAACGGGAGTAAATCAGATAACATACAGTCATTTATAGCTCAGGGGAGCTCGGTGTGTTATCGTAGCAGTGAGAAATGAAGCAGGTCTCTTTTAGATCACTGTTTGTAGGTTTTTGGCAGTTTAGGACCTTTTGAAGGGACCGAGGTTTGCGGCATCACGACTGACAGCCCAAAACTAAAAGGATGACACGCTCATGTGGGTTCATGCAAAACCATGACTGGATACACTGACTTTATTACCATATCCAGACACATAATACAGCCTAAATATTATTCATCAATTAAAAGTGTCCCACTCATCGACGCTGTGTTCATGGTGAAGGGGTCTTCAGTTAATAAAATTTACGTTTTAAGAAGTCCAGTTCCTAAATATCCTTCCCAGCAAAGATCTCAATGATCAGAGGTCCCAAAATAACTTCAATATGTTGTATGGTTATGAAATTAATATTATTCAATAGTCCATGCAACTCAAGTGACATCAAAAATAGCCATACATATCTACGATGGCCGAGACAGTTCAACACAACTTAAGAAAGCTGAATTAAAAAAAATATATATATAGATGTTAAAAAAATGAATTTTACTTTCTTAAATTCACATTTGAAATCCTATTCAGCAATATCATTCCAATAATTCGATTCTGAAGACACACAACCCTGATATTATAGTGAATGTTGTTAATGGCTGCAGATGGCTGTAGAGAGAAAATGGGAAACAATTAGTCTCGCTGTTATGCTGAAATTATGGTGATACTACTGAGCATCCGCGACTTCATAAACTGTGAACAAAAGAGTAAGTCTCATGTCTGAAATAGCACTATGAGGACAGTTCATCTCGTGACACGTGAGGTCAGGACTTCCTCGGAGCGTCCATCTCTCTGCTCAAGGTCAAACACAAACTCTTCTGGATGTAGTTTTGCATGCGGTGCCCCCATCATTCACTGTAAAGCCTAAAACCCACCCCAAAATCCCCACCGTCGCCGGATCCCTCTCTCTGAACACGCTCCTGTCCGCTCCGGTGAGCCGAGGAGGTCAGCAGGTCAACACCTACCTGCCATGTCCGCTGTCACACGGCTGCAGAGGGCAGTCAGGGGCCAGCCATGCCAGTGAAGCTACTCCAACACTTTCACTGCTCTGTGTGCTTTCAGATGGGGTTTTTTCTCAAGCTTGTTTTTATTTTTTTATTTTTTTATCATTATTTATTTATTTATTTATTTTTTAAATAGAGAGACCAGAGATCTCAGACATTAAAGTGCAATAATTGACTCCATTTGCACTTAGCAGTCGACTTCTAAAGCAGCATCTCAACAAGATGACATCTTCAACAATCACCAATGCATCATATACTGAGGGCATAGATTAGTGCAGAAGGAAACAAACCCTGCTCACCCATTTACTTACTCTAGGGAACACCAATAAGATTTTGGATTACTGCAGAAAACAGGCTCTGTGTTTATCAACATTAAAAATTCTAACATTTTTTTATCATAAATACTCACAAAACAAAACCAAAACAAAAAATCTTTCAAGTCTAAATACATATGGCAGAAGTATACAAAAGTGTATACAAAAGTGGGGCTACAACAAAACTTCAAATCAATAAAAAATAACAACTATTAAACTTCTGACAACTCTTTCAGTCTATAATTAATAACATGTTTTTGATCAGGATCCACTGTCCTATGTTGTAGTACTGTGGATGAATTTGCCCTGCATAGTTTTAGGAATGCTTCCATGTTGCATTATTTTAGAGACAATTCCAGTTGTTTATATGTGCATCTCTTTTGGAAGTTTTTTTTTTTTTCTTCTAGAATCAAGATTTTTATTTGGCTTCTACAGTTTTGATATACGTTTACAGAATACGTTTTTTTTTTTTTTTTCTATTTTTTTTTTTTTTTTGCTTTAGCTTTAGCTACATGTCACCTAACTCTCATTAGAGTATAAGTAGACTCAAAGTTACTTTTAGTCAACAGAATGTCTGTTGAGGAACCATTTAATAAAGCAAAGTCACTTATAATTAGTAAAATCTCTAAAGTGGACTCTCAGAATAAAGTATTATCTTGATGAATCTACAAGTTGAAAAGTTTGCAAAGTCACTTATAATTAGTAAAATCTCTAAAGTGGACTCTCAGAATAAAGTATTATCTTGATGAATCTACAAGTTGGAAAGTTTGCGTTGGAATAGTAAGCAAGAGTGTGAGTATAACCTGGTGTTCTGCGTGATAACGTCTAATGTTCACAACAACCTTTGTAGTCCCATTTAGACACATTTCAAGAAAAAGTAAATTGTGTGTAGTTGAATCAAATATGAAATATCTTGAGCTTGTGTCAGACATTTAACCAAAAACTCCTACGATTGAAATGAAGTCCAGGTTTTAGGACTCAGTCCTGCCACACTTAATTACTAAAATCACTGACACAAGATTTGAGACTTGAAAGATTCAACTTAGACTGTATATGAGAGACTACGAGACACATACGCACGTCGCCGAATCTCGAAGACAGTGTGTATGAGAAGCAGTCGCATGGACAGACTGTTGTGATGCACCTGAACAGTTTACTTTCATTTGCCGTAAAGCTCGACTGCGGCGAGTGGCCCGTTGTGAAGACAACACGTCGAAGCTGCACGCTTGTGTAAAGTGACTCACATCCATACAGTCACGGCAGACACTTTGGCAAAAATCAACTCACAGCGAGAGAGAGCTTTCACATATCCAGTCCACGGCCCTGCCACAGACATTGACTGATGCCGAAATCTACTGATCCTTTCCGTGCTTGCTCACGATCACTTACCGCACACACACACACACACACTCAACCACAGACCCTCAGAACTCAACCCTTCAGAATGCGTGTTTGTCAGCTTAGCCCTTAATCTGCCACACACATACACACACACACGCGATCACGGGGACTTCCCAGCACCGTAATTATTGTGTATATCTTCCTGTGTCAGAGCGAACATCAATAACAGTAATGACAGGCCTGATCTCATTACGGTCCTTTCCGTACATCAGGGAGCAGTAGGAACGGCTTACGCAGCAACACACACACCGCTGCTGCTCGTAGCACAAAGGAAAACACCATCTTGAAAACTCTTTCGACCTTTCCCTAGCTGCCAGTACGCCGGCTCTCGGCACCAGTGCTGAAACAGGAAAGAGCTATTGTCAAGCTGTAGTTGAGAATGTGTGCCACCGCCGAGGAACAGCTTGGCAGAGAGATAGACAGAAAACGGATGCGCGCGGAGGAGAGGACGAGGAAGAAACCTCGAGGAGAGGAGTGGTGTCAGTTCGCTCGGGAAACGCCACGTACCCGCTCTCGGCTTGACGCGGGGCTTGATGAGTGTGTGTGCTCAGATTCTGCGACTGCGCTCCGGAAAACTTGGCAAGACTTGTGGGTGTGGTAGGACTCGTGTACACATGCTCTGACACCAGTTTATGTGTTTGTGCATTAGTCACCAATCACACAAGGGTTCTAGAAATGACTGTGTGGGTTCTGACTCGCAATCCATCCATCATTCTGCATTTCTGTCCACATCACTCTTTTGTTCTTGGTCCAAAACAACAGCTCACACTGTTTTAAGCTATAATTACTAGAGGGCTATGCGGAATCCAGTCATTAAAACTGAATGTATTATATAATGTGGAATGTCACAGAATTTGGCAAATTTTGAATGAATAAATCAATATAGGGCTGTACAGTATTTAATATGAAGTCTACATGTTGTGTGTTTCAGTTTGCAGAAGCACGCGTGATGCACGTCTGCGTGTCACTATATGGGGACATCAACTTCATCTCCAGAGCTGCTCACTTCACTTCATTTGACAAAAACAGCAGATACACACAGAAACTCAAAGAGCCCTTGCTACAACACACCAAAATAAAAGTTCAGTATAACTTGAACAAATTACAACATAATTATTATATATTACTATAGCAAAGAACAACATGCTTCTCAAAGCAATAGTAATAATAATAACATTTTTAAAGGAATATTTCACAATCAATAGATTATTTTTTTTTTCATTTATGTTTTAATTGATAAATTTACATTTAATTTAAATTAAAAAAATTGTAACATATTCTGATGTATTAGTATTGCACAGTAGAATGTACTTGTCAAAGCAAACTGAATTTATGAAGAAAAAAAAACATATTGCCCTATTGTTGTTACATTTTAAATACATTATTAAATTGTTAAAGTTTAGTGAATTCAATTTATTAAGTGTGATTACGATTTAATTAAATCATTAAAACATGGAATTTGGGGTTAAGATAAAACAAACAGGGGCCTAATATTACAATACAATTTTCATAAATTATTAAGTTTTTTTGAATTTAGCCAATTAAACATGTTTTATGATTATTTTAAATAAATTAAACCGCATTTGGGAAAACATTAAAGACTTTACAGGGCCCTAAATGATGCCCTGTTTACACTAGTGCGTTTTCGTTTTAAAACAGCATTTTAAAATGTAAATGATCCTTGTCTACATTGGCGTTTTCACAGCGTTTCAGAAACGATCTCCATCCACACTACACAACAGAAAACGCATGTCACATGACCATTCAAAAAACAAGGTGTAAACAGGAAGCTGGTTGCTAGTCACTGGCAGGTACAACAATGAGCATAATGCCGAGGAAAAGCAAGGATGTCTTTGTTGCCTAGGGTGATTTTCCCAGGACACGCCCTGGCCAGGATTTCTATATCGCCTAAAATATCCAGGTTTTGGCTTTGGTTTCCTGTTTTCATACTTAATGAAGGTAATGATCGTTTGACCAATAACATGCAGACATTGTGTGTAATCAACCAATCGTGGTGTGTGAGAAGGTGGGATCTACAGAGAAGGGTCAAAGCGATGCAAATACGTGTACATCTTAGTGTTGGACCTGAAGCAGCACTGAGCAGACCGACCGGTGTATGACATCGTACCATGAGAGAAGTTCAAAAGCATGAGAAGCGGTCTGCTCTCTAGAGCTCTCACGCTACTTTGTCATGCAACAATTGGTCTGCGCAGTGCAAACGAAGCCAAAACCTGGATATTTTAAGCAATATAGAAATACTGGCACGTTTGGTAACCCTATTGTTGCCGATTGCTCTAAGCTTGGCTCTTGAGCATGTAGGCAGCTGCTATATTATAAAATATTGAATTTGGGTGTTTTCGCACAATGGCTGCTAAAAATGACAACAAAGTCAGGAAAGTTTGCAGTTCATTCTCCATGTTATTGTTTACGTGGTCATCAAGGATACGCAGAGCGAATCTGGGCAGCCAGGCCATCGTTTTCAAAAGTCTCCGCTTTGGTCCATTTGCACTGAAACGCAACCCCAGAGTTTTCAAGCTAAAATGGGGTCTGGAGCGTTTTCGAGAGTCGAAGAACAACAGGCGTAACCGTAGCAAAAGTTATGCATTTTAAAATGAAAACTAGTGTAAACGTAGTCTGACACATTCGACCGGACTCATAAAATCATAATGGCATCAGTCACGGTGTGAATAGATCAGTCCGGAGTGTAACAGATACAGGTGGAGGAGTTGCTGTAAAGCCTTCACATTACTCTGACGTCAGGCCGTATCTCTGGCTAAAGGACATGTTGGTGGAGCTGCCATCTGTCATCAGTCTTACCCACCTTCCCTCCACCGGATTACCTCAGAGACCCGCTGGAAGATCCCGCCGTCATTATCTTTATAAATGAAGCAGATCTGGCACGGATGCATTCAGGAGGACATCTTAACTGAGTTATGACTAACTCCTGCCCTCATTTAGGCGGTTTGTGTTTCAGCGCAGATGTGTTTCTGAAGCGAGCCGGGCCAATGACAATATCACACGCTACTTCCAGCAGCTATTGTTTTCAGGGACAATCATTTGCAATCCATCAAAAGGCACCCAGGCCCACCCTGTAATGTGAGCACTCTATCCCGAGCGCGTTCACGTGTACGCAGGTACCGTAAGGCGGCACTGCCCCCATCTGGCCTGTGGCAGCCGTTGCACGTGGAACTAGTTAACCCAGGGCAAAGCTTTAATTAAGAGACAGCCTTAGAGCAGCAAGCACAGCAAATCCCCCGTCCCTGCGCTCCAGCCGCTGCCTATTTGCACTGATAACTGTGAAATTCAGCCGGTGCATGAAGAGAGAGGGAAAATCATTTCAGTGATAGCTGTAATGGGTTTAAGTGCGGCTGGCGGCGGGCCAGGCTTGAGCTCAGGAACAGAAGCTCGCCGTGTTCCTTTATTGTCTGCTGAGATTTCTGAAGAAACGAGGCCGCGAGTGACACGTCCTCGGATTCCTCCTCGGCGATGCTGCGGCTGATAGCGTGGATCGTTGCTACAATGGGGATTTGAATAGTAATTAATGTAATTGATGAAAGGAACAATGGGACGGTGTGTATGTGGGGAGCGCGTTTGAAAGCCTATCCCTTCCGCCCAGAGACTTAAACAATGGCAGAGGAATGCCGGGAAGATTCCCCACAGTTTTCCCAGCATTCCAAGAGGCGGAATGTTGCTCTGTTTGTTCTGAGCTCATATGCAATATTACAGGTCTTATGCAGTCATATGATATCGTTGTGTGAGGATCAGCCATCTTCCTCTTCGCCATTCAGAAAGGTGCATTGATGAATGTTTTGCCATTTTGTGTGTCGTAACCAAATGCAACATGAATATGGAGAATATGGAATGAGATTTGAAAACTGCAGCAGAGGGGTTTCAGTCAACATGGACTACACTAAGAAAAGTCCATAAAATTAAGATCCGATGTACTGTTAGGGAATTTTATGTATTGATTTTTCACAGATGTTTTGCCTGTAATTTAATGTAATTTATTGTAATTTTATTCTTATTTGAACTTTACCTTTAATAGGGGCTCTAATGCTTTGAACTGTGGTGTTCACATGGGACATGCAGGTTTGAGTCTGACACAACTTTAATTAATCAAACTCTCCATTCTTCATTTCATGTCATTTATGTACTGTACCATCAACAAATGTGGCAAAAAGACCAAACAGGGAAATATAATTGATCATGCTGGTTTATATTTTTATTAAAATTTTGAATCCGTATTTATTTTTAGATTTTCCATTTTTATATTCATTTCAAATTTTTGTAATTTAGTTGAGGTTTTGTCATTTTTTGTAGTTTTTGTTTTTTTTTATATGTCTATATGGTTTGTATTAATGCTTATTTCAGTTTTAAGTTTTAGTATTTGTTTTAGTATTTACTTATTCAAGCAAAAACAAATTAAAATGAGAAATGTTGCTGTTGTTTATTTATTTATTTTTTTATTAGTTTAAACTTTATAAGCAACATTTTTTAATGGTTTTCATTTTAGTTTGTTTAAATTAGCTATAATAACCCTGCCAGTAAATATTTTTTTTCAAAACGTACCTTTTTATACCTGCATAAATTACTAAACACTAGTGATCAACCATACAGATTTCTACAGTGCCAATATCAATATCTATAAAACAATGTAACTATTTTTATACCAATATATAGCCTAGTATAAATAATACAATTAGCTAAGGATGGTAAATGATGCACAAAACTACTAAAACTGCATGAACATAAATTTTAATATTACTTATTATTATTACTTTTTTTTTTACTTAAAAAAACAGACCATGTCACACTTTATTTCAATTCCATTATTACAGTGTAATTACACAAACAAGTACTGAGCAATTTTGATTAACATGTACTTACTGTAAGTTTAGGGGTAGGCTTTGCTTTAGTGTT
Organism: Cyprinus carpio; assembly: GCF_018340385.1. Lineage (NCBI taxonomy): Eukaryota > Metazoa > Chordata > Actinopteri > Cypriniformes > Cyprinidae > Cyprinus > Cyprinus carpio. Next base: position 270,528 of record NW_024879320.1, on the reverse strand, counting down.
AGTTGCATACAATAATTAATAATTTACTGTTATTACTATAAAGTAAATACATGTAACATGTAATTAAAATAAAGTGTTACCCATTTGCATTCAGTAGACAACACTGAGAATGAGCCTTAATAAGTGGAATACTACCACTTCTGTTAATCGCTTACTGGTATCAGCTGATCACATATTATTCCCAAAATAATTATGACTCGATTAATCTGCCTTGTCCTCTGTTACTACTAAACACTAAACTGGGCTCTAAATAAACCCCAGTGTCGTAAATGGTGAATGTGAATCTCCACTCTGCTTAAATGCCAACTGTGTGAGAGAGATAGAAATAAAATATTACCATCTATTAACATTAACTGTGCTGTAAACGGATCTACGGCGGTGATATTCCCGCAGGTCTTTTTAGCAGTCGTGCTAAATTCATACAGCACTTATGCTTCTTCTCTCTGGGGCTGCAGATCAGGAGCGTCTCCGAGGGTTTGCCTGCAGTAACTCTCACGAGAGACCCGCTGCTCAAACCAGCATCTCCAGCTCATAAAAACCTAATGATGATCCAGAGAGAGTCTCATTAGAGCCTCTCCTCATACCTCCAGAAATTAAACTCGGAGATCTCTGGAGGATGAGCACAAACAGCATCATGAGGAGCATCTGCTGATGCTGGAATCAAGCCGAGAGTGAAACTCTACAGTGCAGCTCAAATCTCCTCCATATTTTCAATACAGAACATGATTTTACATCGTAACTCTTCTCTTAACTATACTATTTAATCTTATAATTATTATATAATTTGAGTTACAAATGGACATTGATAGCACATGCTGACTGAAGCTAAACTAATGTTCCAGATTCAAAATTAATTAAGCTCTACCAACAGCAATTTTTGCGTAATGTTAATAATTTAATGCAGATAATTTTGATTCGTCCCCTATTATTGCTATGCTATTATTAGTATTATTATTATTGCAAAGATTATTTTTTTAAAGCAAATGAACTTCAGTTTATCTGTTACTGATGTCAAGTCAGTAAGGAATTCAGTCAGACTCACTGTAGTAAAAAAAAAAAAAAATGTTGGAATTTTTTATATATTAAAAATAATAATAATTTCAGGTTTCTACATCATGATTTCATATTTAATAAAATGTGCACTTACCGTTTCTTTGTATAATTATTTGTCAAATTAACTAGCAGTTTCTGAGTGAATTTTTTCAGTGCTTGTGTATTGATATCTTGCATAATAATAAGTTATTGTTGTAGATACTTCTTTAAATAGGGTGGGTTTTATTGTCCATTGGTCCAATGGACTTATCCTGTAAGTGTAACAGCCCTTTTTATTTTAAATATATATTTTGTTTTACATACACACAAATTCTTGTCATAAACATTAAACATAATTACTAATCAACTGCCTTTTTTATTCATAAAGTAAAAGACAAGAAATGATGGGGAATGAGACTGGAAAATATTGCAAGCCAGATCCAACTTTCATCATATACAGGGTGGATTATGATGGTCTGTACATTAACTCAATGAACTATATATATATATATATATATATATATATATATATATATATATATATATATATACAGTGTATTCAAATTTTATTTACTGTAATAAGCATTACATTACAAAATACTACAGATATAGCCACAGTCAAACCTGGAAAATTACATTCTTTTTGGCCTTGTGGTAACTTTTTATTCATAGAGTACTGAATGAGATTGTGAAATGTTGCAAGTCAGATTCGAACTTCATCGCTCACATGAGTGCCATGGCTCATACTAAAGCGATGCAAAGCTCCAACATGACCTGGACACTTCTAAGTAACGTAAGCACAAAAGTTCTCATTCAGAGAGAGGAAAAACAATCTTTGTGAATAGTGCACATGATGGTGTGATAATCGTCATGCACAGGTGATATCTGGCCCTGCCACAGTCCTTCAGGCCCAAAGGCTTAGATCACAGCATTAATAATGTACATACGGGTGGAAGCTTTACACTAATCCAACACATGCTTATGAATTATAATGTGCTTTCATATTTATCACAGCTCTTACCATTTCTCATGCTTCAGAGAAATTTCTCACTTAACAATGAATTATTAAGCTGTGCAGCGGCACGTATGTCCAGACAGCTGACAACACACTTTAACTCTCAGGAGTTACACTGACCATCACAGGACGTCAGACTCGTTAGGGGACAGATTTAGTTGCTTTATTGACAACATGTCTCTCTTGTAAAACAGACTTTTGTTATTTTTATGAGTTGACGGATGCTCAAACTCCCTTAAAGATGGCAGGATGAGCAATACAAAACAGTTAATTGGCTTAAAATACACAGTGTTTAACTTGATACATAAAAACATAATTCAACTGATGCACAACTGTGTGTTTAACAGCTATTTTACAATGTTTTAGATCAGCGGATCTTAACCAGGGAACCATTACATGGCCTTAGTACACTTCCAAGGGGACCACAAGATGGCTTAAAAGTATTTAAATTTATATATATATATATATATATATATATATATTTAATATATTAAATATATTAAATAATCTAATTGTAATCTAAATTAAAATGCCAGCTTTCAAATAAAATCAAGATGTGTTGTTATCGTTAACTAAACTATTAAAAAACATTGTTAATTGAAATAAAGCTGAAATAACATAAAATAAAATATAAATATTAGATTAAACACTTTAACTAATAATAATAATAATAATAATAATAATAATAATGACAAAATAGGAAATTAATAATACTCAACCTATTTTTTAACATAAATAGTACAATAATAGTAGATAAATAATACTGAAATAGCACTGTAAACTGAAATCATATTTATATTGTTTTTAACGAACATGACTGGAAGAAAATAAAATTTTAAAATCACAAAATCACAATTAACACACAAAATCACAATTTATAAACACTATAAAAACATACTTACTGTCTTAAAACTAGCCCAGATGAAGGCCTGTGTGCGGCATAACACACTGGCAAAATAAAGTGTGTTAGCATATATGATGGACGCATTCAGCCGTGGTGCTCACCGAAGACCCAGGTTTCAGCCTGGCTTGCGATTTTATGTTGTTCTCCACTATACCAAATAAAAGAGACAAGAGCTCCCTCGCAAAGAACTGTCTTCACCCAACGAAACCAAGAAAACCCAGCAAACTAAAAATCATTGAACGCTGTCAGCTGCTCAAACTACTCACTCTCTGATCCAGCCAGGATTTTTTTTTCTACTGACCTGAAACTAAGAGAAGTCCTGCCCTCACAACAGCAATCTGGATACCTGCGATAACAAGTGAAAAATGTTGGAAGCAATCCACTCTGGCAGTGCTAAAACCTTTCCGATCCCTCCACTTCATTAGGAAGTCTCTAATCTCTGCAGTCTCCGGCGCTGATAAGGCCGCAGCACTAATGCAGCGGAGTCAAAGTTCAAGCCGCCTTCGATGTCTCGATGCGTAACGCGCTAAAGTTCCTGCATGTTCATTAGACAGCTTTATCTGAAGAGTCTACCCATCAAGATGAGGAGAAGAGAGAGAGACAGAAAATGGTGTGGTCAAGAGCAGATAAGCACCAGGCTCTTGTCTGACCCTCTTTCTCTGGCCTCTTAAAGCTCTCGTCTATTAAGTCCTTTGAGCAGAGCGAGAGTGAACTCGTCGAGAACTTCGCTCTCTTCAGACGAGGGACGAGAAATTCCCCAATCGCCGTGCCTCGGCCTTGATGTCCTCATGCCGTTGCATCTCCGACTGCCTGACACCAGTGCAGCGGCCCTGTAGTCATCAATTTTGCATCGCTATTTAGAAGCTCGTCGCAATTTCGGCATCAAAATCCGTTGGCCCGTGGCACGCATGACGAGGGACTATTTATACAAATCCCTCACCCCGTAAAATTGCTTTTCAAAGGCGAGATATGATTTTGTAACCCCTCTGATATCAAAGGCGCGGCGCACCGGAGGGAGGACGGCTGTAGATTTAAAGAGCATATGTGAAGGATGGCGATGGCACCGTCGGCCTTTGAAAGCTGTTGTGGTTTTTTTGGTTACTGGTGTGTCGGATGTCATTACCGATCGGGACGCACTCATGAAGCCATTAATTGATGCTGACGGGCTGCTTTCAACTGGGTTTAAAGGTACCAGTGTTCCTGATGTAAACAGGAAGGATCTACACTCAAAACTTGGATCCTGTTTGAACGGATCTGGCATTTTCATGCACTTTCAATCCTTGTTTTTAAGCTAAACAAGTTGTGAGATATCTGAACGTCAGATCTTTAATTCATGTTTGCACTAGTTCTCCAGTCTCGTGTGACTTCGGAGATACTCGACACAAATGAATGAACCGTTTCACAGTCGTTCCCGTGTAAGTGTGCCAGTTACATCTCGGTTTGGCCCAAAGCATTAATGTGTATCTTGATGAAATCTTACATGAAATAATCAAGAGACAAAATTATTTGCTGTGGATGTTGTCTGTTCATCTGCTCTTTGGCTTTGATTGCAGAATTGTTCAATGCATGTCACCAGATCACAGTCAGATCGCAATTCTTAAAATCATGAAATCTAAAAAAAAAAAACTAAATAATACTTTTAAATATAAACTATGTTTAAAGAATTATTCATTCAAAAGATGTTTCAATCAATTGATTAAATCAGAGACAAAGCAAGTGAATGTCTTTATTAGTGAGTCATTGTATCATTCGCTCAACTGATTTTTCATGTTCATGTTGCTCAGTGCATATCTTCAGATCCTAGCAATGGTTTCCAGCCTCATCAAAACAAACTAAGAAACAAAATAATAAACTGAATCCTCCTGTACCGTTTTTCAGATGCATTTTTTTTTTCATTTATTCAAAATAGTATGCTGTTGTTAGTGTCATGCTCTACCAAAAACTAGCATTTTGTTATAACACACAATGAGCTCATGGATCTGGATAGTTTCTCAGAGAGACCAAAGCCCTGTTCTGGTGTTTGTTGATATTTAGTGGACATACTGTATGTACCTACACTGGTCAATGACGCTCAATGCTTTCGTGCAGATCTTTAGTTTGTCAAAAATGCATTCAAATGCAGTTCGTACAGGCAATTACACACTTCCATGATGAACATATTTTAACATTTCTAAATTTATAGTAAGAATTTTTGTAGCGCTTAAACTAAAAAAGTTATGTGTAAGATAAAATAATAATAATAATAATAATAATAATAATAATAATAATAATAATAATAATAATAATAATAATAATAATAATAATAAAGCTCTTTTAAAATAATAAAAAAAGTTTTTACACATTTTTTAGAAAAATAATCACAGAATTTGTTGGAGACGTTAACTATGAATTCTCTGGAGCCATTATTATGTGTCATTAGCCTTCATAAGGTTTTCATGAGGTGATGCTGAAGCTTGAAGACAGGGAGCTGATGGTAATTAAACACACAGTTTTATGATATAGACGATCGCCTCGCTGTGATCCCCATGGGCTTCCAGCACATTACATACGTTACGCTTACAGTATCTCTGCTCAGAGCTCAATGCTTGATTGCTCACAATTATATTCACGCTATTTCATCTACTGAAAGACCCGCTTAGAACAGCCAATTTACTGGATTGATATTCACTTTCTTGTCCAGTGAGGATTGAGAGCAGGACAAAAGTACAAACTTAAGTCAGCCTACATGATTCCACAAAGTATTAGTGTCTTCTGAAACCATTTGGTTTTGTACAGAAGTCATTCTATACAGACGACTGGATGCCTTCAGGTAAAAGATAAAGCAGTTAATTCATAAAACCATAAACTACATCGAAACGGTTCCTCTGGAGCTACTCTGAATGTGAACATTCACATGCTAACAATCCAACATGTTCCTTTGAAGAAAAAAAAAAACGTGTGATTATTTTATTTCCTTCAAAAAGCAAACTGACAAACAATGAGAGATGAGCTTTCAGGTCACATTTCTTGAGCCTCTGCTGCCACACAAACCTGTGTCTAGCCGTTCTGTCATCCAGTGTACCGGCACTGGGTGTGAGATAGATGTTGTCTTTGTCCAACCTCTTTTTTGACCATGAAAATAGCAGTTGCAATCAATGACCCCTTGCTACTACTATCTTTTGAAAGTCTGCTAATAATATGTAGGTATGTGCATTTATAATATATGTGCATATATAATGCATAAATGTAAACAAACAGAGGTTTATCTGTGTAACTGTGCTCTTTTACTGGTCTCTCTCTCTCTCTCTTACACTCAAAATAATTTTTAAACAGCAAAACACACTGGAAATGCAATAAATAAATAAATAGTTGTAATTATATACAAAAACTTTCCACAGTACTTTATGGACTTAAACTTATCTTTACAGCTGTTGAGACTCTGGGCCTACTTTCTTTTTACAATATTTTTGTAATGTACTGATACCTATTTTAGCTGTTTCTTACTGTTTCTTTCTTCAAGTATGTATATATCTAATGCATATTTCTATCACTAAATACTGTTATATTATCCTGGTATTTAACTTTGTAGTGAAATATATATGCATATAAATACAGTTAACCAGTGAGAAAGTATTTTCCCCTTTAATCTGATTTCCATGGGGCATTTTTACCTTTATACAAGCATTTTTTTTTTTCTAACCTTATTACAAACACTGTATGTGTCAAGTTTTATATCATATTCTTAAATTTAATCAAATAAATTAAATTAATAAGACGCTATAGGAAGTTCAATCAAATGAACTGATATAGAATTATGAGATATTTTAATGGAATATTCGTTCAACTTATTTGTTTAAAACAGTTGATTAAATCAGGAACAAAGCAAGTGAACATCTTTATAAATGGGTCTTTGAATCATTCACTCAACTGATTTGCTCAAAGTGGAAATTAATTCTTTATCCTGAATTTCAGGGCCATCAATCAGTGAATTCACAACTCAAAATGAGTCAAGTTAAAGACAATAATTACAATAAAAAATTAAAATAAAACAATATAATAAATCAGAATGAGTCAAGAACGGGACAATCAACAGGGTAGGTTTCAGGTAAAAATTACAATATAACATTAAAATGATGCAGATTAATGTCCATGCATTTTCCCACACTGCCAAAACTGCTTAAAATTACTTTTTTTAAACTAGTATGTCTGCATAGCTTTCTTCTTAAAATTGTATACATTTTGATCTGTGTGATGTCTGTTTTTACAGTATATCGTTTGTCAACAGTCATTTTGTTTTCTCTCATTTTAAAATACTGTTGTTGTTTTTTCCACTTGTTTGCACACATGAAGTGTCAGTAACCCAAACCGACTGACAAACGGCCACCTAAAGGAATCAGAAGTTTCTGCCCTCCCCTCCATTCACATTGACTTTCAGAGGCACAGAAGGTCAGTCGGAGGAGAGGGAACAGCTTGTGGACAAAGCCTGCCACTCCAAGCATCCCCAGCTCAGTTCAGGCCTTCCTCCCCCAAATCACAGCGCTGCTCAATCGTCTGAAGTTCTCTTAATCAAAAGTGCACCGCTGTGGCTAATCAAAGTCTCTAAATAACTCTTGCTCCCAACACAGGCCACCAGAGGATTAAAAATCCACTAGCCAGAACTAGGTTCTTCGATCCGAGCCCCACTGCCTAATGAGAACTCCCTAAAGCCCTAGATCACAGTGAAAAACCCAGGCTGGCGGACGAGCAGCCATCTTTAAATCCTTAAGAGATCTTATCAGGCCAGATGAAAATAGATATTGGTCTCGGAGAGAGCAGCGGTTAAAAGAATGGCAGGGGATTTAGGGGAAGCTTCTGCCAGCCATCAAGTGTCTCATTTACATGGTATTAGTTCCTGACAGACTCCGTTAAAAAAGCAGGCTAACCTGGAGGCAGGAGATCTGTGTGAATTAGCGCCCGCGTTTATTTACTCAGATCTGAGGCAGAATTAGGCCTTGTTTACTCCTCGACTGATAAAGCCTCTTTGTTTTCTAAGTCCTCCATGACACAGTTACACCTCAACGTTCCCTCAACGTTATTCAGATGTTTCGTTTGTCGACAGGTCATCTGATGGCTGAAAGTCAGACTCCATCAAACGAGAGCCCATGCTTTGATTTCACTCGACACACATCCGCTTCGCTTGGGGAAACTTCTCTCATTCCAGATCCTGGAAAAATACCCACACTTCTCTTTGTCGCAGTAGGAAAATCAAGCTGCCATGAAATCAGACTTTTCAAGGCTATTTAAATAACGGTCTCTGGATTTGGAAACTACTAATTATAAACCTTATTCCTTCTTCCACTAATTGGCTTAACTCACTACAAAAGTGCAAAATTGATTTGAATCACAGGATGTTTGGAAATAATCCCACAAAATGCCGTAAAAGAATTGCAAAAAATACTTTCTTACGTAGTATTTTTGTTTTGTTTTTTAGTATACAAATCAAAACATTCTTAAATCAAGATGCATTTACTTGAGAAGCAAAATTATGTCTTGTTTTCTGAAAAGAAAAATATATATATATATATATCTGCCAATGGGGTAAGAAAAATATTCTTAATTCAAAGGCAAAACTTTTTTTTTTCTTCTGGTTTTAAGCAAATTATTATTATTTTATTAAAATTAGAAAACAAGTTTCTAATTTTCATTTAGATTAACTTGATACAAGTAACAAAGAATTATACTGAACAAAATTATAAACACAACACTTTTGTTTTTGGGCCCATTTTTCATGAGCTGAACTCAAAGATCTAAGACTTTTTCTATGTACACAAAAGGCCTATTTCTTTCAAATATTGTTCACAAATCTGTCTAAATCTGTGTTAGTGAGCACTTCTCCTTTGCCGAGATAATCCATCCACTTCACAGGTGTGGCATATCAAGATGCTGATTAGACAGCATGATTATTGCACAGGTGTGCCTTAGGCTGGCCACAATAAAAGGCCACTCTAAAATGTGCAGTTTTATCACACAGCACAATGCCACAGATGTCGCAGATTTTGAGGACGCGTGCAGTTGGCATCCTGACTGCAGGAATGACCACCAGAGCTGTTGCCCATGAATTGAATGTTCATTTCTCTACCATAAACAATCTCCAAAAGCGTTTCAGAGAATTTGGCAGTACATCCAACGGGCCTCACAACCGCAGACCACATGTAACCACACCAGCCCAGGACCTCCAGATCCAGCATCTTCACCTCTAAGATCGTCTGAGACCAGCCCAGTGACGGTGCTACACTGGGGCTAGGGGGGGCTATAGCCCCATCAGGATTTTTAATAGCCGGGTTTAGCCCAATTTCTTTATGGAGTAACTCTGACGTCATCAATATTATTTATTTTCTTTGCACCCCCACATATTGGTCTAGCTTTGGAGAGGTGTTCTCTTCAAGGATGAACCCCAGTTTTCACTGTACAGGGCAGATGGCAGACAGAGTGTATGGCGTCGTGTGGTTGAGCGGTTTGCTGATGTCAACGTTGTGGATCGAGTGGCCCATGGTGACGGTGGAGTTATGGTATGGGCAGGCGTATGTTATGGATAACGAACACAGGTGCATTTTTTATTGATGGAATTTTGAATGCACAGAGATACGGTGATGAGATACTGAAGCCCACTGTTGTGCCATTAATCCTCGACCATCACCTCATGTTGCAGCATCATAATGCACTGCCCAATGTTGCAAGGATCTGTACACAATTCCTGGAAGCTGAAAACATCCCAGTTCTTGCATGGCCAGCATACTCACCGGAAATATCACACATTTAGCATGTTTGGGATGCTCTGGATCGGCGTACACGACAGTGTGTTCCAGTTCCTGCTAATATCCAGCAACTTCACACAGCCATTGAAGAGGAGTGGACCAACATCCCACAGGCCACGATCAACAACCTGATCAACTCTATGTGAAGGAGATGTGTCGCACTGCGTGAGGCAAATGGTGGTCACACCAGATACTGACTGGTTTTATTATATATATATATATATATATATATATATCTAATTATATATATACATACACACAGTATTATAGTTTTTTTTTTCTTTTTTTTTTTTTTATTAACAAAAAAAAATACTTAATATCTTAAGGCACTTTGCCTCAAAATTAAATAAATATTATTATTTTTTTTTGCAGTGAAGACACAGATGCTAAGCATGAAAATCTTTTTTTTTTTTTTTTGCAGTGTGAAAAAACTGCAGGATGCAGGTCTGAAAAGCGTATCAGTCACAACACCGGCACACAATGTTCTGTAATAATTAGTCAATCAAATCCTCAAACTCCAAAGACATGAACGGAGAGAGGCCTGTAAAAAGAGACTCCGGTGCAGATCTGACAAGCCACTTCACCGTCATGTAGGAGTCGTTTGACTTTAACATTTTCATGTCTTCCTCGGTAGGTTATTAAAAGAAATGAGGACGCTTTGGACTGCAGTGCCACTTCCCTCTAATGGAACAAGAGAAATCTGAGAGCCTATAGCAGCAGCCGACTGGATGGACTCTGAATAAAGTGGACAATTAGGGTAGATATTTTTGCCAGGTCCAATAAAATATTCCTTGTTATTTTAATAATGCAGACGATGGCTAATTTACAGAGGCTGATTTTGTCAAGGTAATGTGCAGCCGGTGTGTCTAGATGACAGACACTCTGAAGATGGCTGTGAGTCCATTAGGTAAAGCAGCACAGCGCAGCTACAGCAGCGTCCGTCACACATGCACTTATACAGGCTTTACTCACCTTGGGCAACATTACAGACAAACATTAAATCTAGTCTGCATTTAATCTGCACCAGTGTTATTGTAGGATCATTGAAATATTATTATGTTTTTATTGGGGTTTCTTTTTAAATTTTCTATACATTTTTTTTTTATAAAAGAAAACAATATATATATATATATATATATATATATATATATATATATATATATATATATATATATATATATGATATCACACTGTTTAATTTAAAGACGGTAAATAAAACATGTGTAACATTTTCTGGAATTCGATGTAGATTTATGTGTATACATGCATATACGTTTTTTCCAAACAGAAAAACATTCCAGCTGGTGATTAAAAAGTGCATCACTAAAGCAGATGCATAGAGTTGCCACCTAATATAAAGTTGACTGTTTAATTGAAATGTATCTGTGTAACAGTGTTCTTCAGTAGGAAGTGTTTGAACAGGCTGGTAGATCAGTATATTGATCACAGTGTAAATAGTGAAAATCTTCCAAATTACTTTAGCCCCATAGCTAATAGAACTAAAATTTATTATGTTGTAAGGCTAATGATTGCATTTCTATAATTATGGATTTGTTGTCCAGGTATTCCTAAGTGTGTAAAAGCCCAAATCTTAGCTTACAGTGTTGTGAACCGCTCTGAAGGTGATGCTAAGGTGCTAATCTCTCCGGACACTCTGATGCTTCTGTGAAGGACACTCATTTGACTTGCCGATGCAAAGACATGCCATCTTGATTGCTTCAGTTTATTCACAGAATATTATTCATGGTATTTATCATCTCCCCAATGGAGCTGGTTTGCTTTTCATTGTTTGTTTTCTTTCCCAAACAACCACATTCTTAAAAATTCATGGATTTGTTGTCCTCCACCGATGGCCCATAAAGCCGTTGTTTGTTAAAATCTTATTCTCGTGCATCAATCTGTTTCTTTGTGTGTGTATTAGCCAGGGATTGATTCAAGGGCGAAAGAACAACCACACTTGACAACAAAATCTGATATCTGTCTATAGTTGAGAATATGTTAATGCTTTTAATATATTTTGGCCTTCATTTTCTTTGTGCTTCCTGCACTTTCCAGAGTACAAATATATATATATATATAATAATGTAAAGAAATGCACAGTAAAAAGAGGCAATAACACTGACTGTCCACTGAAATGTGTTTCTGATAATTACTAGAAAAAGAAAATCTATTAAAACAATACTAAAAAAAAAAATCTATAAAAGTAATAATAATAATAATAATCAGTATTCATAAAAAAATAGTTTAAAACTGTTAAAAAATATACATATTATTCATGTAGGGCCTTTCAAGGACACTTTAAACACTTGACAACAAAAATAATGCAGATGGAGACCAAATGTTGTTTTGTATTGGGTTATTTCTTATATATTTGTTTATTTATTTTTTTAATGGTTTTGTTTGTTTTATTGATTGATTGATTGATTGAATGATTAAATGAATGAATGAATGAATGAATGAATGAATGAATGAATGAATGAATGATCAAACACTATTTTTTTTGGTAATTCAAAGGGTTTACAATAATAAATTGAATATTAATTCAACAGATTGTCAAAAAAAAATAATTCTTACATATAGCCAAGGAGATATCTGTTTGTTTGTTCATTTGTTTGTTTGTTTTATTTAGTTATTTTTGATTGATTGATTGATTGATTGATTGATCAAGCACTAATCTACAAAAAAAATAACATTATATTTTGGTAATTAGAATAACATAAACATAACAGAAAAAAAAATAAAAATAAATAAAAAGACAAAATCAAAATAATTTAATTCTTAAATATAAAATTAAAATTATACAAGAGAAAAAAAACACACGAAATCACATTTTAATAAAGACATTCAGTGTATTAAAACTATAATAGTTATCATGTTACATTAATCTGTTAGACGATAATTCATAATCTATTTAACAGTTATACAAAACACACACAAATCACACCAGATTTGTATCACAAACATTTTTTAAAAAAGTCACCAAATTCACTGCGAGTCCCTTTGAGCAGAGGCTGAAGACGGTTTCTCCAGGAGGGGGAGACTGAAAGCCCCTTCAGGTTTATCTAGAGGTAAATATGTGGCTGGTTGATGTTCTGGCTAATTGTCCCCGCAGCCGCAGATTTTCCGCTCTTTAAACGTATTATCTAATTGCTTGACTGTGCCGGCTTCCCCTGGCGGGACCCACATAATCAGCGCTCGCTCCTGCGTTACTACCGGTTGCATATTTAATTATTCCTGCCGCGTGTTGTAAATTGGCCCTCCTGGCACGTTAACGGCATTATAGGCCTGAAATAAAGCGATTACTCCAAATATTGTGTCGACTTCCTGTGCATCAGCGATGCCCCGGGTGAGACTGACACTGACTGGAGCTATTAGCATTAGCGGACCTGCGGCGCACATACACCCACAGCCACGAGACGCACAACAAAACACATCTGTGCATAGTCAAATCTTGTCAGAGAGGTTAAGAGAGGAGAGAAGGAGGGAGGGAGAGAGCGTATATTCCCCTCCACTCTTCTTTTTTTTTTGAGATAATGACCGCCATTTCTTTTTCCCAGTCGCTGATGACAGCTTGAACTAACCGATAATGGCATGCTGGCAGTGGAGGAGGCCACTTATGTTATTCCTCTTGACAAGGCTCAGGGGAAGGGCTCATTTTTTTTGACATTTGACCATGCAAATTTGGTCCTGCTACATTTTTCCACATTTACATCCCCTCAGCCAGCCGGTTAAGAAAGCAGCAGCCCGCCGCTCTAATAAAGGCCACGGAGCAGCCGCTTAAATATGGATGTAAAAGGTGATTTAAATGTAGAAGTCGTCGCTCTAGCATCCAGGTCTCTCGCAAGCCGAACCGGACGCCGAGAGCACGGGTAAATACAGCCCTGCCAAATAATTCATCAGCAGGGAAATTTCATTTTTGTGTAAGAAGGATATTGCATGCTCACAAATAGTTACACTGTACAGCTCATCTGTCAAAAATCACTCCCGATTTGCAAGATTACTCGTGAGAGGTGAAGGCACACTTTACTGGTATGATCAGAAGCAGCAAGCAGCCTGAGATTACATGCTTTAGCTCCAGAATCAGGTTAAAGCAGCTCTACACTACACTCTAAAAAAAAAAAGGAGAACTAAACGGTTCCATAAAGAACCTTTAACATCTGAAGAACCTTTCAGTTTCACAAAAGCTTCTTTGTGGTGAAAAAAGGTTCATCAGATGATAAAAAGGCAAGAAAGAGATGGTTCTTTAAAGAACCTTTGACTGAATGCTTCTTTGTGGAACCAAAAAGGGTTCTTCTATGGCATCGCTTGAAGCACCTTTGTTTTTAAGAGTGTATAGACTTCTTATGTCTTCCTGGTTATTTATTCATCTCCACTCGCCAGCGCTCTGCACATTTATTAATGTCACACCTTTACTTTAGCAATATTTATATACCATTATAATTTTTATTAAAGGATTAGTTCACTTTCAAATAAAAGTTTCCTGATAATTTACTCACCCCCATATCATGCAAGATGTTTATGTATTTCTCTCCACAATAAAAAAAAAAAAAATTTTTTATTAAAAAAAACACCATACACACAATGTACTTCAGTGGACTCCAAACGAAGGTCAAAATGACAGTTTCATTGCAGCTTTAAATGGCTATAAACAATACCAGACGATGAATAGGGGTCTTATCTAGAAAAACGATTGGTCATTAAAAAAATAATAATAATAATGTATATGCTTTATAAATACTTTTCTCTCACTTCTGCCATCTGTCGAAACCGGAAGCCGCTCCGGTGGATGATGTAGCACGTTGGCGTGATTAGTGACGAGCGCAGAGAGAGAACCAAACAAAACGCCGCTCACGAATTAGAAGCAGAAAACGAGGATTTATTAAGGAAAATGTCGGAGGATTTCGATATAAGCCAAGAGGTTTTCCTTTGCTAAAGTAAGGAAACATTGTTTCCTTCTCTCCTACACTCCACACATACGCACTACACCACCCACACGTTCCGGTTTACAAAAGTGTTTATGAAAGTAAACTAATCATAAAGCATATACTTTTTTTATTTTTTTTTTAATGACCAATCGTTTTGCTAGATAAGACCCTTATTCATTGTCTGGTATCGTTATAAAGTACATTATATGGGGAAAAAAAAATATTGGAATGTTTTCATTAACAACCTTAATTTCTTTTCGACTGAAGAAAGAAATACAAAAACATCTTGGATGACATGGGGATGTGTAAATTATCAGGAAATATTTATTTGAAAGTGAACTAATACTTTAATATTTTGAATTAGCTTTTAGTTTTATACTTTCAATTTTCATCAAAATTAAATTTAATTTTACATAATTTTTCAATCTTATTAACTTTATTATCTTTATTTAATTTAATTTAATTTACTTACAGTTAGCGATTTTAGTGCTTTAACTAACTAAACAAAAATTAGAAATGTCACTGTTCTCAAGCGGTCTGCTTATTTATTAGCATCACACCTTCTTTTGTTCAGCCTTATTTTAGTATTGTTAATATGTCGTTATAGTTTTTTATTAATATTTTGAATTAGCTTTTATTTTTTTATACACTGGCAGTCAAAATGTTGCCATAATTAAGCAACACGACTGTTTTCAACATTGATAATAATCAGAAATGTTTCTTGAGCAGCAAATCATCATATTAGAATGATTTCTGAAGATCACGTGACACTGAAGACTGGAGTAATGATGCTGAAAATACAGCTGCACATCACAGAAATAAATTACAGTTTAACAGAGATTCACACAGAAAACAGCTATTTTATATTATGATATTATTTCATAATAATACTGTTTTTATTGTATTTTTTTAATCAAATAAATATAGCCTTGGTGAGCAGAAGAGATTTCTTCTTTTAAAAAACATAAAATAAAATAAAAATAAAATTCTTAATTATTGCAAACACCACCAGTATTTTATTTCATTTTCAGTTAGTAATTTCACTGCTTTAGAACTTTATAACTGATTTTTATATTTATATGTTATTGTATTTCAGCTTTATTTCAGTGTGCACTAATGTGGTCATGGTATCAGATGTGGTGAATGCTGATGACCCTGCTCTGGTGTTTCGTGGGGAGTGTGGGTGTCTCGTGGAGGGTTTGGGAGGGTCAGCTCACCTGCTGGGACTACAAGCAATCAGGGATGGCGCCGGCTCCTCCAGCTGACAGCTTTCAGGTTGGACCCTCAGATTGCCCTTGTGAGGCCTAATAATGTGCCGCGGCTGCTTTTAATAAGGGACACTTTGATAGGCTTCCTCTCTCTCCAGCCGTCTGTATTATTGCTGTGAGGGGAGGGGGGTGTTTGCAAGCGCGGGCTGTAAGATGTCAAGCAGGCGCTCGTGGGGCTGACGAGTAAATAAACCTCATTAGAGCGCCGGGCGAAATAAACTGTTCAATGAACTGACAGCAGCAAGAACTCCCATTCTTAAACAACTGTCACGCATCCTGGCAGCAAGCGTCTGAGCTGTATGAGACAACAGGACATCAGGGCCCAAGTAACGTGCACGACCGGCACTAATTAACATCGGACGACGGCGCAGTCTAAACGAGCCACAAGATGAGGCGGATCAGATCACAGGTGAACTTTTTCATAACATGCCAGAATTGAGTGAAACAGTCACTGTTAATGCGCTTTGACCGCGGCCGCGTCTTTCAATCATTTGTTAGGATAACTAATAATTGGAAGGTGTTCAATATGTGTCGGCCGTTACTGTGCGAGATATTCACTGAGACACGGACAAGAGACGGGATTAGGGTTTGCAGGCTTTCCCCCGAACTCCATATTCAAAATTGATAAGTGGGGATGCTGCCACCAAAATGGACTTTAAATGATCTGTGGAGAAAACATGCAAAGCCAGGTAGAGGAACATTAAAATATTAATGTCACTTCCATCAGTGCATGAATATGGGCCCTTTTAATAGCCTCTTAATTATTCATCTACATAAATATGAGCTACCTGGACTGTGAGAGAAATATCACAGGGTAATAAAAAGAGGGAAGCTCCTCCTGTCCAGATGGGGCTGGAGAACACACTTAGTCTGAGAGCAAAATTATTTTTTTTATTATAATAATACAAAATATATATATTTTATTTTTATTGAGACTCTACCAGAGTTTCTAGTATTCAGAGCCACAGCTACAAAAAATATGTAATACATAATATATATATATATATATATATATATATATTATATATATATATATATATATATATATATATATTGTTTATTTTTGCATGCAGTCAGTGAAGAAAAAATCAATAAAATAAAATATATATATATATATATATATATATATATATATTATATTATTATTATTTTTATTCTTTTTTTTTTTTTTTTTTTTGCTTTTCTTCACTGACTGCATGAAAAAACACAAAACTCTAGATAAAAGCAACTGTCAAATTCATGATTTAACAATAAAATTTAGAATGCTTTAGATAAAAGCAACTGTCAAATTCATGATTTAACAATAATTGCAATCTTGAAAAAATAAAAAAATAAAAACTAAATATCATAACTAAAAAATATCATTTAAAAACCATGCAAAAAAATAAACAAATAAATAAAAAAATTATATCTCACTTTTATCAAATATGTTAATAAATATGTTTCTATTTATGCCAAACCATAACATATATATTTTTTTAATTTTATTATCCTTAATTCTTGCCAAGATAATCCATAACAATTGGAAAATGTTTCTTATAATAAATAAATAAAATTTATTGTTGAATATTCTCGTGGACAATATATAAATATTAGAATATAATAGAATCTATCCCTGTTGAAGAAAAAAAAACAGCATATGCTGGTCAGGTATGTTTTGTTTGTTTGTTTGTTTGCCAACAGGGATCTGTATCTTTTTAGTCTACATAAATTAAGACAATAGTCACCATATCGTATGTGATTTATAAAATCACAACATGTCTGATATTGGTATATGGGGTCAGTATGTGTTAAATGCAACTGCATGTGTTTTCCTGCCCAGTAACTGGGAATCCACAATAGCTTTGTAATCAAGACTAAATTCCTTCTGAGCAGACTTAATACCTTAGAATAACGACTACAATAATTCATCAAAGAGTTTTGTTCAGAGACGAGACTGCACTGATTGTGAGTCTTTCCAGCTACTTCTCTCTCTCTCTCTCTCTCTCTCTCTCTCTCTCTCTCTCTCTCTCTCTCTCTCCAAGTCTCTCTCTCTCTCTCTCTCTCTCTCTTCTCTCTCTCTCTCTCGTCTCTCTCTCCTCTCTCTCTCTCTCTCAGTATCTGTTTGTCCTCCAGGCCTGATCTCTCCTCATTAGATCTCCGTTTCTCGCCCACCGACTGACCGACCGCTGTTCTACCCTGTGTTTCATACTGCTCCAAAATAATTTACAGAGATGTGTTGACATCACCTTCTCCTCCCACAATATGGTTCCCCTCCACTAAATGCTTTGTAGTGAAGCCGGCTCGGTTTTATTTGGAGTTTGTCTGAGCTCATAGCGGAGGGAACGGATGCTTTATCAATAGGCCGGGATTGCACAGCCCCGAGCGCTGTGAAATATTACAGACGCTTTGCTCTAGCCAGGAGCCCGCAGGAACCAAACAACACTTCCTAGACCGCAATATCTCTCTGTTCAGGAGAGATTGTTTTTGCAGAGTCCAAAACGAGTTTAAACAATATTTATTTCCTGCAGAACTACACGGGAGGCGCGAGACGCCGCCGCAGAACAAACACCAACGTATCCGTTTGTCGTTTGTGACTCACGTTTAGATCTGTCGACATGTTTGTTTTCTGTCTGAACGGAATCTCGGAGCGTCGAACGGAACGAGGGCTTTCGGCATTAATCAGTTTGGGCTGCTTGTGTCAATATTTAATTAAGTAAACAAACAGAGACACAAACATTTTAATTGGAATGTTATCAAGGAAATAATCTGCTTTCTCATCTCGCTTAAAAATTCTGTCATGAAAATGTAATTATGCTTGACAAAATTAATTATGAAGAGTGCAGCAAGAATAAACACAGCAGAACATGACTGACAGAGACAGAGAAATCTGCCAGGGATATGAAATATTCACGTTTCCCTGAAAAAAAAAAATAATCTGCTAGAACACGAGCAAATGAAGCATCTGTGATGCTGTTTGTGGGAAAACTCAGGTGTTTTGATCGCTCGCGCTTTATTTGATCCTCTGCGGCTGAAAGCACATCCTTTATTCAGAGTTTATAGCAATTGCACGTAAATCATAGAGGAACGTAACATTATATTTGCTTTAGATTCTAGAAGCAGATACTTGTTGCTACATTTAATTTGGAGCTGTAAGCCGCATATTACATGATTACAATTAGCTTCCATGAACACACCGCCTAATGCAGCTTTAAAATATCTATTTGCTTTATTAGCTATTTATTTAGGCTGTTTGATGCATTGAAGTGTGTGTTTGTGCATGCACACTGTACTGTTCTCACTGTAGTCATTACTGAGGGAGTGGGGAGGCTCTAGTTGTGTCTGTAAAGTAATTAATAAGGCCACACAAAGGGATCCTGAATGTTCTGTGTGCATGAGCAAACAGAGATGTTCTCTTAATCATCTCAGATAACACTGCAGCTGCACACAGTCCAGCTCTGCCCTCTGCTGGCCACACAAATCAGCTCAATTCATGCTGCTAAATATTTGCACGAAAATGATGACATTTAGGCTACAGATCTGACTGAGTAGTCCTTTGACTCGCTAACACACTGACATATCTAATTCATTTCATACAGTTTATAACATAGGCATATAGTTTACATTTTGAGTATATATTTTTGCAAAATGTAAACTATATTGTTGTCAAAGTATGTCCAGCATTATCCACATACTGTACACTCACGTCAAATAATATATAGGCTCCTATATACTGCAAATGCTTGATTGTTTTTATCATTGGAAAATGTAAACTATTGCACAGGATCTATATATTAAGTTGGATATATAAGCATACCTAGCTTTATCTGCCAACATACAGTATAGGTACTTAAAGCGATACATTACAAAGACTTTCTATTGCTATTCTATTTCTTTTGCAAAGACAATAAATTAGACCAGTGTAGTCCAATTCAATTTTTTTTTTAAAATCAAAAACATATATTGTTCTAGTTATGCCATATTATATCAGGTAGAAAAATATGTTTAAAGAAATTATATTTTTTTCCCTGTACATTAGAATATGTCCTGCTTAATTTTAATGACTGTCATACATTTTTTTCCCCATGATTTACAGAACACGCCCACTTAAATGTCATTCAGTGTAACAATAGTTCATATAACAAGAAAATCTTTTAAAAAATATATATATATAATTATTATTATTATTATTATTATTATTATCGCAATACAGTTATTACAGTAGAATGTTACTATATTATGTCGCAAAATGTTACTATATTATCGCCCAGCTCTTTATATAAAGTTGGATATATATGCATGTCTATCTTTATCTGCATTCATACAGTACACTCATGAAAAGTAATATGTACTACAGTATATAGCAAATGTCAATTGTTGCAAATTGTATGTAAAAAAAACAGTGTGTATTGTGAAACTCGCTATACAAGAACATTTGACATGACTTCAGTGCAAGTATGGTTTCCACTGGAGAGCTTTGTAAGAAACATTAGCAAGTTTTAATATTCTCAAAAAAAACCCAAATCTAAATACACTATGTTGTGAAATAATATTGTGTAGAGTCGCCTCAGCATTCAGTGTCTTTTTTAACAGAGCGAAGTGGAGAATTCTTATACCTGTTGTTTCTCTGTAGACCTCAACCATAAGAAACAGCAGCTCGATGGGTCAAACGCGAGGCGCAGCTCAACCCCAGAAGACAGCCTTGTTTAGGAGCTCTGTCAATACAGCATGAAAACAGTCACATCTCGCTCTCGCTCTCTCTCTCAGCGCGTGAGATAAACTCCCCTCCTTCCCCAGCCTCTCAAAGCACTTTAGAGCGTTAAATAAACAGTAGGCCTCAGATTTAACTGGGGAGTCTAACAGCCGTGACCTTTTCACTTCAAATGTGGTGAGGCCAAGTCATTAATATTGCCATGGCAGCTGCCCGGGGCAGACATAAACTGCTGATAAATAAACGCTTGAATCATTTATGGAGGGGCTCTCTGCCTCTTCCCTCGCACAATATGTCGTATGACATGTGCCTGTCTCTCTTCTGTTCAGCCTGTGGAGATTTTAAATGCTAAATGTATGTGCATATTTTCCTCATCGCCGCTCGTATTAGAATTGCAAGCCCCGATCCCTGACGGAACATGAAAGGATCGCTGGTGCATAATGCCGGCAGAAATTATCAAATCCCACGATGGCCTGCTGCTATCGGGACGGCGGTAATGAGTGCGCTTAAGTGCTTTGTGCGACGCTGGCTTCCTTCTTTTCTCCTTCCTAATTTCCCGTTTTTGGGGTCTCTCTCTGTCTGTTCGGTCGACGCTAACGACTGCGTCTCTGTTATTGGGAGAGACAGACTTGTTAGAGGACAATGAGATGGACGCATGCATTTTGTCACTTGCCATAAGACGAGGGAGCCCATGACCACTAAAAGACATGTGACTGGCAGATTTGTTTGATCCCTGCATTGCCCACTGGCAAATTAAAGCTAACGCGCACGAGGAGAGTAAAGGAGGACTGTTTCTCTTTCAGTTCTGTCACTGTATACTGTTCTGTCAGGCGCAGTAACTGTATATTTCCCATAGTGCCGCTGTCCATATTGATCTCTGGCAATCAGTGCAGGATGGATTGATGGTGAAACTCTAGCACTGTGACGGGCCCTGGGGGGTCTGATGCAGGCCTGTTTCATAGCAAGGAGACGTGAGCCTCTAAACTGTTGTCAGAACTCATATAAACCAACCCAAGATATTCATCTGACCCCCGCAGAGAACTATGATAGATAGATAGAAAAAAATAACAATAAACAAATAAAAAAAAAAAAAGAAAAATACATATATACATAGATAGATAGATAGATAGATAGATAGATAGTAGGGATGGAATGGTTCGTGGAAAAAAAATTGAACCGTACGGTTCTCCACACACGGTTTTTCGGCATGCGCTAGACCGCGGTTCAACTTCAATCTGACAATGCATCTGTAAAATGGTTTGCTATAAATAACACGTAAACAAACAGGGTTCGCCTAATGTATGTTTCTGTTGATGGCTTTCTTATGGCATTCTGGCTTTTTGCCCGTCTTGGTAAGTACCCTATAGTGGACATAGCCGACTGAACGTACTTACAGTGTCTTAAAGTGACAGGAGCAAACAGCAACAACAAAGAAATCATTCACTGCTCTTGATTGAATAGCTTTTGTAACTTTAATAAAGATTAATCTTTGATTTATATCAAATATGCAATGCTGTTTTACATTTCATTACTTTATTCAATTTCTGTACATAAAAACTGTTAGACCTACCTAAAAATAAAACTGAAAATCACTATTTTATTTGTATCTTTCCTCAATTGTATTTATTTGTGCTGTTGCTTGTAGTTAGATTATTCTTATTTCCTTTATTTTTATTTGACAGTATAGTTTTTCCCTAAACATAGCACATACCGAACCATACCGAAACCGTGACCCTAAAACTGAACCGTGAAAAAGTTGAACCGTTCCACCCCTGATAGATAGATAGATAGATAGATAGATAGATAGATAGATAGATAGATAGATAGATAGATAGATAGATAGATAGATAGATAGATAGACAGACCTCTGTCCGCAGTGCTTCCAGTCTTGGCAGTGGCTATGTTGTGTGCCTGGGCAGTACACTGTACTCTTATGGCGGAGCCAGGTCCAGTTCAAGTTTCTGTTCCTGAGCCAAGTTCAGTCCAAGAATCCGTTCCACAGCCAAGTCCAGTCTAAGATTCTATTCCGGAACCCAGTCCAAGAATCCGTTCTGGAACCAAGTCAAGTTCAAGTTTCTGTTTCTGAGCCAAGTCAAGTCCAAGAATCTGTTCCGGAGCCAAGTCCAGTCCAAGAATCCGTTCCAGAGCCAAGCCCAGTTTAAGTCTCTGGTCCTAAGCCAAGTCCAGTCCAAGAATCCGTTCCGAATCCAAGTCAAATCCAAGAATCTGTTCCGGAGCCAAGTCCAGTTCAAGTTTCCATTCCGGAGCCAAGTCCAGTCCAAGAATTAATTCCAGAGCCAAGTTCAGTTCAAGTTTCTGTTTCTGAGCCAAGTCTAGTCTGAGAATCCTTTCTGGAACCAAGTCTAGTTCAAGTCTCTAGTACTAAACAAAGTCCATTCCAAGAATCCGTTCCGGAGCCAAGTCCAGGTCAAGTCTCTGGTCCTAAGCCAAGTCTAGTTCAAGAATCCGTTTCGGAGCATAGTTCAGTCCAAGACTCTGTTTCTGAACCAGGTCCACTCGCTGAACCCAATCCAGACCCATTTCCTCTCTGGCTGCTTATCCAGCCGGACCCACCTAAGACACCATGTGCTCCACCAGCTCCACCCAGACCACCATCTGTCTCATCTGTGCCACCTTCTGGTCAAGCAGCTCCATCAGCTTTACTTTTGGCCTCAATCTGGTCTCTGCCCTCTGCTTCGCTGACTCCACCATGGTCACCGCCTTCAGTTAAATCAGCTCTACCTCTGACTCCACTCTGGTCTCTGCCCTCTGATCTGCTGATTTCTCCGTGGCTGCTGCCTTTAGTTCTGTCAGCTTCATCTATGGTGTTGATCTGGTCTCGACCCTCTGCTCTGCGGAATCATCCGTGGCCTTCACCCTCTGTTTTGCCTCTGCCTCCCGTACCTCTCCATGGTCCTGGCCCTCCTTCCCTCCCTCTGTGTCCGCCTCTGTACCACCACCCTCCTGGACTTTGACAGTGTATGGTGTCTGGTATCTGCCCTTGGGGGGCCTGTGAGGCTTTAGAGGGCATTCCTGTGTTTTGGTTTTCTGCCTGTTGTTCTGGTTATTGACTCCATTTCCCATCATGCAGCTGTGTTCCATTTCCTGTTTGGTCCTGTGTTTGTGTATATTAAGCCCAGGGGGTATTCCAGAAAGCAGGTTATGTGACATACCCGGGTATGTTTAAGAGTAAGTAAGTGGATAACCTCAACTTTCGGTTCCAAAAACGGAGGTAACTTTCAGGGTATGTTAGTAGTCATAGCAACTCACTCTCTGAACTTAACCTGCTCCGGAGCAGGTTATGTTCCAGGGTTAGTTCACTTCAGCGAGCCTTCAGTGAGCGTGACAGATAGCGCACAACATTATATAATATTACAATATCTAATATAGCTTATTATATATATATATTTTTTTATATGTTAATGAGGAAGCACTAATATAAGTAATAAATAAGGTAACATTATTCTAATATGATTATTTCTTTTATTGCCATATATAAGAGTTATCTGTATAAATTATAAAACACTATGACAAGGTAATGTTTAACTTATAAATATTTATTTATTTTATTTATTACATGTTATATTATGTCACACATGGATTTTCTATAATGTCTAAATTCTAAATCAAAATACATATCTGATATGAGTTAATATATAATTAGCATAAAACAAAAAATATAATTCACATTCTCAAGGATTAAAGATTACATGGAAAAAAAATCACGGTCATCAATTAGGTGGCGATATGCACTAAGCATGTAAACAACTAATGACAAAAGAAGAAGAAAGAAACAGCTTGGCGCGCTTTTTTTTCTTAGCGTCTGTTTCCATAGTGACTCGTCGATTCGTCGCTCTGTTGAGAATGTCTTGAGTCTTAACCAGGAACATACTCTGAGTTGAATGAACTTACTCCCGGACGCATTTTTGGAACCACATACCTCGAGTAAGCAAGGTTTGGGGTTAATCAACCGAGAGTTCAGGGTTTAGTTCACGGTAAAGTTAACCCGGCTTTCTGGAATAACACCCCAGGTCTACTATTGTCAGTGTGAGTTTCTTGTGATCCTTTTTTGGTTCCCTCAAGTATTTGGGATGTATATCTCTGTGGATAGTCATTAAATTATCTTAAATTGCATATGGACGCGCTGCCTGTTGCGTACTTGTGCTTATTCATAAAACATACTGTAAAATATTATGACGATTTAAAATAGCTGTTTTCTATGTGAATCTGTTAAACTGTAATTTATTGCTGTGACCAAAGTTTTCAGCATCATTACTCCAGTCTTCAGTGTCGCATTAGCCTTCAGAAATATTTTTTTATATGCTAATTTACTGCTCAAGAAACATTTCTGATTATTATCAGTGTTAAAATATTATTGTGTGTGTGTGTGTGTGTAGAAACCATGGAATAATTTTTGATCAATTTAACATGCCCTTGCTCAAACTAAAATAATAATAATAATAATATTCTGAACAGTAGTGCACCTAGATTTCTACAGCAAATACCTCTCACATGCACATACAGTAGTTCTCCTTTTTCACCATCAGAGGGCGACATGACGTTACACTTTGACTTTTTAACGGTTGTTTCCATCTATTGTATATAAAGATTCTCAGAACAAAATCATTACAGTTCTTACTATGATGTATACTACTACACACAACATAAAAAAAAAAAATAAACAACAACAACTGCACAACATAGTCTACTATACTATTTTATACTGTGAACAACTCATTTCAATTTATGCTCTCCATGTGTCATTTTATGAGTCTTCTCTTGTTGCCCATGTTGAGGAAATGAGTCATGAGCTTCTGGCAGAGAGCGCTGCTCGTCTTCACTCTCCCATCACTGATCTGTGTGTATCACTCACTAACACCTGTCTTCAGCTGAAATATGTCACCATGATAATCTGAAAGGTTATCTGATCAACCTGCGAGTGCATCAGACAGACACAGACACTCACACGACCAAATACAGATCCCTTAAAACATCAAGCGCACGCACCACCGACATGACAAATGTTCCAGATATATTACTCTGGAATATTTACAGGCGTTCCTGTGCATAAATAACACGTTCTGTCTTTAATGTGACACATTATAGCTGTGCAGACCTGGATGTATAATATAAAGCCCTGTTGGGCCTCAGCCAGCAGAATCTGTTTTCCACAAAGTGTCCTGCTGGCTTTCCGGGTCTTTTGGGAATCCTGAGAGACTCTCCGTGTAAACAGACCCAGAATCAGCTGTTGAGTGGATGTACAGAGAAATGGAAAGCATGCACCAGAGGATTTTCATGACGTGACCCTGAGATTGACCCTGACACTGGGAACGTCTGGGATTTCCCTGGCTCAAATGATTTTCCCTGGACTCGGAGAGGGAAAACGCTCACTCAGCATTAAAGTCTCATACCAGACAACTTACTCTCAGTGGCAGTGATGTATGGGAAATCTTGTTTGCATTGTAAAGCGAACATTTATTGCACGG
Source organism: Cyprinus carpio (assembly GCF_018340385.1). Lineage (NCBI taxonomy): Eukaryota > Metazoa > Chordata > Actinopteri > Cypriniformes > Cyprinidae > Cyprinus > Cyprinus carpio. The sequence goes on along the minus strand of NW_024879320.1, from coordinate 244,435 downwards.
CTCGATTATGTGGAAACTGAGCGCTATGAGAAATTGCAGCTGGCAGAGGATCCACCTTGACCTGGTTTCTCTCCGGTGTCGATTTCACCTGTTATGAGTTCTGCAGTGACTTCTGGGATCAAATCTATCCATCTACCTGTTGTCATGTACAAAGCACCATCATGTCAGGCACAAAATTTCCTTGTGAGAGCCCACAATGTACAGCGTACAAATATTAGACTTCTTATTGCACATAATGCCATTTCATTCTGAGCAGAAAAATATCACCAAACCATCTACAGTATATGTGCATGCATCAGTTTGTACAGCCACAAAATCTATTCTTTACACTCATCCATCATTTAATAAATAAAGGACAGACCATGCAACATAACGTGGATAGTTGGTTTGTTCAAGTCCTCCTGGGAAGTCCGTATTTCATTCGTATTGAGAAGTCGTCAGGTGTGTTCAAATAACTTTGGTCGGAGCAAGAGGGTGGTGTATGTTTTCTGCATCTTCAAAGTGTTGAATAAAGCAAGTGCATTGGGTCTGTGTATGCATTATGTTTTTATTCAATTCATGAAGGTGCTGAAAATAGAATCATTATACATTTTATCGTAATTGTACAATACTATGGTATTTTGTACATGCAATTTAGATTAATATATATATATATTTATATATATATATATATAATATATATATATATATAAGAAAATCCTGACTTTCCCACCAATACATAATAATATATAATATAAAATTACTACTAATACAGACAGTGCATCTATCACGTTCAATTTTTTGTTCTGACTGACACGCCGCCAAACTTGGGGCTTAAAGAAAATCCTGACTTTCCCACCCATAATTATGACTTTGTGATGACGTTGTGTGTTAAACTCATAAATACTGTCTTTCCAACATGACTTGAATGCGCCAAGTGTTTCTCTTCAGACGACTCCAGTCTCATCCTCAAATTTGTATTCATGGTCAAACAGCACATGCTGCTGCTCTGGAGTCCTTTGGTTAAACAAGCATCTTGGGCAATCTTCAGTCTTTTTCATTGCATTATTAACTATGAGCCATGCCATGTTTCACAGTGCTCTTTACAGTTAGGTGTCATATTTTCACATGTTACAGTACATTCAAAAAACCTGGTTTAATCTTCTTATGTGTATCATTATGAGGCTAATAACATTGATTGGACTTAGTACAACTCCTTACCTGTTTTAATAACTACTTGTTCATCATTGGAAATGGAAATCTGCTCTGGTTGTCTTAAATATTTTGAAACATTACAGAGAAAAATGGAAAAATGGAAAAATAAAAAAATAAAAACGAAGGGGGGTGGGGGGAGCAAATGATAATATGTTGTGACTGAATTTACTATCACTTTTAAATTGACTAATGCATTCAGATGCTGAAACTAAACACAGCTTGTAAAAGTTGCTGTGGCAACGCAGAGCTCATGAATATTTAATAAGGCAGTTTATGATTGGTTGTCTAGTGCTAGTAAGTAACTAATACAGTTCAAAAGTTAAAGGGCGGTAAGATTTTATGTCCAAATTTTTTAAAAGTCTTAAAAAATGAACGAACTATTTTTTGTAGCAAAACTTTTAGAATTTTTTGTTATAGTGAAATTTGTGAAATCTAAACAATTTCATTGGGTCATGAAATGTATGTTATTTTATAATCTTTTCTGAGGTGCACTTATAATCTTAGTATGGTTTATTCACCAAAAACGCTCACCAATGCCTTTATTTAATCAAAAATACAGCAAAAACATATGGTGAAATATTATTTGGAAAAAACTATTTTCTATTTATAATTTTATGTTAAAATGTAGTTTACTTCTGTGATCAAAACTACATTTTCAGCGTCATTACTCCAGTCTTCAGTGTCACATGATCTTCAGAAATCATTCTAATGATTCAAGAAACATTTCTGATTATTATCAATGTTGAAAACAGTTGTGCTGCTTCATGGAGCTGGGTTGTAATCCATCTTTAAATGTGGTGCGGTCAGTCTTTATGTGAGCACTGCTTAACCTAGAGTTAAACAAGGCCTGAGCCGACTGTTAAAAAGACATTCCCGCAGAGTTACATTCAGTGAGAAAAATCCTTAATGTAGAATATAAACCAGCAGCTGGGAGGGTGATTTCCACAACTGGAAACCGTGGAAGCTGTTCCCGTGTAATTGGGGAGATCTTTGGGTGGCACCCCTTATTTTAGGATGTCATGATGGAGTTTCTCACGGGTTTCTTGCCCTGGCCCTCGTGTTATCATCTCTAGCGGGACTGGCTGTGAGCGTTTCTCTTTGGAACAGTCTAATGGTGGAGACATCAGGGATTCGGTGATGGTTTTGCTCTGTTTGAGGGTAGTTGGGCGTGGGGATGATTGAAGCTGGCATGGAGCAGAGCATGGCACGGTATGGAGGGTGTGTGAGTGTGAGAAACACTGTTTATCCCTGCCCCGCAATCGAAATGCAAGCAGCTGCTGCCGTCAGGATCTCATGGGCTCTGCGTGGATTAGCTCCTGTCTCTAACCCACACAGATGACCTCTGACCCTACAGCAAACGCTCAGATCATCTTCAGAGGGGCAGGACAATGAGGCATGATCTGGATTTGTCAGCAAAGGTGTTTCTTTGCTCAAGTCTGGAGTTTTAAGTCTGCACATGAAAAACACACAGAGACAATCTGATACTTTCACACCACACCACAATAATGTGTTGAGAGTGGTCACTATTCAACAGAAAACAGTTATTTTAAATTGAAAAAAAAAATGCATCATTCAAAAACAACAATAATAATAATAACTGATCAAGCAGGAGATTTCCTGTCTTAAAAATAAATAAATAAATAAATAAATAAATAAAGAAGCTGCTGTCAAATGCCTGAAATGATATCTTAAAATATGAAATATTTACAACTTATGGAGTACTTTCACAATCATGTACTTTATACTGCATTCATTGTTCAAGTTTCTCCTGGAGAAATAAATCAGCACAAGCTTCTGATTGGCTGACTCTGTTTTTAAGGACAGTGTCTCAGAGCTGCAGTCTCCATCTCAGATGAGAAATTCATCGTTCCCAAATTGTCAGTGAGCGCCACACTGGGTGGGATTGTTACTGACTGTTGTTTCCAATGTGAAAGGTCTCATTTTTCCCCCCGTTCTTGCATTGCTGAGTCTGCAGGGGCCTTTTGTTTGGAGCTCCAGTGAGCTTTAATGCCACTGAGTAATTCTCTTCCATTCCAGATAATGGGGTTTTAGTTGCTGCAGCCTTTTCCACAGTGTGTCAGTGGCAGGGGACTGCCCACACAAGAATGCCTTTCACTTAGACAGGCTGCAACAGGCCACAGGACACTACAAGACGCTGAATAGGAACGCAAAATATTGTTGATTTATTGTACACAGACCAATGCACATTCAAACAGTTTCAGAATGCACAAAATCTATGCTTCGTTCTTTCACCGTCCATTTGGAAACTTACACTTTAACACTTCACAACGAATCACAATGAGATCAACACTCATCTGACAAAAGCTTCTGAGTGGAATTTCAGTAAGTACTGTCCTCATTAGTATTCTCGAGCATTATTCTCGAGTGCCTGCTTCCCTGCGTCGGGCTTGTGTAGGTTTTGTGCAGAACAACCCAGCAGAAAACAAGCTGAATGACTGCTTTGACCAATAGAAGATGAGGATAGTGTGATGTCATTGTGTAAAACAGAGTTGGAGATCAATATTACTTGCAAAGATGATAATCTAATGATTTTATTTGGTAAATTTCATATACAAAAAAACAAATTGTGCAAATCTAAACCATGTTTTAAGGTCTTTATGGTTGATTTATTTTTATAATTTTTTATTTGTTTATGCCTATCTTAAATGTATTGATAACTAATATATATATACAAACACACAAACACACACACGCATAATTCTATTTGCTAAAGAGTTAAAGTTAATTGAAAAGTTAAGCTGTTTTTAACTCGAGTAAGATTATATATATATATACATATATATATTAAACCCCTAGTTTGCAATCATATTTGGAAAAGAGTTAAATTTAAAAAAAAAAACAAAAAATTTAATTAATATTTATTATAATTTAAGTGTATTGTTTTCCATTTGGATGACTTGTTACATCTGTAAAGTTTTTTTTTTTTTTTTTTATGTTGTATGTTGTATGTTCAGCATTTAAGTAACACAATAATAATAATAATAATAATAAACACAACAGAGCCTGTTATCTCTAAGCATTATTACAGTATAATCCTCCTCTCCTCAGCGAAGGCTTTACATGAGGATGAAGATGATCCTAAAGATATGAGAGCATCTAAGTGTGCAATGTAAAGACACTTCACTGAAAATACTACTTTAGTTTCTTTCAATGAACTAGCTGAATTCACACTATTCCTGTAGCATTGTAAATGAATGGTTAGATCCACACACAAAACCTCCCTCTCAACAACCCTCTGCCAAGACACTGACCTGCCGTGATGTGAGAACTGACCTGGAAGCAGAACCTCTCTTTGGTGACCACTGGGAACAGGTCATGTTTGTTTAGCTTGCCACCTTCTGGCATGAGAGACAGCAGAGAGGAGAACGGGCCTGGAAACAACAGACGACATCTGATATTAACCCATAACAGCCCGTCAACATCGGCAGGCTTGTTCTGTTCCAGTTCTCATCGCCTCAGGGCAGATCGGATGTGTAGTAGAGTTTAATAAGTAGTGTGTTTAATGACATGCAATAATAATGAACGTGCTGTGAACGTTACAAAAGATCTAGTCAGAGTAGCACCAGATTTCATTTTTGACAGTAACGAAAATGAGGCTGTGAGAGACTGAAGTACACTGCATTCAAGGGATCATACTGTTGTTTAATAACAACATATCGATTGTTCAGCTGACAAAACATTCTTCTGGAAAAAAATAGTTGCCGAAAACTTTTTAAGTTGTGAGTTGTGAAAATTGTGTGATCTAGAACCTTTATGCAGTGTGTGCCATTGTTTAGACTGTAAGTCTTTTTTTCACAGAAATGTAACATACTGTATCTGGTGTCTAACCTGATTAAGGTCTATTTGAGACAGGATGAAGCTTTAACTGTATAACAATAATAATTATTATGAGAAGTCAAAACAGGAAGATTTGTGAATGCATATATTAAATATATAATGATCATCAAATAAACAAACGTTTTATAAATGTTTGCAAACAATCACATGATCAATCATTCAACAAAGGATCAGTTCAAAAAAGTGATTCATTCAAACTGTGTTTTGGAACTTTTTTTAAAGTAAATAACGAGGAAAGATGTGTTATATAAAATCAAGAGGATTAAAAGGTAAAACTGTATATTGCATAACAACATGGAACATTATTTTTAATAAGATATAAATATTAGAAAACATACATAAAATATAGATATTTGACAAAATGTAGCCTAGTTAAATACTGTTTACAACTGTGTATAGTTTACATTTTGCACATATTTAATAATTAGGACTAATTAAATACATCAGAACAATTATAAATGTTCAAACACAAAAGAAAAAAAAAACTATTCCTACTGACAAAATCATCAGTTTTAGTAAACTGCAGATTTATTTATATTTCAACTTTAGTTGGTTATATGACTGCCACTGTTCGTATAATGTTGAATCCTCAGATATTTACAGTTAGCACTGCTGCACTGAAGACGAAGGGTTAAATCAGAACGCATACTATGTTAACATGTTCAAGGTGCAGTGACTCCGTCCACGTTTACATCACGCACAGCACCTGAACACAGATGAAAAGCCTGTTCTGAAGGGACCATTTGAGACAAACGCTCAACAGAAACGTGTCCACCATGAAATGTGCAGCACCTGCTGAAGCCCTGCATTATATCTCTGGCCCAGTGCTGTCTTTGATTTCCAGTCCTACATTCTCCATGTCCCCTTTTCATCTTTCCCTGAGAAACTGGCTGCAAACTCAAAGCGAAAAGACCAGAGCATCTGTCGGAGGATTTAATGCTGATCAGCATCATGTCTGCGATATATGATGTTTAGGAGCTGATATATGGCATGATGGGACATGGACATCAGATAGAGGCAGCGGGAATGTGGTGAATGTATGATAAAATCAGGAAATGAGTCGTATTCATCTCAGAGAATGACAGAGAGAAAGAAAGAGTTGAAAAGCAGATGAAAATAAAAAGAGAAAAGAAAAAAAAAAAAAACAAATAAAAAAAAAAAAAAAAACAGAAAAATAAATTGAGCAGTAAATCAGCATATTATTATGATTTCTGAAGATCATGTGACACTGAAGACTGGAGTAATGATGCTGAAAATACAGCTGCACATCACAGAATTTTTTTTTTTACAATGCATTACAATGGAAAGCAATTATTTTAATTAATTGTGTTACTTATTTTGATCAAATAAAAGTCTGACTTAATAAAAAAAAAAAAAAAACTAATAAAAAAATAAAAAAAAAACTGACCTACTCCAAACTACAGGAGCATTCTTTTGTCTTTATTGTGTTGTATATATTTTCAGTCCTTAACCAAACTTAGTGGTTGACTGATATGAGTAAGATCAAACTTCTCTGGTTCTTGTGTATCTTGTGATTTACTGTTATTACACCAGCACCAACAAGGTTTGATGTTATGTTATTGAGACATCATTATATTTAATTGGGATCCATATACCTTTTATCTGACAGTGAAAAACCACTTAGATTTTGCTCTGCTCATCATAAAAGGTGATTTTATCTCTTAAGACTTAAACCACTGGAGTTTTCATTTCCATTCCTATTGTTACTGAACCAACCTTTATTAGTAAAAAAAAACAAACAAAAAAAAACAATCCCTATGTATTTTCTGTATCCATTTTATTGAACGTATTGTGAATTATTCATCTATGCATATTTAATTTATTAAAATAATAATAATAAGAAGTAAATTGTAACACGGGAAGTTGTTAATACAACAAAGATTATTAGAGTATGTTTTACAAGAATAGTTCAGTCTTTCTACTTTAAAATTTCATATTTAATTCAATGTGTTACTTGTCTTTTATTTATTTATTTATTATTTTTCTGGCCAATAGTCGAGGCATTAAAGCGATAGTTCATAATATACATTGTCTGGATTTAATTAAGATAAATATTTAAGAGTCTCGGATTGGATCATTAATTTGGTGGTTAAAATGTTTCCGGCATGTTATATATTTTGAAACAACTCTTTTAACCCTAACTGATGCAGTGTGTAGCTTTACATTTCTTAAACAGCCACGTCAGAAGACAAGATTCATTGGACCTAATTTGTTGAAATCACTGAGCATGAGGAATCATTTTCAGATATGAACTGGCACCACAGAGTCCTGATATTAACACTGTCGGAAGTCTTTAGGATGTGCTAGAGTCAACTTCACAGAGTTGTCTGTGAATACAAGAAGGACTCTGTGGAGGCCAGTCTTTCCTGGTCTCAGGCTGATGGATCTTAGCATTGTCACATGGGTACGTCTTCTGACAGGGTGTCTGAGAAATAAAAAGCTTAAAATAATTATTGCCAGACATACAACATGCCAGAAACACAATTATAACTGCTATAACGATTCAATCTTAAAATCTTAATCTCTTTTATTTGTTGTTGTTGGCCAGGCAGTGTATATTAAAAGTAAAATGCCACCACATTTGGTCTGCACAAGGCCAAACTTATTATTTCCACAACACCGTCAGAGATGGACAGGTTTGGCCACTGCATCTTGTCTCGGTGGTTTTTGAAGGTGATCTTGGTTTGGCGAATCTGGGTGGTCTCTCCGAGCTCATCTGCAGTCTTCACTTCTACCCCTGAGGGAGTCTGAGACGAGGCTAGACAGCCCAGCTCTCTTTCTCAGCTAACTGGAGATGTGCTGGTCAGTTTTCTCTGGCTCTCCACACTGCGGCTGGAGTGCAGATGCACTGATCCGCAGGTTTTCCTGTGGAAAAGGACTGTAGGACGACTGTCAAAAGGTCTTTCATTCAGTGCTGAACACCAGGCCCTGGCCCACAAACTATGAGGCCACTATTCTTTATTCTGTGGGCCAGACATACTCCAAATGTCACGGCTTTGACTGATAAGCTGCTCTGGCTGCCTACGATCAAATCGATTGGATTTGACTTCACATCTGTAACTTTCAGTCCATATAACTCTAAATGCTACATGCTGATATAAACTAAACTAGTCTACTGCACGAGTAGCATTTCCGCAGGGATAGTCAGAATCAGCCGCGCTCCTCCGCAGAGAGACATAAAGGCTGTTATTCTAGCGGTCTGTGGACACAACACGAGGGTGAAGACCTTTTCACAGAAACGGCATCCCTGCGGTGCATCATGAGACTGGACACATCACATTCTCCGCTGTATCCGCTCTGCCAGAGAGCTCTTTCTGCCCTGATGAGCAGACAAACATTAAAGGTAATAATTAGAGCTATTCCTTCTGCACACATTCAGCAAAAGACACAAACGGCTGGAGCTTCTTCTCCATATGTCTTTCTCTCTCTCCTCAGTGGAGTCAGTTGACGCGGCCGATAGTGTCTGCTGGATTCCTAGAGGAAATTTACAGGCGAGGTCAGAGCGGTTGAGATGGCCCGGTGCCACGGCTGAGTATAAGGGCGAGTTTAAGTTGGGCCAGTGAATTAAAATCCCCACGGATGCGTGTGTGTGTGTGTGTGTGTGTGTGTGTGTGTGTGTGTGTGTGTGTGTGTGTGTGTGTGTGTGTGTGTGTGTGTGTGTGTGTGTGTGTGTGTGTGTGTGTTTGGTTCAGTGGAAGAAACCTTCAAGCAGCAAAACAGAAAACCCTTGTAGAGTTGTACAAATTAAAATGACATTTTGTTCTCAGTGATTTAGTTTGCAAGGCAAGAATCACTATTGATTGCTTTTGCTCAGCCTCAGGCCATCCGAGATGTAGATGAGTTTGTTTCTTCATCAGGTTTGGAGAAATGTAGCATTGCATCAGTGTCTCATCAATGTGAATGGGTGCCGTCAGAATGAGAGTCCAAACAGCTGATTAAAACATCATGTAATCCATGTTTGTAAGAAACAAATCCATCATTAAGACTCTTTAATGTTAAACCATCACTTCTGGCCAAAATACAAGTCTGTTATATATAATGACCTTTCCTTTAAAGCTTAATCTGACAAACTCATTTATGCTACAGACATCAATTATGACTCATTTATACGGCTTGTTGCAGAAGTGCGTGTTCATAGTTTTCCCAAGCAATCAGACGTATAACAGGCAAACAGTACAATAGCTGAAACTATATACCAGTCAGAATTTACATATAAAATATATTTGAATTTAAAACTGAAAGTTTTAATGATTTCTAATAATAGAAATAAATTTTGTAACGAAACAGCAAACAACATTCTATATTTTCTGGGACGAAAAACTGCACATAAAACTCCACAATAAAATCCAAAATAAAACAAAATCCACATTATCAATTCATCAAAATTGCTCTTTTTTTAACTCTCTCAATTCTATTTTTTTTTTTTAACTCTGTCAAACTAAAATTATATTCATCATAAAATAACATTGACTTCTGCTTTCTGAAACTATATAAGTATCAGTAACATACACATAATCACCCATCTGAAAAATATTACCTCACTTCTAGTGTGATCAGTGCTCCATATGCATTTGATAGACTTTCTTTTTATTTATTACATTGTGTTTAAGACAGCGAGGCAAAAAGTTTTTTTTTTATGTCTGAAAATGCATGCAGTGTAAGATATAGAATGCACACAATATATGGCCATTGACTGTATATGCAAGTATCCAGCCTGTATTTCACAGTAAGCTACAGATTGTTTACTGCTTGCTGTAGCCATTATTCTACAGGACAAGTCGGGAAATCACATTTTGTTGAGGAAACACTTTTGAAATGTGAGGAGCAGTTTCAGAAACAAGTGTATTTTCTCTTTATTATGTGAGACAGTGAGATACGATGGCAATAAAATGGCTGTAAAGTGTGCTGTCTGCATATGGGAGGTCTTACTGTATGCTCGTGGAAAACATAATCTGTTTCTGAGATTGTTATATTGCGAGCAGCACCCTGGCTTCATAGAAATATAATGATTGTCATCCTCTGTATAGTGCATAAACATCAATGTCTAAGTGTCTAATATCTACAGTGGCTATGATGTAAAATCTCTTAAAGTACTGTCTGCAACTGGTCTGCACTCTTGAATATTTCAACAGAAACTCTATATGTGCCCTAGTAATACATTGTTGTCAATCACAGATATGTGTGAGTGTGTGTGTGTGTGTGTGTGTGTGTGTGTGTGTGTGTGCGCGTGTGTGTGTATCTTTGTGTCTGTGCGCGTGTGTGTGTGTGAGAGAGTGTGAATTATAATATGTGTGTGTGTGTGTGTGTGTGTGTGTGTGTGTGTGTGTGTGTGTGTGAACACAAAAGAAAAATCAGGTTAAATACCCATCTTGTATGGATTTTCTATAAAACTTTACACTGATATATTTTGATTTGAAAGAGATTATATCATAAAGAATCAAAAGTTCCCTGAGCTCTTGAGATATGAGCTTGATGTATTCTAAAACTGTATTGTGATTTTCAAAACTGCCTCTCTAGTCAAAAATGAGCAATTTATGAAAAAAAAATTATAATAATAAAATAAGAATGATCATCGATCATCACTATCCACAAACATCACTAAACATTTATTATACTGGCCTGTATATATATATATATATATATATATATATATATATAATTGAAATGCTGAATTTTCATTGCACCTTGTATGTTAAACACTGTCTGTTTTAACGTTGAATTATTGGCGGCACACACAAATTAGATATGTTCAGGTGGTTAAAATCCTGCAATTCAGTCATTAGGTTAACATGATGTTATTATTATTATGTTTTAAAAACACGTTTTTCTTTTGGGTTTTATGAGTTTTCAACTGTACTGAAATAGAAAATGGAAATGGTTAGAGTTTGAGTCACACAACCTTAATTTGTATTAAAAATGTAGGGCAGCAGTTATGTTAAGTTGGATGGGTTAACTTTTTACAGTGTAGATGTCTGGACCCTCCTCTCATCAGGGGCCCGGGGCTCTTACGCGCAGGTGTGGGCTGTGATTGGCTGTTCGGAAGCGCGTGTGCAGCTCACCGGCGTCCGAGCTGCTCCAGACATTCAGTAAAGAGACTCGTCTGCGTGAGCATGGCACAGGTATCCTCAGTCACACTCCGCTAGCGCGCAGGGAGAAGTTCTCCAACATGCTATCGGATCTGGAAATACGCTGTTAGGATACAGATCATGGATTCGGGTTCGCCTTGACTGCGCTTCACTGATGCTGTATGAATAGATTCGAAGCGCACGAGCGCGTGCAGTGATTCAGTGAGAGCGCAGCGCGCGTTTGGAGAGGCGCAGAGGCTGCTCGCAGCAGATTTCGGATAAGAGTCTTTAGGAGACATGGCTTGCCTGCGCTCTGTGCCAGCGAGGAGGAATCATACCGCATCCATCTTTTCTGTGCTGTTCATTCTGATTTTTATACTCGGATGCCAGCAGGTGAGCAAACACGCGCCTGTTTCGTCGATATTGCTTTGTATTGCAATGCAAATGATGCATGTTCACTGTCTGTCCATGTAGATATCTCACTGTGCATCTGCAACCCTTCATCCTGGTCCCCATGTAAAGCATAAAGCTCTGCTGGAAACTCTGCGGTTGCCTCACAACACAGGTGAGAGCCTTACAGTTACCTGCCAGACGTGATTGACAGCTGTCAGTCGCATTAAATAGCTGATATCACGGATTTACTGATATTGCATCATTGATTCAGTAGCAATATGAGAATTTTCTCCAAAAATTAAAAGAAAGAAACTCAAAGATTGATTTATAGGAGAATGACTTTATTGCAGTTGCACAGTCTGTATGAGATGTCGTCAGCAGGGGGCGCTAGATATCCTAATTGATCTGATGCCTATGACAAATGCACCCTAAAATACAAGCTCACAACTGATGTGTTGAGGTGATTAGGCCATTTAAAAATAATAATGAATGCATTAATAATGACAGTGCACTTTAGTGTTTCTTGTGGTGATATTTAATGCCTACAGTGTGAGCAAAACCTGACACTGCATACATGCACACACATGCATTTAGCTTTGTAAATGAGGATACACCATAAAAATAGCACCACAACTTAATATAAAGCTAATTACAATAATCAAAGGATTTGAATACCCTTCTCCTAAAAGAAAACTAAAGTGAATCATAAATAAAAGCATGTTCATTTCTTATATGAGTCATTTCTTCTAAACAAGGGTGTCCCCAGATGTCCCCAAAAGGAGGTTTTGTTTGTCGATTCTGCGGACAATTTTGTACGCACACACACGCGGAGAAGGAGGAGGTGTGTAGCATAAAGATTGGCATGCACTGGGACTTAGTGAACAATGAACAAAGGCAGACACTTGAAGAAGCTCTCCATCAATCAGCCAAGCTTTACAAACAGTGTCTGTGTGCACTTACTGCCTTTATCCTGTGAAGAGTCTCTGCACTGAGAGTTTCTGCATGAGCTTAGACACTGGAGTAGCCAGATATAATAGTGTGTGTGTGTGTGTGTGTGTGTGTGTGTGTGTGTGTGTGTGTGTGTGTGTGTGTGTGTGTGTGTGTGTATGTGTGAAAGAGAATGAGTGAGTGAGAGTGTGTCTCCATATCACAGCGGAGCATTAAGAGTGTGTGTCATCAGTGTGTGTCTCACCCACGGTCAGAGATCATAAATCTGTCTGCTTATGTCTGTAAAAGCATTTATAACTTGAGCCAGCAGACCACCGCGAGGATGAGAGGAGCATGAGTGTATGTGGAGGTCAGAATCACACAACATTAAAACACGTCCTCTGACCTTCACCCCGTGAGCAGCATCTCCATGGACCTTCCTATAAATCACTTCAGCTTGCATTTATATGGATACAGTTACTTATTTTTTGCAATAACAACAATGCATTTGCTAGATATGGTCATTTTTATCCTGATGAGAATATTGAAATGATAAATGACTTTTTAATGTTCTCAGTTCATTCCCTTTAAGATCTGTGTTTGGACTATAGAAACTCCAGCCAGACATTTATATCTGACAAACCTTGGTGTTGAAAAAAATTTCACGCAGAAATTCCTAGTAAGTTTCACAAATATTAAACAAAAAAATGGCAAGTAGCGCACAGAATTAAATGTGACATTTTGAAGCAGGAAGACTAAAATAGTGTTTTCTGCAAAAATCTTTTTTTTCCATATTAAATACCCATCTCTTTCCTAGCGTATTCAGAGTTACTATAAACCTTTTGCAGGCTGATCTCTGTTTGCTTGAGCATCTCGACCAACATTGACTCAACTAATGAAGTGAGTTTCGAGCATGTTAGTTAAAGTTGATAAATGACCAGTGTACCTGACAAGGTTAACATCACCCACTTAGTATGAGCTTGACGTATTCCATTATGGGATTTACATCACTGTAATCTTTCAAAATGAATACAACACATAATAAAAGTAGAGACATGTTATTCTTATAGTTCGCATTTAACATCTCATATGCATATCTGTCATTCAGCAAAACAAAATCAAGAAATACAAGAGAGTGGTACTATCTGTTTGATGAACAATGGTAGACAGGGTGTGCTTTAAAGCATTTAATTAACTTTTGTAGTTTCACTGTTAACTTTACACCTACTAAAACCTTTATAACCCTGACCTTACCTTTAGTCCAACTCATTAGCAGTAAATCTGGAAATTTTACAAAATAACATGAAGTTGCACCGTAAATCTAAGTCCATAAATGCTAGTATAGTCAAGGCCACTTAATGTAAAGTGTGATGGCGTAAAGATTTTTAAGCAGATATATTAGATCTATTCATTGCATACCTGAACAGAAATAATGCATTCAACTCCAGCTTGTAATGACCTCACTTCCTCCTCTATGTAGAATATGAAATCGTGGCCCCATACGAGGTGGACCATCAAGGGCGTTACGTTTCTCATGCCGTGGCCCACCATCACCGCAGGAAACGCTCCATGGAAGATCAAGATCACGACCTCGCTGTGCACTTCAGGCTGCGTGGATTAGGACAGGACTTCCACCTGGACCTGCAGCCGTCCCGTGACCTGATCGCCCCCAGCTTCACCGTACAAACCCTGAGCAGGAGCGGCACCAAGAGCCTGCAGCCCTTTCCTCAAGACCACCTCTGCTTCTACCATGGGGTGCTGAGGTCAGAGGTCAACTCATCCGTGGCCCTGTCGACATGTGCAGGGATGGTGAGTGGATCGATGGGTTATTCTGTCTCACAGCTGATTGTGGTCATTTGGGGAAGAGTCTTAATAGCAAAACAAGTCTATCCTTGCATTAATTTGAATCCCTCTGAAATGTGGAAAATGTATACAGCACTAACCCCAAAGGATTTATACTATTCCGTTCAGATAGTTGATAATGATGGTGATAAAAATAGACCAGAAAGAATTTATCTTCTCCGTAGAGAGAGAAAGACCCACAACCTCAAGCATTTTTGGCAGGAACTTAAGAGAGATCGCTGTGCCATCATCAATGCACTGAATCATTTGTGCAGGCCTTCAAACCGCTGTATTCATCCGTCTAGTGCACTCATCATCCCATCGGTTTGTTTTCTCCTTGGATTAATGTTCAGTGTGCAGAGAAACCTCAACCCTCCAGAGTGCTTTTGTTGTTTTGGCTCCCAGGCCGCACGAGATTCGGCTCCCAGTAGGCGCTGGAGGAGCAAAGTGACTCTGCCGCAGTTCTCATGACTTTACCCTGACTGGACTGACATAAAGTGCCCTGTCCCATCAATAGAGCCCGTCTAAAAGCCCAGCATTCAAATCCCCTTAAACCAGTGACTCAATAACCCACATAAATTTAGGTCAGGGGAGGTTTTACTGGAGAACAGAGCCTCCTTTTATTAGTCAGATCGACATTTTGGAAGATCTATACTCGTCCTCAGTGGAAACAAACACATATTGTACTCACACAAGCTTCAATACATGATGTTTTATTTGTAAACAGTTTGTTTTGAAAAGGAGTTCCACAGCAACACTGAAAGATTACAATGAGCTCTTCAAGAATCTACAAATACTCTGTTGCTGCGTCCCAATTCACTATCCATCCTGACTTATCAGGCAATGACTTTATAGGCAGCGTTTGCACACGAAGGCACCTCACGAAACTTCTGACGCAGTGCAAACATTCAGTGACCTACAACAAAAAAGAACGAGCTTTGGTGATAACTAAGGGAATATTTAATTACTATAATATTGATTTCTCACCTAAAAATAACAACAAAAGTGCAAAAAGTCAGTCAGAAACATATATTTACACACAAATTTAAACCAAACGCAACTTTCAGATACCAGCTTGCACAGGATTGTGGGATATTAAAGTCATTGAAGGATCATCTGGAAAAATCGACCAGGTGAAGGTATATCTCAGGAGGCAGAAAGTGAAGAGTTGAATGTGCCTTGATCCCTTCCTGCTTTAAAATGTGTCCTCCGAAGGCAGCATTTTCCATTTTTCGGATGCAGCCTGTGTGTCCTAAATTGCACAAGCATGTTAGGTGATGAAACTAGTCAGTCTGAACAGGATCCATATCTGATGTTTTACTCAGTTAATCTTGTGGCAGTACATTTCCCAGTGACTTTTAACCTCTATGTGATCGTCAGCCTTTAAACAGTGGCAGCTCAATTCTTACTGTCACTGTAAATGTACTGGGCCTATAACCAGCTGAAATATGTGCTGGAAGTGTAATGTTGTAGACTTTCACACTGTCCCCAGCTGGATGTGATTAGCAGCGGTGCAGAGTCATTAGTTAACTCCGTCTCTCCTTATGTGTCCGGTAAAGCCTTTGTGTAAATTCACTTTGAATGGCTGAGCCTGGCTTGGCAGATCACCACTGGAGGTTGGCAGGGCTTTGATGACAGTCAGAGTTTGTCATAAAAGGTCCCAAATGCGAGTTTAAAGGCGTGAGGACCAGACGATTGAGGCCCCAGTGGTTTCAAGCTGACGGCTTTATACAAAACGGTACAATAGCTGACTTTAGTGCTGGCACATGGGATGCCAATTAGGAGGGTCATTGGAAATGGCAGTCTGGGTTGAGGCGGGGGCATGCCATGGAAACTCCACGCTGAAAGTCTTTCTGAAGTGTCGCCAGTCTGCAATAACAGGCTAATTGTGAGTGATGTCAGCCATAAACTGAAGCCATAAATCTACATTTGGACACCCAACCCCCAACACGTCTGACACAATACTGTGAATATAACCCAGCTTAAATAAGCAAATCATTATTACTTACTTAAGGGAAGGTTTTAAAAGTCAGCATATAGTCAAAATTGATTTGTGTCGTACATGTACTTGGTCTTATTGTTAAAGGAACCCATGGATCCTGTCATTATTAACTCACCAAGCTTTTTTATTGTGAAGAACACGAAAGAAGATATTTGACAAATATTTAGAAGTAAACTATACAACTCCATTCAGGTGGAATGATCCTGTCAGTTTCTGATGATAAAAACCTACATTTCTTTTATGTTACATTATGGAATTTTAAATGGGTTGGCAATACTCTTTCATGCTGATTTTAACCCTTTCGCACGTGAGTTTAAAATATTCAAGCTGAGACCCCGGCGTGAGTTCTTTTTCAGCCTTATTGTTTCCATGGCGACACCTCATGCTTGTCATGTGACACACCAAAGCCACAATAGATCTGTATGACACATGGATCGCTTTTATTTAGTTTTTCCTGTTTTATTCAAAATATTCACAAACATGCTCACTATATTATGGTATATCTGATATTCCGATTGTGAAATATGTGCAAGTAAATATATTTGGTAGTTTAAACACTTTTATATCGACCGTGTTAGTTGATCTATACCGGGCAAGCTGTGGGATTTACAGCACGCAAATTCATCCTCTCCTCCCGAAACACGTTAAAGTAGGTCTCCGGTAAACTCTGAGAAGGGCAGAGTAAACTTTATAGTTACCTACACAATCTGTATATGATATCAATAAAAACATGTAGTCAGATTATATTTGTAAGGATCATTATTGCCATTTCCATAGATATCAGCGTGTATTTTACAAACTGTAAATGTATGTTTTTGCTAGTACTTATGTGTTTTTAAATATCTGAAACCTAAAATAAGCATTATATGGTTGAAAACACTGAATATTTGTGATAATATGTCCAGCGCTCAGCGAGTCTGATCTGGCTCTGCGCCAGGCAAAGCGCGAAAGCGGATTTAAATTCAGCAG
Organism: Cyprinus carpio; assembly: GCF_018340385.1. NCBI lineage: Eukaryota > Metazoa > Chordata > Actinopteri > Cypriniformes > Cyprinidae > Cyprinus > Cyprinus carpio. The sequence goes on along the minus strand of NW_024879320.1, from coordinate 227,164 downwards.
TTGATGACGTGATGCACTGAAAGTTCTAATCACACCGGTGTGATCGTACGCTTCAGGGACCAGCCAAGACTGATCACACCGGTGTGATCGTACGCGCTAAAGGGTTAAGGATTTGGAAAGGAAATATGAAGTCTGAGAGTTGTCACACTGTTAAATTAAGAGACTGACGGTCTAAACTGAGAGTTTATAGCATGTCACAGTTGCTGTTTTTGGTACAGGTCCTGTTATATCAGACTTATTTTGTTCACTCTTAATTAAAACCAAGGACAAGCACTTAATCCCTAAGAAATCATGTTTGATTTGTGATCCCAAGTTGCTCCATAGCAGAACCTGGTGCATAGGTTCATTGTCTTTCTCCAAATTTCCCATAATGCTTATGATTTAGCATTCATCATAAGGCTTTGAAAGCCAAGCTATGCAACCCCCAGCAACTCTTCAGAACTCTTGTCCAAAACATATACATTATTACCCCTCATAAAACAATCCCATGTTTCAATCTACATGATTTGAATGTGGCCTTGATGGACTGACAGAATTAAAGACTTAACATATTTATTTATAGTGAACAGAAATTAAGCGTAGCACGATTTGCCCTGTAAAAGCAGAGCAGAAAGAGGCGCCGTTGATGACTAATTGTTGGCGGGAGGTCATCGTTAATGTGCAAAGAATAAATGCTGTCCTGTTGGAGGTGGTGTTTCTGAGGAGCTCAAGTTGATTTGGTCTTTATTATATACAGTCAGTGTTCATGCAATGTAAAGTCCATGAAGGAGTTAAGAGCCTGAATCGGCTTCTTCACGACAAGAACAGCAACAGTTAGTCAATGAGATGATGTAAGAGGATTTAAAAAACTAATCATCGACACCCTTCTCGGATAGTTTCAGCTGGCATTTAAACTCTCATAGCAGCAGAGTAGAGGTTCAGTTTCAGCTTCTAAAAGCAGCAAGGCAAGTGCAAGCCTCTCACTCATGGAAATAGAAACAGCGTCAGGTGCATCGCTCAGAGTTTCCTCATATCCGCTCAGCTCCTTTGATTAGAGTTCCTGTAGGGTCGTGCCTGGATCTGCCCATTTCCCAGCTGTTATTTTCTCCCAGGTAGCGTCTCAGCCCGTCTCCTGGCGCTTTATGACTGCTATTTGCACCTTGTAGCTCTCAGTGTGTAATTTCATGAGAGGTATTTAAGGAGGCAGCGCAGACATTTGTTTTTAGTTAAGCTTGTCATGGACCTGGTAGACTGAGGCGCAGATTTGTGGCGGATGATTCTTATGTGTTACTTATGCAGGAATGCCGTCAGCAGCACCACTCCCGCTTGACAAGATGGATTTGCACTGTTTACTTACACTAAACTGTACGCTAAGTGCCATGTGTGTAAACTGATTTACATTTTTTCAAGTTTCCTCCTGGCAGAAATGGAAAGGTACAGATTTCCCTGGATAGATCAACAAATGTATGGTTTCCTTCAAAATTCTCCCATTTCTCATTTGGCACTTGCTTTATACCAAATTTGTGCCTGATATACATTTGACAGAAATTTGATTTGTTTATCCATTGCATCATCCAGCAGTTCCAGAACAGCATAATTCAAGCTCTTATGACAACAGTGAATTTAATTTCTGTGACGCAAATCTTTGTTGACACATCCTGCACCTTTCAGAACAGCAGAATTAATTTCTTTTCCCAGTAGAGAATGGCAAAAATAACAGTCCCAAAGAGAATTTTATCACTCGTATGTTGTTCTTTTGTAGCTCAAGTTATGTTGCATTTTATATTATATACTGAACGAATATAGAACTGGGGTTCTCAACTCTCAAGGTCCGCTTTCCTGCAGAGTTCAGCTTCAAATCTAATCAAACACACTTGAACAAGCTAATCAGGGTCTTCAGAGTTACTAAAAAAGCTACAGTCAGGAGAGTTCGATCAAGGCTGGAGTGAAACTCTGCAGGTTAGTGGACCTCGAGGGCCAGAGCAGATAAAGAGATCTTGACAAACCAGAGCTGAGTTTGAGACATCGTTGAGACCTCTTCTGAAACTCTAGAGTGAGATTACTGAGTCTGTTTCTCTGAAGATCAATTTGCGAAGAAGGTGGTTTGCAAAAATTTGCTCTCGAATTAAATCTCATTTCTGTCTTAGGCCGGGCATACACTGTATAATTTCAGCAATGTTTTTGTTAAATACCAACTATCACTGTATGAGTGAATCGCATGCGATATAGAGCCAAAGCTCAGGATTTATGCGCTTACACTATACGGTCTGTTTGTCGAGATGCAACTTGATTGCTAACACTATACAATATGTGCAAAGTAAACACCTGGGACCCCGGTCCAAACAACATGCCATGCCACCATGGTTTCGTTTCTGTTTTCAAGCAAACGCAGTGAGGGAAAAAACACTGAGTTTAGTGCAGTCAGTTCGCATCGCCGCTTCAATTGTGCGATACCCTCACAAAGGCCGACCAAAATTGCTGACAGAAATTCAGCCTGTCTCAAAAAAAAAAAAAAAAAGTTGCACAAGTCAGAATTCGGAATTCGGCTCAAAATCGGACGCAAATCGCACAGTGTATGCCCAGCCTTGGGTTGGGTTGTTAAAGGGACAGTTCACCCAGAAATTACCTACCAGCAACCAGCATTTTTCAAAACATCTTCTTTTGTGTTCAACAAAATAAATAAATTCATACAGGTTTGGAACAACTTGAGGGTGAGTAAAATGATGAAAAATTTTCAGTTTGGGCTGGATTATCTCTTTCAAGAGATCTTGTTTGTGATTTTTCTTTCCTGTGTAGTGGCATTAAATTTCAAAGAAATGTGACTTGCCAGTTTAGTTTTCTTTGTCAGATGGCAGACCTCTCTAGGCGAAGGTGAAGTACACGCCTGTATTTAATCTGATCACATGAGCTAAAACTCTGAATACAGGTCAGCAGGTTGTCTGCTGTAGTGTCTCTGGAAACAATTTCCAGTGGGTCTCCAAAGCAAAGGCATCAGCAAACGAAAGTTCTTCGACAGTCTGGGGTAAATCGGGCTTGGTAACTGGAAGTGACATCACAGAGGATGAACACTAGTGCATAATATCTGAAAGACACCATGTGGATTGAATTGAATGGAAAACACGACAGGGGTCACTGCAAGGTCTCTCACTGTCTGTCTGGATTATGTCACTGAGATTCCGTACTGTCTTCCTCAACTAACTAGAAGCCATAATTGCAATCCTGCGGGATTCTATTGACTTAACTTTGGATGGATAGGAAAGACTGACTGGAAGACATGCAGCAAGCATGTAAACAGCATGAAAGCACAACCGCCATACATCGGCTTGACTTAATTGACTTAATTAGTCTTGACAATGGCTGAAACTCCCAACATGAGAGCATGAGGCTGGAGTCATGCAGAGTGACCAGTCATGCCTGAACTTCATTCTACGTCTAGCCCGAAAGCCTCGGCTCTGGCAAAGGTCGCTTCTGTTGACTAAACCCTGTGATCTGGTGACAGAAGATGAGCGTATCTCATGAGGATTGCTGCCTTGACACCAAAACAACTGGGTAATTTTGCTCTTTGAAGTCCTCGGTGTCCAATAAAGGATCAAATGCTTGACTGTAGGACCTTTGGTCTTGGGCTGAGATGAAGTCTCAGGTGTTGTTCCCCTGATGGAGTCTTAAATCACTGCTCTGGAAACGCCTGGATTAATCTGCTTACAGCTGCTAATGATATCAACTAGCCTAACGAACTTAAATCTGATCCACAGCTAGTGATTGTTGACATGTGACTCTCTTTTCGGCCTGAAATCTAGTAGTGCTTTCTTCCGTTATTTTTAGGCATCCACATCAATTTTATTGCTGCCTTTTTCTGCTCTATAAAATACTGTCATCAACATGGAGTGATATCAGTTCTCATCCAAGATGTTCTTTTTACAATCATCCATGCTCACAGCTTTGTGTGAATTAATGGATCAGATGTGTTGTTCGATACATTCGTGCCTTTCACAGCGTTGCCAGCTTTACTTACCTGGCCGCAGTTTTTGATGATTTTGATGACATGGACTGACATGGACTGAGGTTGTAAGGTTCATCTTAATAATGCAAATTACCCAAACACTTCAGCTTAATGTTGTACTAGACGCAACAAAATTGCTTGAGGTCCAGTAATGAAACCTCCTCACCAGCCGAGTTCCAGACAATTATGTACCTAAAACATAAATTGATGATTTTTGCCAGACCGGGGTATCTGCAGGATATTTAAGCTCAAATTTAAGACTTTTAAGACCTTTTTTAAGACTTGCACAAATAAAATTAAAATGACTTGTAAAAAGCATGATTTAGAGTAAAGACACAGGTTTTCACGAAGACAAAAACTTAAAAAAAAAAGATAAACTTCACATTACAGAATTAAATCCATGAAGTTGAAAGTATCAATTATTATATTAATATAAAAATAATTATCAATCATTTATTATATTAGTTAACATGTATTTCATAATTCTAAAAATTTTTTTTAGAAAACATTAGATTCTTTTCAATCCACGAATTCACAACTCTGTGTGTTTGCTGCGTAAAAACATGGGTTGATTTTCACATTAGTCTGAACAAAAACAGCAGACAGGTTTATTGAAAATGCAAATTCGTTCTCTGCCAGCAGGTAATGTGCAGAGCTCATGCTTATTCAATGGCCGTTTCTCAATATGCATTCTTTGTGTTCTCACTCTACGTCGAAGTTCAATTCCAATACTCGAGAATGCAAGTACAAGGATGCATGAAAGTGCCTGGATGTGTTCTTGAAATCGACGATGTGATGCATTGAAGGCAGATCTGAGAGATATTGTCTTACTATTGGGAGATGAAAGTGTTTGTATTACTTACTATTGGAGAAATTGTAACGGTCAACTTGGATCATATGTGCCTTAATAACCAATCACATTACAGCCTTGATGTCACTAAATTTCAGTGTCACTGAGTGTGACACTCAATCACCATTTACGGAAACCATAAGAATGAATGAAAAATGCCATAAACTGTATCCCAACTGTCACAAAAAGTTAGTGACTTATAAAATGTTTTTTTTTTTTTTTTTTTTTTTTGGTGTAAACTCTAAAAATAGTTAGATCCAAAAGTATTGTTTAGTGTAAAACATGTTGAAGATTAGCCGATAGGATGTCGATTCATTAAATGATGAGCTGTTTCCTCTAAAAAGCTGTTTATTCAGCGTAGTGAAGCCTCTCCTCCATTGACATCCATTAAAAAAAAAAAAACGGCTTCTGGTCTCCTTTGCCAAAGCAGAAGCGTTAGCATTAGCCGTTATGCTTTTTTGGCTAAAGGTTGCTGGCTTGCCTTCTAGTGGCTTTGGAATCGAACCGTTAGAAATCCCAGAAGACGCTTCTGGCGGATGGCGTACGGAAGCCTGTAAGCTTTAAATTTTTAATCGCTCAAGAGATTCCTGCAGCAAGCTTGTAAATATGTGACAGCTCGTGTACATGCGGTAAATAAACAGCTATAAAATAATATGAAAATATTGTCTATAATAAAATGAAATAAATGTTTTAAAAGGGTTATGACATTTGTGTGTGATGTTATGTGTTATTTATTGTGTCTCGCTCCTTATAACGTGCTGGGACTGTCAGTGGAGCAGCAAGAACATCTCAATTCACATCTCAATTCTCACAAAGATGCGTTCTTTGGAGAAACAGCCAATGAAATCACAGCCTTTTGAAGTTTAATCATTACATTAAGCCATATCGCAATTCTTGTCCTTCCGTCCCCAAATTTAAGACCTCCTGATATCATAATTAACACTTTCTTGTTTCATTTAATTTTTTTTATGGCCTTAAAAACTAAATGTCATGACTTTTTAAGGACCCGTCAACTTTCCTCATTTTTGTGAATGCCATTTTTTTCCACTCACTGAAAGGTTCATCTGCCGCTCTCTGCTCTGAACATAGCAACAGTTAACTGTAGTAGCAACCGCTGGCGCCATAAAACCCAAACGACTCTACTGAGCTGGCCTTGATGTGCTTGATATTAATGTGATTTTATTAGAAAACAGTTTGGCATATTTATTTATTTCATTATGTCAAAAGGCTTTGTGGTCTCACAGTCCGGATCCGTTTTGTGCTGATTGATGTGCAATTGTCTACACTTTGAAATACCTGTAGTTCAGCTCAGTTAAACTTGGTTATGGCAAACTGTGCCCAAATGAAAATTATAATTGCAACATAATGTATTGAATAGTAAGCCCTAGTCATTTATTTTGCGTTGTCTTGTTATTTTCCCTGAGACGTACTGTAGTGTCTCACTACAAATGCTTGCGAGTTGGCAACCCCCCTTTTTCAATACTTCCCTGTAAATGTGCAGTATGTGTGCTGTGTTAATTAAATTGTCTAATTATCGTTGCACATTGTGGGCGGTTCACACTCTGAATCACGCGAGCATTGTTTGAAAAGTGTTGAAATCTGTCAGCAGTTACCTCCCAAGCAGGCATTAATTACGTGATGAGATGTGTATCCTCTACACACACTGTGATCTTGGACTGGGGTTGTTTAGTCTGGCGAGACCTGCATGGTTTCGCTCGCTGATTACTTAAGCGTGGAGTGAAGGTAGCGTTCCTTGAGCCAGTGAGACCAGATCTCTGCTTGACTGTGTAGGCATCACAGTCTGGAAGAAAAAAGTGGAAAAAAAGAGCATAAACCAGTGTTTTCAGCAGGGTAGATCAACATTAACCTCTGTAGACAGGACATACTGTACACTCTTCAAAGTCACAATGATGTAAGCGTTTATAGGATGTAGATGATGTGAAAAGGCGTGTACACATAAACATCTGTTCAACTCACATTGTGGAGCATCAAATTGACCTTAAACACACATTAGAGACTTCAGTCCTTGATTGTACTTGTGTCATCCAGACAGTGCTCAATGTGACTCTTTTTCACCCTCATGCATAAATCCTCAACTCAAAAGCAACCCGCTCTGCCTCTGTCTTCTCTTCTCAGAGTTCAGCATATGTTTTACAGCCTATTGTGTGTGTGATTGCCTCGCGTTGAACTTAAGTGTTGTTGGCAGCGATGAATGATAATCAGATGCACATTGGGTTCAAACAGGTTCTCAGAAGGGCTTTTCTGCTTGTTTGGAGAGGAGCTTATCCTCAGAGCCCAATTGAGGATAATTATCAGACCGCGCTGAAGCAGGGACGCAAACGAGTTCTCGCTCTGACCTGGCGTGATGTTTGGATTGAGGGCTTGAAGAGTCCATGGGATCTCCAGATTGTGAAAGACGTGAAGCTTATTAGGGTTAATGACAACGCAGCTCTCCAAAGAAGTGTAATTTGGGCGTTTATGTCATAAACTAAGCTCAGAGTCGGCCTGATGTGCAAGTACTGCACCTCCAGGGTGATCTGTACAGCTTCTTGAGGAATCACGCTTGGGAAATCAGACTCCAAATATATCTTTAATCCAGATGGGTTTTGCTTTTTAAAATCTAAATGCGTCTTGAGAATATTAACAAAGTATCTGTTTTATGTTCCAAAGCACATTGACATTATAACAGTGCTCGTAAAACCCTGTGCTGGTGTTCCTCAATCATCCGGCTCAGCGTCTGTTCTCAACCTCTTACGCAAAATAATGCATTCAGCCTGAACTTCTTAATGTACAGACTCCATTCAGACTTTGATTTTTAGATCAGATGTGCTGTTTTCTATTACATTTTTTTAAACATTAAATTAAGATGAATTAATTGAATTGCAATTGATCTTCTGTCCTGCATCTGTTTGCATTCTGAGTTTTGATTGATGTGTTATCTTTGACATTTATTTAATCCTTTGTAGTCACTGTTAACTGTGGACACACTAGGCTTGGAGCTTATGAAATTACTTCAATTGCTGCAAACCGTGCAGCTTTAAGTTTGTGCAACAGATTTCAGTTTGTGATGTTTAATACTTCTTTTGGTCAAATGTCTTTGCACTGCGCAAATTCGCATGTCAGTTTTCATCCAAAATTTGCAGAATTTTGGTATAAATCAGTAGATGTTAAGGCTGCTCGATGTCGAGGAAAAAAGTGGCATTGCAATATTTTGTCTTTCTGCAATATGAAAAAATAAGTGATTTCCAACACATGACTTGAAAAGCTATGTTTAGAAGAATTAATCATTCTAGATTGATTAGGGCAATTTTCTTTGGGAGTACATCTGCATAGAAAATAGTTTCAAAGACCTGAAAATTATGTTTTACTCTGAAGACCATTCTATTAGGGCTTAACAATTTGGGAAAATCTTGAAAATGTGGGTATTAACTCATTACAACAACAGTGAACATAATTATATATATAGATTTATGCTTGTGTTTTCATATATGATTTATGCTTGTGTTTTCATATATCACTGTTTTTGACCCATTTATTTTGCTGGTTTGTCAGCAGAGTTAGATTGAAGAGATTCTGTGTTCATTTTTGCATGCATTTCAGCATCTCAAAGCGGCTCGATTCACAGTACATGAGCCAAGGTGCTATGAGATGTTGAGACACACTGTATTTCTAAAACAGGCAGTGCATACAGTATATGTATTTGGTTAAATCATAGCCTTTGTGATTTGTCTCACACATTAAGCCATATCACAAAAACAATTTTATTATTATGTAGCCCTAGATGTACTTTCTCTGGATGAGCTTTCATTATTCTCTCTCTTTTGCTGCCTTGCAAGCACTGCTGTTTCCTTCAGGAAATGGACACATGCACATGTTGTGAGTATGCATGGAGAGTGCAGCGTTTCTTGATCAGATGCCGAGTCATTGACAAGTGTGTTTTCTCTCTAGTCAGGTTTGATCAGAACTCAGGATGCGGATTACTTCTTGAAGCCACTGCACCCACATCAGGCACTTCTGGAGAACTTCACAGCACCATCAGACCACCATCCCCACATCCTATACAAGAGATCCACACCAGCACAGACAAACACAGGCAGAAACAGGAGGTCAACTGAGCCAAAGACAATCAGCAGAAGACATTTGGCCGTCCCATATCTGGGGAGAACCACACAGACGGATCCAGAGGAGTACCAGCGTACACTGCACAGTCATGATGGCACATGGCAGAGACAGCACTTCTGTGGAAGACGGAAGAAATGTATGTAAGGACATTCTCTCTCCAACCGCACCTTCAGAGTCTCTAACACTAAGCTGCGTTCCATTACATGGTGCTGGACTGTCAAAAACGCTCATTAGGAGGGAAGGGGGGCATTCTTTAAACAATGTTTTCATATGTAAAGAGGTCACAGCTGCTCAAGGGTCAGTTTGAATATGTTTTCATTACATCATCACACCTGTATTGTGTTTGGTCAGGGATAAATAATCTTCACCTACTCTAAACAAACACCAAATCTTCGCATTGCATTTGAACCCTGAGTAATATTTTATGAACCAAGTAACCAAATCTTATGTGGGATGTGAGGTAACAGCTAATACAGTTTGACACACATGGCATGCATTAATGTCATGTATGGGCCGGAGTTTTCCAGACACAGATTCAACTTTTTGCTGAACTAGTAATGCATTTTCTTTGGGGAACCAGCATTGACTGTGTTAGTGTGACCTAGTATTGATGTCATCTTGGTCCTGTGTTTCAGACATGCCTAAACCTCCTGAGGACGATATCTATATTTTTCCGGATGAATATAAGTTCATGCCCAGAGGGAAACGATCCATTATGTTCAAACCTCAGAAGCACCAGAGGCTAAATGTGGAGACCCTAGTGGTGGTCGACCGCAAGATGATGGACAATCATGGCCATGAGAATATAACCACATATGTCCTTACTGTTCTTAACATGGTAAGTCATCCATCCATTTGCCCATCCATCTAACTATCTTTACATCCATGGAATCATCCACCCATGTATCCATACATGCATCCATTCATGCATCCATCCAGATATCAATGCATCCATCCATCCATCCCTCTATACTTTTATGAATCCATTCATACATCAATGCACCCATACATGCATTCATTCATGCATCCATCCATCCATGCATCCATCTATCTCCATCCATCCATGCATCCATCTATCTATCCATACATCCATGAGTCCATTTATCCATCATGTTCCCATACACACATTCATTCATGCATCTATCCAACCATATATCCATGCATCCATCAATGCATCTATCCTTTCATCCATGTATCCATTCATGTATCCCTCTGTACATCCATGCATCCATCCAGATATCGATGGATCCATTCAACCATCCATGCACCCAGGGATCTATCATCTGTTCAGTCATTCATGCATCTGTCCATACAGCACATACATCGATTCATCCAGGCATCCATTATGGATCCATCCATCCATGCATTGATTCAGTTATCAATGCATCCATCTGTTCATCCATGCATCCATCCAGAAAACGATGCATCCATTTGTCTGTCCATTTCCCAGTTTATTCTGAGTATGTTCTGAATGCATGGAGAATGATGTCAAGCTGAGGTCAGAGCATGTGTTTTCACTTCATTGTGGCATATCTGGTTGACCAAATGAGCTAGTTAATGATTGCTAAAAGTCAAAGTGAGTCTCTTTGGGGTGAGCACAGTGAAAAATGTAAGCAATGATGAAAACACTCTTTTAGACTAATGGAAATAGGATCGCGTTACATGTTATGAACATATCCATCAAACTCAGACTTAGTGCAAGTGTTTTAAGAGTTCTGGGTTACAAAGGATTTGTGAAATACTGACACCTGAAACCAAACTGGATGCCTCTTATGTTCGTGTCAGCTGAAGCAAAGACAAAATAGTAGGAATGAAAGACCTTGTATTGGGACTAAGTGTTTGTATTTATGATACCTGAGCTTTTTAAACCATCTTAAGGACTTTATCTTCAGCTCTGTTTCAAGGACCAATGAAATGTGGGATTAGGGATTCCCTTAAGTACATATGGTATGCCTCCAAGGTGAGGCTTTGAAGAACTTTGGAGAAACATACCAGCCATACACTTCTCATATTTCAAAAGAGACACTTATGATTGCTCTGCTCAAAGAAGGTCATTGGGGTTTAGATGCCTCCATGTTAATGCACCACCCTGTAACGTAATTCTGATTTTTCTGTATTGTTGCTTATCTCAACAAAGGTCTCAACACTTTTCAAAGATGGCACGATTGGAGGTGACATCAATGTTGTAATTGTTGGACTAATACTGCTGGATGAAGACCAGGTGAGTTTGAGATGCCATGAACTGTATTGACTGAAGATAATGTGCGTTCAAATGAATATGTTACACCAACAAAAAATATATAATTTTTTAAATAAATGATAGTTAAAACCCTGTGGAGGTGATTGACCTTATGGACCGTGAGAGGTTTAGACAACACCAAGCTTTGAAATCGAATGAAACATTGCTTCAGAAGGTGGATTTTATTGTCCTTTGAGAGGCTTGTCTCCTTCATTCTTTTTGAGACGCTCTATCTGAACAGGTCTCGTTTTTACGATGACAGTTTAATTGGATACACAACATTCCATTGGATTCCAGCCAAAAGTGGGCCAGCAAACAGCTGAAGGGCTCCGTTACTGATACACCTGTGCTAATGTTAATGAAGTTCACGAGGAATGCAGAAAATTGGCCTTATCCCCCTTTTAATTGGAGTAATTAGCCACAGTCACTCAGGATCAGTAACGATAGGCTAATTACCCATAGACTCATTTACTGAGGTGGGGTCAGTAGAGGTAGCAGGTAATTACTCGGCCCAGCGCACGATAAGCAGTTTGAGTAGTTCTTCCAACACTAGTCACCGGCGACATGTGATTGTTTCGTTCTTTTGACTTCATTCTGCTCTTGACTCTAGTTAACGCTCTGCTCCCTCAGGATGGACTAGTGATTAACCATCATGCAGATCACACTCTGAACAGTTTCTGCCAGTGGCAGTCGGGATTGGCCGGACGAGAAGGTCGCCGGCATGATCACGCCATCCTGCTAACCGGGCTGGATATCTGCTCCTGGAAGAATGAACCATGTGACACTCTGGGTAAGGACAACATCTGCTGATCTAACATGCGCTAGTCACATCTTTTGAAGCATCTCACGTGTGAGTGGAATTTAAGACATCATGCTTTTATGATGCAAAAATTTATGTAAACACAGTTCTTTCTTAAGGGATTGTAATCAGATGGGACAAAACATCCAAAATGACAAATTAAAAAGTTTAAAAGTCAGCATAAATGCAGTCTTAAGAGATCTGCCACTGTCTATGATGTTATTAATAATCAAACAGCATTAATATTGAGAAGAAGATAAACTCCGCTCACTGCTCTTGTCTGGCAAACTTGGGTAGTTTTAGAAGCCCTTTGCTGTTACAAATTTTAAAGCACTTTTTGTTTTATTGAACATATTGTTTTTTGTGTTTGTATTTTCTGAAGCTATTTAGATTAAAAGGGCAATTTGTAATAATGTAAAATATGAATGTACAGTGGCATCGGTAACTAAAAACCCTTACTGATGCTGCATTCGCACAGCTATGTGACAGTTTAAGACAAAAACACACTTTTAAGATGATACCAGTTTTTTTCTGGAACCCTGCACAAAATCATTAAAGAGTTCAAAAATCATAGGTGTGTTCTGACATTCAAGCTTAATGACCTAATATATGCTGCTTGTATGGTGATGCTCCACTCAGCTTCAGCTCCACTCAGCTGCTGAACTGTTAAATTATTAGAGGTACAGTAAGAAGCTCTTTCTCTAATAACCTGTTTCCTATGAGAGCTCAAGCTGTTGTCTCCACCCTGTGCCACATAAAAGAATCTCTCCCCACTAACCCCTTACGCCATTAGCAAAGCTAGCCATGCCCTTCAAATGCAAGGCTGTGGTTCAAAGGCTGCTAAGGAGTGTCAATGATTAACACTTGAGTGCAGACTCATGTTCGGAGGTCAAGAGGTCAGGGGTTCTGGGAGATTTCACGTCCCTCACAGGTCATGGACTGGAAGATTAAAGAGCTCCGCTGAACCTTTAATACTAGTGTACACTATTTACATAGTCTGAGAAAACCACCGTATGCATTGAATTGCCTTCATGCATCATTTCCGCACATGACAGGGTCTTAAGAGAAAGAGATATTGAAATATATATTTGTTATAGTGTTAAAAGCTCATTTATGAGATGGCAACATGTTTTAGTAACATGATTTGATTTGATTTATTCTACAGCACTAGAATCAATACATAATTTTTCTTCTTCTTCTTCTTTGTCCCAATTTTCAGTAAGGCCAGAAGACACAAATAAATCACCACATGCTCTGGTGCAACACATTTGTGCAATACATGCAAGTATTTAATCACTCTCTGTGTATGTGTCAAAAAACTGCACATATATTAAGCGATTAAATCAAAGGATAATAAATCAGACTCCTTTGGTCCTTTTGGGGTTTGACTTTGGTCCACTTCATGGGGTTTGGACTTCATCGCCACAGTTTTTGTATTAAAGAGTTAGAAAGTCATTATTTGTTGTAAAATACAGTTCCCTTAGATCTCAGACACAACTTTCTACAGTTAATATACTACTCCTATCCGTTGACAGCCTAGTATATAATGTGTTTCAGATTCATGCTGGTTGAAGTAACTCGGATATCTGTTCAGATTTCCTCTAATGGACTCAAAACAACTGGATTAGATCTGTAGCTCTTGAACTAGCACTGGTGAAACAAATGCACTCGAAACCTTGATCTGATTACAGCAGTTCATCAGTTGCAGTCTCGCACAGTAAAAAATCTTGCGTTTACTGCCCTCTCTTCTCAGCAATATGGATTATATGCACAACGGTGCTTCAAAAGTTTGGGGTCATTAAGATTTTTATTTACTTATTTTATTTTTAATTTCTTTGAATATTTTGTTTTTCCAAAAAGGACATTAAATTGATCAAAAGTGGCAGTAGAGACATTTATAATGTTACAAAAGATTTCTAATTCAAATAAATGCTTTTTGAACTTTCTATTTATCTGTGAATCCTGGAAAAAAAAAAAAGTATCACGGTTTCCACAAAAATATTGTGCAGCACAACTGTTTTCAACATTGATAATAATCAGAAATGTTTCTCAAGCAGCAGATCATCATATTAGAATGATTTCTGAAGATCATGTGACGCTGAAGACTGCAGTAATGATGCTGAAAATACAGCTGCACATCACAGAAATAAATTACAGTTTAACAGATATTCACATGGAAACAGCTATTTTACATTGTAATAATATTACTGTTTTTATTTTTTTATTTTTTACAGTATTTTTGATCAAATAAATGAAGCCTTAGGGAGCATAAAATACGTTCCTCTTCAGGAACTCGAGCTGCGTCGAAACGCTTTGGGGAACGCGCTTAGCGTGAGCGACTCTGAATATCGTGTGTAATCTGTCTCATGGAAGAGTGTGACGTCACGGGCGGGGTGACGTAAGCGACCAGGAAGCTATAAATACACATGCCGCACAGCTGGCATCAGCTTCGCGTCTTTCAGCAAGCGCTCTGTGTGTGCATGTCATTCTGTCTTGTCAGTCTTATTTTTTGTTGTTTGTCACTATTAGCTCCTCAAAGAGTAAGCAATAGTCAAAGAGCAAAGCTAAGATGAGACATTTGAAAGGCGAATCCAGATCAGCGTTTCAGATTGTGTGTTCCTCCCTGCCCTCGCTACATCACGAGTGGGGATACACACAGTCTGTGCGCGATCTGCCTGGGATCGAAGCACGCTGATTCAGCTCTTGAGGGAGCCGTCTGCCTGCACTGTGTACGGCCAGTGCGGATGCTTCGATCCCGGAGGGCTTTCCTCGAGAGGGGGTCTTCGCCAGCATTCCTCACGGTGTTGGTCCCGCTTTCGCCGAGGCGGAGCGGCGCCTGCATTCGCTGGGTTCGCAGATAGATCTGCTGGAGGGAATGGAGACGGGCGCTTCCCTATCTCCTACCTCACCCGCCAGATCTGCCTGATCTCTGGGTTCGGAAGCCCGAGCTCCGGTCCTTCCACCCGAGTAACGGCCGCGACGCACCGCCTTTCTTTCTCCGAGGAGATTGACACGGAGGGTGTCGATGAGCTCACAGTTACACAAACATCAGCTGCATAAACCTCAGTTGCACAGAAAACACATCCACAAGCATATTATGCCTAAACATTATAACGAGCAGCATTAATGAGGAGCGCAGCTCGCACAGTCAGCTCGCGGGAAAAATAAGGGGGCTGACTGTGCTTCTCGCATATCTGGGGACGGGCTGGAGACGGCTTTTCCTATCTCCACCCGTGTTCCCTAGATCTAGAGTTCGTTCTCGAGGCTCGGAAGCCCGGGCTGCGGTTTCTTCCCCCTCTGACCGTGAACTCACAGCTGCAGCTATTTATCTCAGAGGAGATTAATATTGTTTGTGTGACTAAGCGGCTCCCACTTTCAGTTTTGATGTGAATCTTACCAAACCAGACCGTGTTTACTAGTCTGATTGGTTAGCTGCATTTAATTCTGAGGAATTAAATTCAGTATTTATCTGACTGAGAAGTTAGATATGAATTTTATCACAAGCCAGACCATGTTTACTCGTCTGCTTGTTTGGCTCCATTTAATATTGAGGAATTAAATGAGGCATTTATCTGACTGAAAGAAGTTAGATATATAATTTTTTGATTCTTGATCTGAATCTTACCATGCCAGACCATGTATACTTGTCTGGTTGTTTAGCTGCATTTAATTCTGTGGAATATAATGACATTTATCTCACTTTGAGAAGATATATATACTGGAGGGGCTGCTGGGCGGGAGCAGCCCTCTCGTTGTACCGTCTCCTCATGTAGGGAGGCGCAGAATCAGAGTGTTGCCGCCCGCGCTCCCCCGCGTCGGGACCAGTGGCTGAAGCAACGCTCTGGGCCAGGGTTTCCCAGCCTAAGCCGGATCTGAGGGCCATGCTTCAGGCTGGGAGGTCCTTGGCTAAGAAGTCCTGACACATCGGTCACGACTGCAGAGGGCGGCCCCTACTGGGGTAGAGTGGTGTTTACACGCATTACACAGTGCCCGTCTCTCCTCAGTGCCCTCAGGAAATCGATCTGCCAACCCTGCCAGAGCTCCAGGGCGCAGCGGTTTCCAGCGAGCGCTGCTCTCAGTTTCTTCCACGCGAGCGTAGCGGTGCTGAGAGGCTCGCAACCCCTTCGGGGGTCTCTAAAATAGTTAGATCGGCTGCTGGGAATGGTGTTTTACTTCAGGCGCCGATTTAGCTGCCTCAGTTACACCAGAGGTCCATCTCGAGAGACTGATTCCCTTAGTAGATCATTTAGCACCATTTGAATGACTGCCAAATGTATCTCAATGGGGCCTGCATATGGCAATAAGGCTATTGCATTCAGTTCGGCTCTTACCGCCGAAATTCAACGGGGTTATTCCGACGTTGGTCGGACCCGAGCAGGCTCTGGTTATGGAACAAAAAGTGAATACCCTATTAGGAAAGGAGGCCATCGAGGTGGTCTCTCCTCAAGACAGGGAATCCGGGGTTTTACAGCCGGTATTTCACAAGTCCCAAGGAAGGATGAGGGGGTTGCGTCCGATCATAGATCTACGTCAGTTAAATAGCTCAGTTATGAGGCTGAAGTTCAAACTGCTTATTCTAAAGCATGTTGTACCACAAATCAGGTCTGAGGACTGGTTTGTTACGACAGATCTCATAGACGCATACTTCCATGTCTCCATCCTTCCACAACACAGGAAGTTTCTGAGGTTCGCTTTCGGGGGCGAAGCGTACCAATATTGAGTACTTCCGTCCAGCCTTGCACTCTCACCCAGCACGTGTACGAAGTGCGTGGATGCTGCTCAAATGGCTCCACTGCGACTGCGAGGCATCCGCATACTAAATTATATCAACGATTGGTTGATTTTTAGCTCAATCAGAGCAGATGGCGGTTCGACATCGAGATGTCGTTCTCGCCCACATGGGGGAGCTGGGTTTGAGACTGAACGCCAAGAAGAGTGTACTTTCTCCAGTTCAGAGAACCACCTATCTAGGCGTAGTATGGGATTCGACCGCGCGATGCAAGCACAATTGTCCCCTGCTCGTATCGAGTCGATCCTCATCTCAGTCGAGAGAGTCAAAGAAGGCCAGTCACTCACTGTCAAACAATTTCAGAGATTGTTGGGTCTGATGGCAGCTGCGTCCAACGTGATACCTCTTGGCCTGCTGTACATGAGACCCCTACAGTGGTGGCCCAAGACCAAGGGATTTTCCCCGAGGGGCAATCCACTTCGAACTATCAAGATCACGCGGCACTGCCTCCGTGCCTTAGACATGTGGAAGAAACCTTGGTTCTTGAATCAGGGCCCGGTGCTGGGAGGTCCTGGTCGCCGTGTAACACTAGCGACGGATGCATCCCTCACTGGTTGGGGTGTGGTCATGAGTGGCCACCCTGCCCGCGGTCTGTGGAGCGGTCGCCATTCTACATGGCATATCAGTTGTCTAGAGATGCTAGCTGTGCATTAAGCATTAAAATTATTTCCTCCCAGACCTGAGAGGTCACCATGTGTTGGTGCGCACCGACAACACAGCGGTGGTCTCTTATATCAACCAGCAGGGAGGTCTGCGTTCATGCCCCTTTTACAAGCTGGCACACCAGATCCTTCTGTGGTCCCAGGATCAACTCCTCTAGCTCAGAGCAGTATATTTTCCTGGGAGGTTGAATGTTGGAGCAGACATACTGTCGAGACAGGGGCCGAGGCCCGGGGAATGGAGGCTTCACCCTGAGGTGGTGAAGCAGATATGGAGAGTTTTTGGACCTCTTTGCGACTCGAGACATCGCAATGTCCCCTCTGGTTCTCTCTAGTTCATTCAGCTCCTCTGTGACTGTACGCTATGGTACAGACCTGGCCGAGGCTTCATCTGTACGCCTTTCCCCTATCGCATTGCTCCCGGGAGTTCTGGCGAGAGTATGCTGGGATGGGGTTCGGCTGTTATTAGTAGCCCCATTCTGGCCGGGCCGAGTATGGTTCTCAGATCTGGTCTCGCTCCTCGACGGCTCTCCACAGGAGATACCGATCAGGACAGACCTACACTCACAGGCGCAGGGCACGATAATTCACCCTCACCTGGAGTTGTGGAAACTGTGGGTGTGGCCCCTGAGGGGGCACAGCTCATAGCATCCGGTCTCTCAACCGAGGTTGTTGAGACCCTCCTCCAATCCAGAGCTCCCTCAACGAGGAAACTGTACGCCCTGAGGTGGAAACTCTTCACCTCATGGTGCAGAGCATGCCAGCTTGACCCAGCTAACTGCCCAGTTGGTACAGTTCTGGAGTTTCTACAAGCCAGGTTCTCTGCAGGGTTGACCCACTCCACCTTAATGGTTTACGTGGCGGTCATTGCGGCCTACCATGTCCCTCTCGGTGGACAATCAGTGGGAAGACACCCCCTACTGATACATTTCCTCCACGGTGCGCTGAGGCTGAGGCCTCCAGTATGGTCCCGTGTCCCCCCTGTGACTTGGTTGTGGTGTTGGAGGCTCTGTAAAGCTCCATTCGAGCCGATCCAAGATATATCAGATAGACATCTGACCTGTTGGCTATTACCTCTCTGAGGAGAGTTGGAGATCTTCAGGCCCTCTCAGTGGCCCCTACTCATTTCACTTTGCGCCCAGCATGGCCAAAGCACTTCTATACCCTCGAGCGGGTTGTGTTCCTTAGTTCCCTCTGTCACACCACAACCAATAGTACTGCAGGCCTTCTGCCCTCCTCCCTTCCGGGAGTCAGACCAGAAGAAGCTAATTGTATGTATCCAGCTCGACACATATGTCCACAGAGCTGCCCTGTGGAGAAAAACAGACCAATTGCTTGTATGCCATGGTCCCCCCAAGAGGGGTTCTTCTGCATCTAAGCAGACTCTTAGTCGTTGGATAGTCGAGGCTATCAACATATCCTATGAGTCCTCTGGTCCTCCCCCGTTGTTGGGAGCCAAGGCTCACCCCACACGGGGTATGGTGGCCTCCAAGGCCTTCTTAGCAGGTGTATCCATGCTGGACATCTGCAACGCTGCGGGGTGGTCCACGCCCTCTACAGTTGCAAGATTTATGGCTTAGACATGCTAGTTACTCCAGGCGCTTCTGTCCTCTCGTCCTAAGCTGTGCTCTTCGGATACACACTAGGCAGGGGTTTGGTAGTCTGGCAGCATTGGTACTCATTCCCCAAAGCGTTTCGACGCAGCTCGAGTTCCTGAAGAGGAACGTCTCTGGGTTACGTATGTAACCCTGGTTCCTCGAGGGAACGAGACGCTGCGTCTCGGAGCCATACCCCCGGCACCCCTGCCGGCGCTTGCTGGTACTCGAAGCTGATGCCAGCTGTGCGGCATGTGCCTTTATAGCTTCCTGGTCGCTTACGTCACCCCGCCCGTGATGTCACACTCTTCCATGAGACAGATTACACACGATATTCAGAGTCGCTCACGCTAAGTGCGTTCCCCAAAGCGTTTCGACGCAGCGTCTCGTTCCCTCGAGGAACTAGGGTTACATACGTAACCTAGAGACGTTTTGTTTTGTTTGTTTGTTTTTTTTGTTTTTTGTTTTTCAAAAAACTTTTTTACCAACTTTTGATCATTGGTGTAGGGTCAGACTATATGAGGTGATCTGGTGTAGATTTATTCTGATCTGGTGTAGACTCTTTGGCTTCTTTAATGAGTTGTACTTCATAACATGTTGCAGTGGTATGCTAGCCTAGACTTACATACCCCTCATCACTCATTCATTCATCCATTTATTGTTTTGATTTCAGGCTTTGCTCCAATCAGTGGGATGTGCAGTAAGTACCGCAGCTGCACGATCAATGAGGACACGGGTCTCGGTCTGGCCTTCACCATCGCCCACGAATCTGGACACAAGTAAGAGTTCACTTAATAATTAATCCTTTGTTTGATTCCCTCAAATCCGGATTCACAAAAGCCTTTTTTTTTCACAGCTTTGGAATGGTCCATGATGGTGAAGGAAATGTGTGCAAGAAGTCGGTTGGAAATATTATGTCTCCTACCTTGGCAGGACACAATGGTTTATTCTCCTGGTCATCCTGTAGCCGACAATATCTAAACAGATTTCTAAGGTGAGGTTTCTTTTGACATCTAGAATTAGTTTCCCAAAGAACAGTTAGGAATGCCAGTATCATGAGCACATTTTTTTTTTACAGTACATCAATACAGTTACAGTGTTGCAGCTGATATTTGTAATGAACTTTGAGGCACTTGGAAAGTCTATCTCAGAATCACATGCTTTACCCATTGGTAGCTCAAAGCGGCATTAGAAGTGCAAAGATATTAACAACCATGCCCTTTACTGAGCATCTCCTGTCCATTAGTCATTCATGCAGAATCACCCAGCGTGAGTCCAGCGAGAGTCTAGACGCCAACCTCATCTTTAAAAGTACTGTAGTATTTCTAGTGCTGTTTTGATTCTGATATCTAAAAGTGAGCAGCTCCAGGGGGTTTTAAATTTCACTTTCTGTCTGAGAGCCACGTCTGTGCTCGTGAAAGTGGATCGGCTTGACCAGTTGCCCTTAAATTACCCGACGTGTCAAATGAATCGGCCTTGTACTCCGTTATCGTGATGAGCTCATCCTCTTCCCTGCCGCCTGGATCAGCAACTCTAGGCCTCAGCGGAAGAAGGGATTCCCTGCCAGGCGTTAGTCAGATGCTCGGAGCTGCTTCACCTGTTTCCTACAGCTCATCTTCCAGCAACGCTTCATGTGGAAGGACTATAGAGGTTGTACCTTAAATGTCATCAGACCCATCTACTCACTAGTTGCTTTCACAGCTTCATTCTTTATAATCGCACTCTTGCAAACTATTCTATCTCAAACTTTCAGTGAAATGTTTTTAAATAATGGAAGCAATCAAAATCAACAAAAGAGCAATGATATATAAGTGCTATAACAAATCTCAGTTAGCTTAAACACAGTACACATAGCCAGGGCTTTTAAATAATATAATAAATAAAATAAAAAAAACAGATAGAATAGAAAAAGAATAGAGCAAACTAGTGTTAGAGATCTTTTTTTTTTTTAAGAATAATGAGTGCTAAAGTTAGAGGGTCAAATAAAGATAAACTATATATAACCTACATTTAGCTTTGACTAATGTTGATGGTATTTAGGCTTCAAAAATCATGTTAATTTGTGTAATTATCATGATGGAGAAAAAACAAACAAACATAAGAATCATAAACGTTTGTTGGTCACAGAGTTTATTTTCTGCATTAATCCAAAAGCTAGTGTTGGGTCTGAGTCCAAATCCTTAACCAGTTGAGTTTGAGTGGGAAACATTTATTGTCATATCACCTTTATGTTGATAATGGAGGAAAAAAAAGTCCAAAATGTCAGAGTCTGTGTCAAAATTTGAGTACAAGTCCACCTCAGTGCATCCGAGTTCATTCATAATTGGATTCTGAGTCCAAATACCCCAAATCTACCAAAAACACGAATGGAAAAATCCTATTTGATATTTGTGTAGATTAAACTGCTGTCCAACAGATGGATCAAAGACATCTCGTTCGATGTGAAATCTTAACTGACCGAAAGATTACGATTGTGTGAGCAGTTGGCTCTTCAGCCTGATGAATGCACTGACGTTAGCAGCGCTGCAGTTGTTAGTGAACGTTCGATATTTATGGGACAGTAAAATTATGGAAGATTTTTTTATTTTAAAAAGAACTCGAGGGGAGAGCCACAGGTGAGGAAATTTTCAAAATGTTGGACACTTCCATGGTAGAAGGACATCTGAGGTGGGAAAAATGTACATCTGTTTGCACTGATGGATCAAAGACATCTCGTCCAAAGGAGTCAACTTTCTCAATGACCAGGCACAGGAGTGGAGTTGTCACCTGAATTTAAGCCATAAATACAAAGATCGCAGCCACTCACTGTATGCTTCATCCTCAAGCACTTGCATCGAAGTAAATGGCACCTGACCTACATGATGTGTTGGAAGTAGTACAGTAGTAGCGGCTGTCAGCTTCATGAATTCAAGACCACTGAAGTCACGTCCCTTGGCACAGAGATGGGGGCAGCTCATGGTCGGCTACTGCTCTGCTACTACTATATATATATATATATATATATATATATTTACTACTATATATATATATATATATATATAAATAACTGAATAGTAAATTACTGTTCAGTGTTCAATACTTTTGTTGCAGATTTTAGGCAATATTATTTTTAACTGTCAAATCTGTTTTATAACAATTTGTTGTATTTTATGAAATATAGAATTTAATAAATGTTGTGTATTTAACATCAGAGAAATAAGGCTACAAACAGAACTGATGTTCTGGCATTGCATTTGCATCATGAGTTTTCTTTTGGGGTGCCACAGAAGGATTCACCCTACACAAGGGGCCTCCTGATGAAAAAGTTGGTGTAGGGAACCAGGATTAGTCTACAAAAATACTTCATCACTGCAGCACTCTATCTCCCTGAATACTATATACACAGACGTCACTCTCATTGGTAGTTCCCCTTTATTTGAATAATGCTAAACTTTTCTCAACTTTCTTAAATCCATGGACATCACTGTCACTCATGTCGACGGAAATCCAGCTTTCTATTGAAAATGAATATGTGATGCTTTGTTGCTGGCAGTGTGAAAAGGGCTTTAGCCAAAGGAGTCAATTCGTCTCACTTAGTTCTGCAAACCTGCAGCGGCTTCAGTGTCAGCAGGGTCTGCCTGTGAACCACAGCTTTCCCAGGACTGTGTGGGCATCTGAAGGCAACAAAGTGCAGAGCGATCATCCCTCAGTTCTCTTTCCACACCCACGACACCCCAAAAACAGCAGCATGCTGCAGATAAAATACAGCGACTCTGTCTCCGTCAGCTGTCCTCCCATCTGTTTCCCATCCTCATCAGCAGCCTCACCTACGTCATCACGTGCCTGTCGACATACAGCCTCCAGATCACAGACCTTCAAGTAGCTGCTCTCAGACCTTCTGTCCTTCCTCTACATAACCCTCTGCTTTTATCACTAATAAAACAGAGCTTGAAAGGGAGTGCTTCCCGAGCTTCTCTGTCTTATAGCTGTCGCTCGCCTTAATTTGAGGAGGAAACTTAAAGAAGTGACACTGGGAGAACTGAATCAGATTCATCTGACGCAGACATTCCTGCCTCTACGGCCCAGATGCTGCCACATTGATCCATCTCCAGATAATTGGAAGCAGGACTTACATGTGCTGCATGAACAGGGCTTCCCTTCACAGGATGCACTGAATCACTGAGGGATTCTGGGATCGCTGGACTAATTATAGTGGATTGTTCTGCAACAAGAACATCTACAGATACAAAGTGTTCGAGTGACACCATATAAAGAACAAGCACAAGTGAAGTCACCCACTACTAGTCAACACAGACCCAATGCTTCAACTAGTTGCTGATCTAAAGAGCTGACAGACTAATCTGACAGAGAGCTTCAAAACATCACTTATTTGGTAGTGATGAGAATAAACTCAAGTAGAACTAGTTTAGTTTAGTTTAGTTTAGTTTAGAACTGTGTCCTTAGTTTAGTTTAGTTTAGTTTAGTTTAGTTTAGTTTAGTTTAGTTTAGTTTAGTTTAGTTTAGTTTAGTTTAGTTTAGTTTAGTTTAGTTTTATTGATTCATATAGTACATTTAATTAGAGGTGACCCCGAATAGTCGAAGATTCGATGCTGCGATAGGAGGAGCCTGATTTGATACCAGTCTCACAGTCAAATATTCATGGGGTGTTATGATCATGCCATTTTGGCTATATGGGGGTGCTCAATGACTTATTTCACATATTACTACTGGTTTCACTTTCCATTATCCTTGACCAACAGAGAAGCATCTTGGCAGCAAAGATTTAAAACTTAAACAAGACTCAAATTGACAGGCAGAGTGAAAAACTGTATTTTTTCGATCAGGCCGGTTTATATATATATATATATACAGGTGCTGGTCATATAATTAGATATATATATATATATATATATATATATATATATATATATATATATATATATATCATGTGTATATATATTTTTTTTTTTAATCTCCTATAAGATGCATTAGGTTGAGTTGCGCTGCAGTAAAGTGCTTTATTGTAGTACTATGGTTATCATCTCTTCAGTGCACAGTGCAAGCAGGGCAAACAACAATGCAGAATATTAATAACTATGACTGGGACTGTCATATACACAACAGTTATAATGAGAACACTATTATAATAAAACTCTGTGAATTTGCTAGAGTTTAGTTGCTGTGTTTCTGCATGTTGTTACGTGAAGAACGCGTCCACAAAAGGAGTTCATTCAGAGCCGCGCAAACACGTTCATGCATTCGGGACATTTTGTGCAGATAGCCTATACGTCATAATATTAATGGTATGTTGTATACATAATGAAGCATATTCTATATGAGATAAATGATCCCGGTGATTGAAAATATTAACGTTATATCATAATATTAACGTTATATTGTATAAATAATGAAGCATATTCTAAATAAGATAAATGATGAGTTAAATCCCATTGATTAAAAACCTGCTGCTTCATTCTGCTGGTCATCTTCAGCACGCAGCTCAAAACAGAAATGCAGAACATTAACGTTAACGGTAACGGTAACGCAATACATAACGTTATAATGAGAGCACTACTGTAAAAAATGTTGTGTAATTTCACAGCCAAATTGATCTGTTTATCAAATTTGAGTGCTGGATCAAAAGTAATACCCAAATTCCGAGCAAAAGTGCCACAAGAGTTTTAGATAGGATGGAAGCACATTCAGGCCTTCCAAAGACCAGCACTTCAGTCTTAGAATCATTTAGCTGTAAAAAAAATTCTGCCATCCAAGTTTTAACTTTGCTCACACAATCAATCAAAGACTGGAGAGATATATTGTCATCTGGTTTCATTGGAAGATAAAGCTGGATATCATCTGCATAAAGACAGAACAAAACAGGGCCTAAAACGGAACCCTGTGGTACCCCACATGTACATGTAGCATTGACAGAGGTAAAATTCTCAATAGCTACAGAAAAAGATTATTAGTGTGATTATTAAATTGCAAAGGCAGTGACTGAATTAAATAATTATACAATAAAAGAAAACTAAAAGAGTGACGGGTTTTGGTTTGAAAAAGAAGACATTTAGACAGCCATAAATATTAGTATTGTAATTTTACAGTTGTAATGTAAAATTATTATTATTATTTTCTTAAATACTTTATTTTACAGTAAAATAGTACAATAGTAATATTTCTAATTTTGTTGAATATTTTATTTAGTAATAGTTGCTAATAATCACAATAAAAGTAATTATTTTAAAATTACTATTGTTGTTGTTATTATCAGGGGTCGGCAACCTTTTCCGCATGACGTGCCATTTTTAATTTTTCGGGTTAACCACTGTGCCAAAACAATAGGCCTATCTGATTTTCATGCAATTTTCATAAATAGTTTTTTAAACTTTTCAAAAGTTTCTTACATATATACAGTGTGACTGTACTGAACACTACTGTATGTGTGTGTGTGACAATGCCAATGCATTAAAACCGTTCAGTTTAATCACTGTTCTATATTAATGCACTGCTTTAATTGATGCGCGCACACACACACACACACACACACACACACCACTCGCATACAGAGATCTGAGATTGCGCTGTGCAAAAAGTAACATTCAGAAGCTTGTTGTCAGCGTAACGTATCATTAAAAGTGGACTAATATTAAATAATTTGCAGCTTCATCTTACTTTGCTCTCTCATTAATTCTCACACTTTAACAGTATTTATAGCTCCTAACAGGCTGTGTGACGTTATTACCTCAAAATTAATGTCAGTATGCAGTTTTCCCTGTTGCTCACGTGCCAGCGATTATCCCTCTGCGTGCCACTGTTGGTTAGGGTTAGGGTTAGGGCTGTAGGTTGCTGACCCCTGATTATTATTATTATTATTATTATTATTATAGTCATTCCAAATTTTGCAGCCCGACAGACTTGGATTTCTTTTTCTTTTCTTTCTTTCTTTCTTTTTTTTTATCACAATTACAAACATTTTTATAAATTAAAAATACAAATATTTAAATTAATCAATCAATAAACAAACAAATCAATCAATCAATTCGATTTTTTCCCGCCAAATCCTGCAGCTCTAAACTCAAGTATTGCATGGGTGCAGCAGTGTGCTGATTTTATTGTTAAGATTCTTTCATTGTCAGTTTTGGTTGAGCACCTGTATTAATAGAATTTTTGAAATGTGTGTGTGTTGCATATATTAAGACCTAACAGACCAGTTAATGTGACCCCCATTACAAACATACATCCCACCCAGTCTCGTCATGGAGCGGGCGAGCGGCCCGGAGTGCCTGCTAAACTACTCAGAGCTCATTCAGGGCTTCACTGTGTGTCTGATTGTGTGAAGCACACACTATTAAACAATGTTAAATGCTTTCTCATGATCCTTGATATCGCTTACACACGGAGCCTCACTGTCGGCCCGTATAATAACGGCAGCATTCAATAACATACGTAATGATGAAGTCAGAGGATGTGTTGAAAAGAGAGATGTCTAAATGTAGCCGAGGGAACTCCAGTTGTTATGTTGTCATGGTTTCTGCTCTACTGTATGGGACTCGAGCGGTTTTACAGTAGTGTTTGTGTCTCAGTACTTCACAGGCCACCTGTCTGTCTGACGAGCCCAGCGCCATCCAGGAGTACAAGTACCCTGAGAAACTGCCCGGAGAGCTGTATGACGCCGACACGCAGTGCAAGTGGCAGTTCGGAGAGAAAGCTAAACTGTGCACTCTGGACTTCAAGAAGGCAAGTCCATTAATTTCAGTATTTCATATTGTTTTATATATGAAACCCTCCAGAAAAGACCAGTTTATTCCCCATTAGGTCATGTCAGATGACATGACTGAACATTTTGCACTCTGTAGAGGATGAGCTATTAAGGCCTTGCAGGGACCACTGCTCATTTAGCCTGTTAATGAGGAGAACGTTTACACTGCAAAATCACTACGCCAGAGTGTTAAAACATGTAATTAAAGGATTAGTTAACTCATTTTGCTCTCATCATGTTGTAAAGAGCTTTCCATTCTTGTCAGGAAGTAAAAAAAGACAGAAAGCCTTATGAAATTGCCCAACACATACATTTTATACTTTGACAAAAAAATCAGAAGAATGCACTTCCAAACTCACAAATGGGAACTTCCTACTTGAAGGCAGCATTAGACAGCATGAGTTTCCATTCTGTTACAAGCTTAACGGTCACACTTTATTTTAAAGTTCAATTCTCGCTATTAACAGACCATTAACCAACCAGGACTTTCTCCTCAATAAACTCCTAATTTGCTGCTTATTAATAGTAAGTAAGGTAGTTGCTAAGTTTAGCTATCAGGAAGGATAAGGGATGTAGAATATGGTCATGCAGAATATGTGCTTTATAAGTACTAACAAGTTAATAGTGAGTATTGGTCCTTATATTAAAGTGTTACCAGCTTAACTAGGTTAGTGCTGGTTTAGTGTTGGTCTCTATAGCTATACTGTTCAAAACAACGTTTTGCTCAACCATGCATGGTCTTTCTGGTTAAGATAGTTAAGAAGACTGGTTGTACTTTGCACACCTGTTTCCAAACATGAACTACCATTCAAAGTCTTGAGGTCTGTAAGACTTTTTGAGAGAAGTCTCTTCTTCTCACCAAGGCTGCACTTGTTTGATCACAAATACCGTAAGAACAGTAATATTGTGAAATATTATTACAGTTTATAATAGTTGTTTTCTATGTGAATATCTGTTCAGCAGTAGAGCACGATCAGGAATGATTCAAGTGAGACTGAACAGAAAATGTGATGCTGCATCACAACACACATGTGCCACATTTTCTATATAATCATATAGTTTTTCCAGGATATGTTGATCTGTAAAATTAGTGTGCAAAATCCAGTCATTCCAATAAGAATCCATTCAACCGAGAGTTTCATGTAAGGGCAAAAAACGTACCCACGCAAATTTAGTTCATTTTTTTTTTTACGTTAGTCAGATTAATTCAGAGCACTGAGCAACAAAAACCTGCTCAGTTTGGAAGTGACTTCTGTATCAGCAGGACCTTTTTTTTTTACTTATGAAATTTTGCAGAAATTAAAGGTGTAAGAAGTTCTGACATGATTTGTCTTCACGTGATTCACATTCACATATTAAAAACATGCAATTTTTAAAAGGGGTGTGTAGATTTTTATAGTCATTGTTTGTCTATTTAAAGAAGTTTGTTAAATGTTTGGACACAAATGTGATGCTTAAAGTGGATTGCAACTCTTTTGTTTTCTTCTCTTTTTTTATTATACATTTTGCAAATTTACAGCAAAAGACGGGAAACATATACCAACTCTGTAAGGCACGCTTAGTAACATGCAAAAAAAAAAAAAAAGGAATGCATGGACTTAGTTGAACAAAATTTTAAATCTGGACAGCAGTAACAATTATCTATACTTTTTTTTATTATTATTATTATTTGAAGCTTTAAAAAACTCTCACAAAAAAAAACTGAAAAAATAAAGTAAAGGAATGTTTAACATTTCTTCCATTTACTTGTGTGAATATTATATTTACGCACCAAAATTACCATTTTCAAAAAGTCAGAAAATTGGGGTTTCAGAATATTCTAAAAAAAAAAAAAAAAAAGAAAGAAACATGAAATTCTCTAAAATTATTGTATGAATATTATTAATTTTCACTAAACACCGACTGTCTCTCCCAAACATTTAGAGGTAGTAGAAAAGCTGTTCAGGAGTTTCAGGAATGCAACTTTTTGCACACTTTTTCCACCAATGTCTCTGTGTTTTGTGTGAACGTTTGACCTGCATCCTGAGAGTCTGATGCACAAATGCCCTGATCTGTGCTGTTATACTCACGAGCGATTGCTCATAATATCAGGAGAGCATGGTCTTTATTTCTCTATTGCTCAGATCAGCTGTAAAGTTCTATAATGCAGGAATTCAGGTCTGAACTCAATAGAGATTTGCTGAAGTAATTTTTCCACTGTGTTGTCTATACATCTAAAATTGGAGCTCTCCCTAGAGAAATCTGCTGGAGTGCGGCTCCAGCCGATCCCTCTCCAGTCCCACTCACTCTCGTGAAGCAGACGCAGAGCTAAATATACTTTGGAGGGATGCCAGTGAGAATCTCTGTTCTCTGCACTCATATTGTCCTGATCTCACCTAACTGTACTGTACTACAGTCGATGAAATGAGGCGAGAGACTGGGCACTGATGCCACCGACTGACACAAATCAAGATGAACGTTAATTATTCAGCACAAACAAGCTATGATCAAGAAACACATTTCACTTTTAGCACACAGATTTCATTATATATGTCCTGTAAATATGCACTTAGCCATTTTTCTTTATGTTGTTCTGGCCGATACCACAGACGTTATACTGACTACTATTGGCGTGGATGTATGATTGCAGTAGCACTACCGTATTTACAGGTGTTTTTCTCACCCAGTTACTAAGTAGCAAGTTATCAGTTTTGTTCAGGTCATGATTTCAACATTGGAGAATGAAATAGCTTCTTTCTGGACAACTAATATGACTTAAAGGGACAGTTCAACCCCCCATCATTTATTCGCCTTCATTTATTCATGGATGTAAATGGCTACCGGCAACTGTTTGGTTACCAAAATATCCATTTAATCTCAGTTTTGAGCTGCAACTCAATGTATGGATCTAAATACTATTCAAATAATTTACTTTAGGGCTAAAACTTATTAACAGTGGAAATATTTGTTTAGTAAGGACTCATTAAAGTGATCGTAAGTGAAAGACATTTATAATGTTACAGAAGATTTATATTTTAAACAAATGCTGTTCTTTTGAACTTTCTATTCATCTTTGAATTCTGAAAAAAATAAAATGTATCACAGTTTCTAGAAAAACATTTTGTGCAGCACAACTGTTTTCAACATTGATAATAATCAGAAATGTTTCTTGAGCAGCAAATCATCATATTAGAATGATTTCTGAAGATCATGTGACACTGAAGACTGGAATAATGATGCTGAAATTCAGCTTTGAACACAGAAATTAATCACATTTGACAGTATATCCACACAGAAAACAGCTATATTTTTACTGTATTTTTGATCAAATAAGTGCAGCCTTGGAGAGCAGAAGAGACCCAAAAACAATCTTACCATGCCCAAACATTTGACCGGTATTGTATAAGTAAGTACATAATGTGGCGGGGTGAAGTAGGACACGACACGAGGATGAGGGTAAGTTCCCCGAAGGGTGGATTTTATTTAACTGAAAAGGCGGTGCGGTGAGGTGGTTTGGGCATTCGGTGCTCGGCGTCTTGTCTGTGAGGTGCTGCTAGTGCAGTGTGGGTCCGTGCTCTCTCCGTGGGCGGTGGGGCTGGCGGTCACACGCGCTGCTGCCTAGAGGCAGAGGAAAAGACAAAGTTAGCCGGCTCTTGTGGAGACATCTCTCACCTCTGTGCCCGCTTGCCGGGTTTAAATAGGCAGCGGCTGATGGCACGCAGGTGTGGCCGCTCAGCCCGTGATGAGTAGGCACAGGTGTGCCTGTGCTGTTGCCAGGGCGACGCTGATGAGGTGCTCGGGACACGCGTCACCCCCCCCCCCCCCCCCCCCCCCCCCCCCCAAGCGTCGTCCTAGTCCTCTGGAGCAGTGGGGAGATCGGGGGAGGGCGGGGAGTGGAGCCTGACAGACCTGCGAAAGCTGACCACAGCCGGGAGAGTCCGTCGGCGTTGGCGTTGGCCGTCCCCGCCCGATGTCGTAGGGTGAAGTGGAAGTCCTGGAGCGCCAGGAACCATCGCGTCACCCTGGCGTTGGTCTCCTTCGCCCGGGCCATCCACTGCAGGGGGGCGTGGTCCGTGACGAGGGTGAAGTGGTGGCCGAGAAGGTAATAGTGGAGCTCCAGGACTGCCCACTTTACAGCCAACGCTTCCCTCTCTACGGTGGCATATCGTTGCTCTGCGGGAGTCAGCTTTCGGCTGATGTACATCACCGGGTGTTCACCAACGACCAGTTCCATCGACAAGACGGCCCCCAACCCCATGTCGGATGCGTCCGTTTGCAGCAGGAAGTGGCGGTTGAAGTCAGGGGCACGGAGGACCGGTTCCGTCGTCAGGGCGGCCTTGATGTTCAGGAATGCGGCTTCTGTTTCGGAGTTCCACCCGACTTTCTCCGGCTGCCCCTTCCTGGTCAGGTCTGTCAGGGGAGAAGGAGGAGATGTTAGGGATAAAGCAGCGATAATATTCCGCCAACCCCAAAAAGGCCCGTACCTGTCTTATAAAAGCTGCCACCTTCTCATAAAGTATAACCACCACCCTACCCACCTGATATCCCAAATGCTTGGCATACCCCAAGTATTTGGCTTCGGTAAGGGCCAGATGACACTTCCGGGGGTTGGCGTAACTGGTCCAACCTTTTCCATGACTGTATATGGGCCTTGCCAAGTAGCCAGGAACTTGCAGGCAGCCATGGGCACCAGGACCAGGACGTGGTCTCCTCGCTGGAACTCCCATGGTTGGGCCGCCCGGTTGTACTGTCGTTGCTGCGCCTGTTGGGCCTTCACTAGGTGTTCCCGGACGATGGGCATCACTCTCTCGATCCGTTCCCTCATCTCACGCACATGTTCGATGGTGGTTCGGTGTACCGCCGGTTGTTGTTCCCAGGCCTCTCGGGCTACGTCGAGCAATCCGCGGGGCTGTCGGCCAAAGAGCAGCTCGAAGGGGGTGAAACCAGTGGAGGCTTGAGGAATCTCCCGGATGCCGAAGAGCACGTAAGGAAGCATTTGGTCCCAGTCCCGTTTATCCTCGGCTGCCACCTGGCGCAGCATCTGCTTCAGGATCTGGTTGAAGCGCTCGACGAGCCCGTCGGTCTGGGGGTGGTACACCATGGTGCGGAGCTGTTGTACCTTCAGTAACTTGCACACATCTACCATCATCCGGGACATGAAGGGGGTACCCTGGTCAGTCAGTATCTGCGACGGGATGCCAAACCGGCTGAAGAGGAGGAAGAGCTCCTGGGCGATGGCCTTGGTGGTTGCCTTCCGAAGGGGGATAGCCTCAGGGTACCGGGTGGCATAGTCCACGATTACCAGGATGTGTTCGTGCCCCCGGGCAGACTTTGGCAGCGGCCCCACCAGATCCATCCCAATCTGCTCGAAGGGCACCTCTATGATGGGTAGCGGTATCAGCGGGCTGGGGGGAGGGGTCCAAGGCGACGTCTGCTGGCATGTTGGACAGGCCTGGCAAAACCGGCGGACCTCAGCCTCGAGGCCCGGCCAGTGGAAACGATCACGGAGGCGCTGTATCGTGTTCTGGGCTCCTAGGTGGCCTGCCATCGGATGGGCATGGGCGATCTCGATCACCGCCTCCGTCTTCGTGCGTGGGACCACCAGCAGGGTCTTCTCCTCCCCCCGCCGATGGGCGACACAGTATAGCAGGCCATTTTCCACAATGAAATGTGGTGTTGGGTGGGGTGCCCGCTGAAGCTCCTTCCCCTCGGCAACCCTCACCTGGGCCCAGCAGTGTTTGAGGCGATCATCCTCATGCTGCTC
Organism: Cyprinus carpio; assembly: GCF_018340385.1. Classification (NCBI taxonomy): domain Eukaryota; kingdom Metazoa; phylum Chordata; class Actinopteri; order Cypriniformes; family Cyprinidae; genus Cyprinus; species Cyprinus carpio. Next base: position 194,651 of record NW_024879320.1, on the reverse strand, counting down.
CCTAGAGAATCTCCCGGCCCCGGTCACCTGCTGGAACAAGTCATAATAGAGGTTTAGATGAGGGCGGGGCGACTCACCATCCCTGGGACTGTCGGAGGCGAGCAGCACGGGACATCGCGGGGCCTTCCTGCGGGGCTTCCTGGACGGGCGATTCCCGGCCGGGCTGGCGGGCTGGGTGGCGGTGGCAAGTAGGCGGTCGAACCCTGGCCAGTCCCTTCCCAGGAGCACCGGTACGGGGAGGTCACAGACCAGCCCCACGTCTATCGGCCAGGTGCCTACCGACGCCGTGATGGTGACCCGCCGCGCAGGCACTTCCCTGGTGTCGCCGTGCACACAAGTCATGGGGAGCTGGGTCTTGGTGTCAGCCCGCGGAGGTAATATGGAGGTCCTGACTAGGCTGACTATGCTGCCGGAGTCCAGAAGGGCGAGGAACGGCCGTCCGTTTATCCTCACGTCCGCCAATGGTGCGTTCTCCGTGTGCACGGCGCAGCCCGCCAGCCAAGGTCGTCCTGGGGGGCGGGGTGCTTCCGTGGGCATGGGCTCATCCTGTGGGCCGGGAACCGCCGCCCTGCCTACCAGACGCTGGGTGCCCTCCGGCGTGCGCCGCTCCTGGACCACCCTTCGGGGAAACGGCGGCGTTCTCTCCCCCCTATCTCCCGGTGTTGGGTGGCCTCTGCCAGCTCGATGGCCTCGACCAGCTCGTCTACGTTGGCCGGGTTCCGCATCCCGGCGGCCTGCCGTAATTGGCGGGGAAGGGCACGTAAGAGGCGGTCGACCACAACGCGCTCCGCTACCTGGTGTACGGTGGGACCCCCGGCCAGCAACCAGTGTTGAGCCAGACGGGAGAGGCTAGCGGCTTGGGCCCGGGCTGGCTGCCGCGTGTCGAAGGTCCACTCGTTGAACAACCGGGCCGCACTGATCGGCGACAACCCCATTCGTCCCAGGATCTCCTTTTGTAGGTCCTCGTAGGAGGTGCTTAGCTCCGGGGGAAGCGCAAAGTAGGCACGCTGAGCCTCTCCCGTGAGCAAGGGTGCAATGATGCGTGCCCAATCTTCCTTGGGCCACGCTTCCCTCACAGCTACGGTCTCGAACATCTGGAGGTACATCGTTACATCGTCATGGCCAGTCATCCTGGGCAGCAGCTGGGTTGCTTGGACACGGGGGTCAGGTAGCGGAGTTCGCGGGGCTGTGGCTAGGCGCAGCGCAGCCAACTCTCGCTCGGTTTCCCCCTGCCGAGAGGCCATGTGCTCCATAATCTGCTGCTGGCGGATGCTCACCTCGGTGAGATGTTTTAGCAGCTCTTCCATCGTTGGGGGAGGAGCGCCACCTGGGGAACCAGAGAAGACGTGTGAAGCAAAGACCGTGAGGGGAAAAATATCAAAACAAAGAAATCCAATCCAGTCCACTCGTAGCCGCGGTGAGGGGTGGGGTCGTCGGAAACCAACACACAACATAAAACCCAAATCAACACCAAACAGCAAACTCAAAGTAGGACACGACACGAGGGTGAGGGTAAGTTCCCCGAAGGGTGGATTTTATTAACTGAAAAGGCGGTGCGGTGAGGTGGTTTGGGCATTCGGTGCTCCGCGTCTTGTCTGTGAGGTGCTGCTAGTGCAGTGTGGGCCCGTGCTCTCCCGTGGCGGTGGGGCTGGTGGTCACACGCTGCTGTCTAGAGCCAAAGGAAAAGACAAAGTTAGCCGGCTCTTGTGGAGACATCTCTCACCTCTGTACCCGCTTGCGGGGTTTAAATAGGCAGCGGCTGATGGCACGCAGGTGTGGCCACTCAGCCCGTGATGAGTAGGCACAGGTGTGCCTGTGCTGTTGCCAGGGCGACGCTGATGAGTGCTCGGGACACGCGTCACAATAAGTACCCAGAAACAGTTAGGAGAAACAAATATAAATGTAATAAATATGCTGACATCAGAACTGCTTTGTTATAGTTCTTATTTTTGAAGCATTGTTTTTTTTTTTTTTTTTTGTATGTATAAAATTTAGGTTTAAAACTTGGAATTTTGTGGCAATAAATAGTATAGCCATACAAAAACATGATAGTGTGGGATAGTGAAGTGCGTCATTAACTCATAATCTGTGTAAACATCAAATGGAAATTTGAAGATGAATTTTCATTCGACTGTAAGAGCAAAGCTCTTTTCAGAACATCACTGAACGGGACAGAAATGGTTCTGTTGTTGTTCTTCAGTCATGCTGAGCTCCCTCTGCTTTCACTGTGAATTAGCATCTTGATATTGTCTGGCAGCGGGACTGTGATGGGCTCATGCTCAGCAGGAGCAGCAGGGACGGATTCCAGGAGGTCTCGCTTTAACACACAACTGCAGAACTTGTGCTGGGATTTGGACCGTGATCACTCTGGCAAACTGCCGCCTTTTCCTCCCATCTGTGCTCCCATTGTCAAAATATGATACAGTAATCCAGATGTGAGTAATACGGACACATAAAGCGTGCAGCCGTTCCTCATTCTTCTCACAGAGCCGGTGAATGAGAGGAGCGTTGCGATAAAGATGTAAATATATGGGAGCCATCCAGTAAAACACTTTTAGGATGTCTAAATTATTAAATTTAATTATGAAGTACAGTATGTTTCATAAATTATTTTTAGTGAGGGAAATTTTTGATTATTTCTGAAAAAAAGAAAGAAAATAAAATTTTCTTCAAACTATATTCACATTTATTTTCACATCTATTGCATGCACATGATCAACCTTCAAGTGGATTTGGGTACAATGTGCTGACACAAGTTAGAATTTGTAAGAAAACAAAAAAAGAGAAGAAAAAAAGAAATGGGCTGTTTCTGAATTTAAATTCTCTGGTACTTCCCAGTTTTAAAAAAGCAGCTCTTGTGGCATGATGTAAAAAGTAAAGCATTTCTGTTTGAAGACTTGTGTTGAGCGTCTGGCAGAGATGTGCTGGCCTGTCACTTCTCATCTCCGTGATAATAAACAAGTATAAACTCTAAATGTTTGATGCAGTGGTAATGACAGCAGTATTGAGGACAATCGCTTGAGGACAGTGATTTTTTGTCATTAAAACATTACAATTCTATATAAATTCCAAATGAACTGAAAACATTATTCTTAAAGGTTAGAAAACAAGAATTTTTTTTTTTACACTTAACACACTTTATTTTTATTATTATTGTTATTTTTTACACTTTTTATAAATGTAGTAAGGTTAAAGTTAAAAGACATTTCAAAAGGATGGTACGGGTGAGGCCAATAATGGAGAAATTCTGGAATACTCAAATCCAGAACTTTTTTTTTTTAAATGAAGAAAAAATAAATAAAATAATAATAATAATAATTAAAGACGCACAAAGAAGTCTATACTTATCTGTCCTTTAGAAATGTAATGACTGTTAGTTGCAGAATCACTCACATTTGTATATGAAAATTTTTTATGCAATTTAAAAATCCCAGGTTTGCTGTGCTTGTTTGTACAGCTGCAAAGTTTGGCCAAAATTGTGTTATTCTATATCAATATGGCTATAATAATAATTACTATTATTATTATTATTATTACAACTACTACTAAATATAAAATAAAAATGACTAAATAAATACAAAATAGATATCACTATTGTATTATTTGACTTTAAAATAAAAATGTCTAATAATATAATTATTTCATTTTAAATTACAGCTCTTAAAATTACAAAACTAATATTATGATTGACTTAATTTCTTCATTTCAAATGTAAGACTGTCAACTTTTTAAAACTTTTTTTTTTAATTTTACAGAAAAGAAAAAAAAAAAGAAGAAGTTTAAAATTGGTGCTAAGGGTAAAGCCAAAAATAGAGAAATCCTAACATTTTTAAAGCCAGAACAGTCACACATTAGTTTGGGGACCAATTCTCTACTAATTAACTATTAACTATGACTTTCGCCTCAACAAACTCCTATTTGCTGATTATTAATAGTTATTAAGGTAGTTGTAAAGTTTAGGTATTGGATGATTAAAGAATCTAAAATATGTTCATGCAGAATAGGGCATTAATATGTGCTTTATAAGTACTAATAAACAGCCAATATGCTAGTAATGTGCAACAAGTTAATAGTGAGATTTGGTCCCTAAATTAAAGTGTTACCAGCAGAACCATTAAAAATATTTTGGGGGGAAAATTTAATAAAGATGAATTAAAATGCTCCAGTCTATTCTAATCTGTCCTATGACTGTTTTATCTCTATCACACACACACACAGACACACACACACACACACATGTTGGGTTTCCATGTTTTATGGGTTCATTCCATAGGCGTAATGGTTTTTCTACTGTCCAAACTGTGTTTTCTATCCTTTTACCCTAACCCTACCCCTCACACAAAAGTACAGGCATTTTTAGATTTTCAAAAAATTCAGTAAATATGATTTATAAGCTTGTTTCCTCATGGAGACCAGAAAGATGTCCCCACAAAGTCAAAATGTACTGCTATGGCTATCTTTGTAGGGATAACATATGGCATAGCAGTACACACACACAGACATACACACAAAAGCTCCATTAATTTACAGAATCACAGACATACAGAGTGTTTGATGTGACACTAAAGCTGAAACAAACCAGACAGGTCATTATTACATCCAGAGAGCCTAAACAGTCTGCTATTATTGTGTAAAGCACTCATCCAGCACGTGAAGAACGTCTATCCATCACACAGTGTGGTGTAATCCTTAATTTGTTCGGTATAGCTATCACTCAGACTTCTGTCACAGTTCTTGGCAGATCTCTGCTGGTTAGTCTTTTATCGCAGTGACTTTAATGCATCCATATCAATGTGTGTCACGCAGGACATCTGTAAAGCCCTGTGGTGCCACCGGGTCGGAAGAAAATGTGAGACCAAGTTCATGCCAGCCGCCGAGGGCTCTGCCTGCGGTCCAGAGATGGTGAGTCACGCTCACAGGACGCATTCATGTCTTCAGAAGCATCTCATCTTAAAAAGAAATCACCTCACACTCAGCTCAAGCGGCACAAAAGCCAAGCGCTCTGTTTCTTGTCACTGAATGAGTTTAATCATTAACATCCTCTCGTGGTTCTTCAGTGTGTGACATTAACCCCGCGGGGGAGAGAGCCTTTCAGGGGGTTGTGTTGTTCTTTCAGATGGGTTTTTAACAGATGTTTAGTGTCTTAAACGAGTGTTTCCAGGGAGAGGCTGCTGTGAATGCCAGCAGACTGAATGAGTGAACAATTCATGCTGAGAGTCACGAAAACACAAGAGAAGCTGAGGAGATTCATGTGAGGAGTCACCGTACTGAAGGCTGGAAAAGATTCGGTTTGACAGGGAAACCTTTGCATGTATTGTATGTGCACTTGAAAAATCTTTCAAAAGTAAAAATTTTTTGAACTGTACTTGCCAATAATCTAAAATTACTTAAATAAAAGCCACTTAAGTGCACTTAAAGAGCGACACTCTAATGACTACTTCACACTTAATTACACGAATTGTAATTTGCATTCTAAATCATGTTTTATTTTGTCATGTTTTAAAGAAGTACACTTATTTTGATGTGTTCACTAACATACTAAAGCACACGTTAAGTACTTGATTATAATTTTAATTGTAGTGTGTTATTTGATATTACATTTACAGTTAATTTATTGTAAAAGCTCTGAGCTGCAACTTCATGATTACAAATGCAAAAGCATAGAAATTTCAACAGAAATGACTTTTAAGTATATTTTATTTTATCATAAATGCTTTTCAGTGTAATAAAAATAGACAATAGAAGTCATTATGAAATTAGATGTATTAAAGTCCTACTTAAGTGGGTCAAAAAAAGCACTAAGTGGGACAAAATTGCATTTATTATAAATTTAAACTATCATACATGATCATTTAATTGCAATTATTATGCAGCTGATTGTCTGAAAAGATCATACTGAAGTATATTGTTTTAAAGTATATTATTTCTGGAACACTATTTATTTATTTTTTTTAAAGTGTAATTCTTTTAAACAAGAAAATGAGCGCATATGAATGTGAATGCAGTTATGAACACTGCTGGAGACGTTTCTAGATTCCCGATCTTTAACTCTCAAACACTTTAAGTGGATTTTAAGCGACATGCAGTAAGTATGTGGTGTGGATTGGGTTTTACAATGAAATATTTGCTGCTTGAACTACTAAAAAGGTGTCCGAAAATGAATTTGTGCTGCGGTCTGAACCTCGCCCACCAGCCAGCCCCACAGACAGACAGAGAGATGGATCAGTGTTGTGTGAGATACAGTTTTCATCGTTGCTCTCCTCCCGAAGGATGCCTTTCCACTGATGCAGGCCCTTCACAGCAGATTGGGTTTAATGAGCTCATGTGGGTCTCGGCTGATCTCCTGGGGCGTCTCTTTACTTTGGGGTGAGAGGGTAATTACAGGCCCGTCCTGAGCTCTGCTGATCAGGGAGGAAGAGCTCTTCTCCTGCAAACACACACTCCTCGTCTCTGGCTGATACGGAGGCCAGCGCTGGTGGTCTGGATGTCTTTCACACGTGTTCCTCGAGGGGAAGCTCTGGAGGTGTTTGGTTTGTGATATATTAGACACGACTGTTTAATCCGAGCGAGAGCCAGTGACGGTACGCAGCGCTAATGATGACAGTCTCCTCTAGGAATCCTGCCCATCTGCGTTCAGGAAATATCCGCTCCGTCACATGAGCCAGAGACTCGGTTTGAGTTACACAGAGCGTGTTAAGAGTGCTGGACTCGGACTGTCGTTCATTCACTCATCAACATCTCGCAAAGAGATGAATTAGATGGAATGATGCCTGATGGGAATTAAAATGAATCTGTGAAGGTGGGCCATTCAAACTATCATTTTCACACTCTCATGTCTTTCCAAAACTTCCTTCAGCTGAACTCCGAAGGTGAATTTGTGAAAAATTCTTTGTATTGAATGTGAATGACTGCATCTGTTCAGCTTAATAAAAACAAAAAAGCATCATAATTATGTTAATGATATGCATGATATTCCACATAGGGCTGCACAATTTGGGAAAGGGAAAAAATTCTAATTGCTATTTTTTTCCTCAAAAAAAAAAAAAAAAGTATTGTAATTTATAAATGCAATTTAAAAAGAAAATTATATATGTTATATTATTAAAAAATATATTTTTACATTCCACCTGTAAAATTACAGTACTAATATTATTGGCCCAAGAAGCCCTTTAAGCTTCTCTTTGTGATTTGACATGTGATAATGAATCATGCAGCCCTCATTCCACATCTTCTGAAGTCATATGATTCAACAAACCCAAGTATAAGTTGCTACTCACTGAAAATCCACAGAGGCATGTGAGACGAGTGGGATCTAACAATCAGTTTTTAGCAAGCAAGAACTAGATTTCAGTCTGTTCCTCATACAGAGCATCATCTAACTCCAGCAGACGTTAAATAGTGACTGTGTCACATCTTTGTGATACTTTCATTGTGCTTCTTTGTCATTTTGGAGATTTACATTGATTTTGTGGAGTATATGGAAAAGAGAGAAATTATTATTTTTAATTAATCACCTTTTGTGTTCCTACAGGTGTTCATTCACTTTTTTAGGGGTGAACAATCCCTTTAAAGACCATTATTGCTCTCAGATTGATGTGTGTGTTTCTGTGTGTTTATGCAGTGGTGTCGGCGGGGTCAGTGTGTAAAGCAGGGTGATGAAGGTCCTAAGCCGGTTCATGGTCAGTGGTCATCCTGGTCTGGCTGGTCCAGCTGCTCGAGAAGCTGTGAGAGTGGAGTGACCTACAGAGAGAGACACTGCAGCGGCCCCAGGTACATCCACGGCCCGGTGACAGACGGAGAGGGTCTCCACTAAAGCCTTGTTCACAATGAGTTTCACTTGATCACTTCAATCATATAATTGACGTATGTACAATACTGTTGGCATGGGTTCAGATGGATATTTTTAAAGAAATTAATACTTGTATTCATCAAGGATGCATTCAATTAGCTAAAAGTGACAGTGAAGACATTTATAATGTTACAAAAGTTTACTATTTCAAATAATAGAAATAAAATGTATTCTGTTTCCACAAAAATATTGTGCAGCACAACTGTTATCAACATTGATAATAATCAGAAATGTTTCTTGAGCAGCAAATCATCATATTAGAATGATTTCTGAAGATCATTTGACACTGAAGACTGGAGTAATGATGCTGAAAATACAGCTGCGCATCACAGAAATACATTACAGTTTAACAGATATTCACAAACCGTAACTGTAATTTGTATGTCTGATCAAATAAATGCAGTCATGGTGAGCAGAAGAGACTTCTTTCAAAAACATAAAAAAAAAACTTTCTGACCCCAAACTTTTGAACAATCGTGTCCATTTTTAATCTGGGCTGATTTTAAATGATTCAAAAGGTGACAAATATTTTCAGACTGTAATTCTCGTTCTGATTTCTGCATTCATCTCATCGCAAGAGCAGAACGCTTCAGAAGCACCAGATTTGTATGGTCTCATCTTTGCTGATGGAAACACAACACTTTCAGCCAGTCAGCTTCAGATGCCATGAAACTCTATAGAAGAAGGAAGGCTCCATCTCATGTGAAATACTGTATGATTTTTCATTTCCCACAAGCAGGAATATAATAAAAATCTCCTGCATAGAAAATTGCTGGCATTGTAATTGGGTTTGATCCATGCTCTGATAATCATTCATCTTGTTCATCACATGATGCTTTATGCACTGCTGCACTTTATATACAAACAGTATCCTCTACAGAAATTTCATTTTAAGCGTCGAGAAAATTGATTCCTTGTCAAAATAGAACGACATCTTAATTTCTCTGGCAATGCATCTCATTACTACAACAAACATTACAGCCGCTTGGCAACCATGAATGATTGAATGGAGTTGCTGTTGCTGTAAATCAAGACGTGTCTCATGATCTTTTCTTCTCTCTCAGGCCCATGTATGGCGGCAGGTTTTGCGAGGGCTCGTCTCGCTCTTATAAACTGTGTAACACCGCTGACTGTCCTCAAAACGCCATGGATTTCAGAGCCGCCCAGTGCGCCGAGTTCAACAGCAAACCCTTCCGCGGATGGCACTACAAGTGGAAACCCTACACACGCGTGGACGGTTGGTATAAACGTGTATTTCAATTGGTTGAGGGGATGCTTGAAAGAGATGAGGCATAGCATTTGAGAAGAATCTGGATGAGAACATTATTTATGAAGTTAGACTGAAGTGAAGTATGTTCAGCCTTCACATAATATTCACGTCCTTGAATTTTTCACATTTTCTCTGTTACTCCTCCAAATTGTAACACATGGAAAATGTGTCTTCCTCTTTCACCACACAATAAATTCAACACATGTACGCACCAAAAGAACATTAATGACTTTTCTCACCCCACAAAGTCATTCGTTTCTACACTGTCCTTTAGAAATGAAAACGTAGTTTTTAACATGTGCTTTCAGTCATTGGATCTTCACACTTAATGCAGATATTTGGATGACTGTGCAAGTACTCATGAAGCGTCTTTCTGTATTTGGCTTCATCCATGTTTGCATTAATGGAAACAAGCTTTTTAGTTCCTCCTGAAAAAAACAAACAAACAAACAAACAAAAAAACTATGCATGATTCTGACATTTCTTCCATTCTTGATGACTTTCTGGAACCCCAAAAACAAATCAGATTTTAGATTTTGGGTTAACATTGCCATTGTGAAAAGCAAATGCAATCAAAAAGAGCACTTATTACCAGTTATTTCCCTCTGATTTTAAGTTAGTTTGGATTTAATTAAGGGATTGAGTTGGGACAGAGTTTGTAGTGCTTCTAGGAAGATTCAGAGCTTTGTCTGTCTTTCTGTAACCATTTCCAGCTGTTTTCCTCCTAGCATCTTAATCTCAAAGTTCCTTGGGCTTCATTAGTTGTGAGACTCACTGAGTCAGTGAAATTTGGTGTGCTTTCAGACAATGGAATACAGATGGGTTTGAAAGAAACACAGTTGTACCTGGTTAACGTGTTTTGTGTAATTTGAGAGTTTACGTTCCTGGTGTGATTGAATAGTTTACACAAGTTTGTCTGCTCAAACTAGTCAATTAAGATTAATATCCTATGTAATATATGCTGTAATTTAAGAATGTGACAGAGCAGGAACTAATCACTGGGGGGTTGAATACTTTTGAATGTATTGTCCCCAGAGTGTAGCACTTGTGTTTTTAGGGAACTATGCCTGATATTCTGTGTGTGTGTGTGTGTGTGTGTGTGTGTGTGTGTGTGTGTGTGTGTGTGTGTGTGTGTGTGTGTGTGTGTGTGTGTGTGTGTTGTTCCAGATCAGGACGTGTGTAAGCTCTACTGCTTCGCTGAAGGTTACGACTTCTTCTTCGCCCTCTCCAGCAAAGTCAGGGATGGGACGCTCTGCACACAGGACAGCTCTAATGTCTGCATCGACGGCATTTGTGAGGTAATGTATAATATTCACAATTTTGAATTCTGACACCATGCAAATGCTGTATAACCTGAGGTCTTAAGTAAGTCTCTGTCTTTGTAGATATTAGAACTGTAGATACCAGTGTTGGGGACGGTTACTTTTTTTAAAAGTAATGCATTTCAATATTTAGTCTAGATCTACAGCAGCATCAGTTCAAAAGTAATGTGTTACTTTACTAGTTACTTGAACAAGAATAGTCATTTGCGAGTAACTGAGAAACTCTCAGCTGAAAATGTGTTGAATGCAAAATATTATTTACTTACGTCTGTTGTGTTCTCTATGCAGTGGTTTGTAGAGTTGTAATACATTGCTACATATAATAAAAGCATCGTGCTGTTGGTTGTTTTGTTTTCCTCTGGTAATGGACTACTGACACAGTTTGTGTGTTATCATTAAAGCCAGAGATGTTCAAGAGGATTCATCTGTAGTGAATTCTCCCAGTGATCGGTTTTATGTTTTCTTCTGCTGTGGAAATCCCTCTTGAGAGGCAGAGCGATCAAACGCATTTCATCTCAGTTTAGTTCAGAGAAACGAAAACAACGAAAACAGGATTTCCTTCAGAACACACATCAGTTTCATATTGTGTGTTTGGATGACTGCAGCGAGAGAGCCAATTACTATTTTGTTCCATTAAATTTGACTTCATCTGCTGCGTTTCACTGACAGCATTTCAAATCTGCTGTTATATTAGAAGAGAAATTGTGTTTGTATGAAATTGTGACAAATTGCAGTGGACCAGAACAATTGTAGTTCAGCGGATTTAGTTTAAGTAAGCGGTAATGATGAATCATCATTGCTGTTTCATGTTTTAGATTATACACAAGTAGCTTGCACTGAAAACATTACACAAAGAGTTTTTTTAACACACTGAACATGAACACACTGTCCAGCTGAGAGGATTTGATCTGTGTGGATTTGGACACGCATGTTGAAACTATTACCCTCTTGTGTTTTCTTTCTCTAGATTATCTTTGTAGTGTGGAGCATCTTGTACCTCTTTATTAATACAGCGTGTTTACATGTGTGTGTGTGTGTGTGTGTGTGTGTGTGTGTGTGTGATGTATCTAGCTGTGGTGTGTGGTGGTCTTCTGAAATGAAGAGGTTAAATCTGATTTTGGTTTCCTTGGTAAAATCTATAATGATGCTCACTGTTACAGATTTATTCTTACCTATTGGGTAAGTCATTTTTTTAAGAGTTTGATTTGACGAGAGGCTGATATCTGAATGGGTGAGTTCTTTTCTTTATAGTCAACCCATTAATTTCTATCATTTAGACTCATTAATACCAATTTGCAGACTGTTTGCGATCAAGGGCATTATCATACTGACAGTGTAATCAGCCAATTACAGTGCCATGGAGGTGACTTTTTGTCTGATTAAACTGAAGTGCTGTAACTGGAATGATGGTCAGGAGTGTTTCTGTGCTTGCTAAGAGCTCATGATTTGTGATTTCCAGAGAGTGGGCTGTGATAGGATGCTGGGATCCAATGCCGTGCCAGATCTGTGTGGCGTCTGCAAGGGCGACAACTCCACCTGCAAGACCTACAAAGGACAGTTCTCCAAACAACATTACATGAGCCGTACGTGTCTGTCTTTACTCTCTGAACGCATGTACAATCTACGAAGGCATCTATCTGTGTGAACAGCATTCTAACTTGGGCTGGGAAAAATAACATGTTAATTTCTACAATTATATTTCCTGTCTAATCGTGTTTTATCCATGTTTTCCCTTCCTAAAATAGCTACGCTGCTCTGTCTTTTCCCCACATCATCAGTCATATTTACAGTATTATAATAGATTTATGTAAATATAGTTTTAATTTTTGGAACCTTATAAGGAACGTACCAGTGAAATAATAGTGTTTATGTAATCTAAAAATTAATGATAAGTAAAACATTAATTACATTTAAAAAATAATGTTATATTCAGAAATATAATTTTTATGATTTCTGCGCTGTCTGTTGTGTAGAGTACTACCGTGTGGTGACCATACCGTCTGGAGCGCGCAGCATCCGTGTGACGGAGCTCAACTCCTCCAGCTCTTATCTGGCCCTGAGGAATCTGCAGAGGAAGTACTACCTGAATGGACACTGGACAGTGGACTGGTCCGGACGACACTCCATCGCTGGGGCTGTGTTTGACTACAAGAGACCCTACAACCGTCCAGAGAGCCTCACCTCCACTGGACCCACCAATGAGACGCTGGTAGTTGAGGTAGAAGCTGCCTGTAACTTTTATATCTTCTGTAATTACATAATGGTATTGCCATTATGCTGCTTGCCAGACTCTGGTGTTATAGTGCAAAGTGTGCATCTCATCTACACTGTTTTCAAGCCGAAACATTCACAGCTCTAAACAAATATGTAGGTGGATTTTGATGTGAGAGACAACAGGAGATGGCCTTTTTCACTGGAGGAAGTGTTATTATGGATTATGGACTCGTATTTTGACCAAAATAAATGGTTTGAAGTTAAAAACGTCTTAATGATGGATTTGTTTCTTACCAACATGCAGCTTTTGGCTTTAGTCATTAATTAATGGACTGGAAATTATATCATAGAGAGAATACCTGCAGTCCTTCATGTCAACAAGTCTCTTCAAATATCTAATAATTTCACCTTTTTATGGCAATCCATAGTTAGTTGGAATATGGTCCGACTTCCCAAAAACGTAGTTAATTATTCACGAGAATTGTGAATATACTGTTTACCTTGAAAAAAAAAAAGTATTTAAAAATTATAATGTGTACACTTTTATTCAAGGTGTAATGAAGATATGTTATTACTGTCACTGGAAGTTGTAAAATTCAAACATTAAAATGTTATAAAAAAAAAATCAAAACCATATGAAACCAACATAAACTACCAGTATTAACAGTTCTTTTCTAAGCTCTTTTTTTTTTTACGTAATTTTTAAAATATCTTTCCTTTGTTGATATTTATATGTCATTGACTCTTATATCATGCAGATGACAACTATTTGTCTAACTCTACAAAATGGAATTATGGTTAACAGATTTGAATGTGTTAATTACAGAATGTTCTGATCGCTGGAGACATTGTTCAGCGTCACAGCATGTGGGCAGCGTTCTGTCGTAAAACAGACTCCGTGTACTCACTGTCCTGGAGAGATGAGAGAAGAATGGTTGTGTGATTTCCTGTGTGGTGGATGGTGTTCATTAGGTCTTGTGTGTTTGTCCCTGCACAGGTTCTCATGCAGGGCTGGAACCCGGGCATTCAGTGGGAATACACACTGACCAAAGATCACACAGAGCGACGCAACCAGCCCAAACACAACTACACATGGGCCATCGTTCGCTCGCAGTGCTCAGCCAGCTGTGCAGGAGGTACGCCGTCAGTCTGAACACAGCTGCAGGCCAGACATTACACTGCGGTCACATGTAAAAACATTAACACTTTAACTGAATCAGTCTGCTACGGATCTTCTGGAGGTTTGTAATTCTGGTCCGGCCTAAGCTCATGAAGCACTGCTGATTGCACTACACCTAAATTCTTTCATAAGCACATGTTCATTATCAAATGCATATGCACAGAAAACCAATCTGAATCAAAATTCTGTATTTATTGGCACATTTATATTTATGCATTTGGCAGAAACTTTTATTCAAACCAACCTGTATTGCATTCAAGGTATTGCTTTTCATCGGTTCATGCATTCCTTGGAAAACAAACCCATGATGACCAAGGCGTTGCTACTGCATTGCTACTATTTAAAATCGTTATTCACTGAAAATCTAGACAGCTTTATATGGCACTTTCATGAGAGTTTATGAGAGAAGCAGCAATATCAGATTTGTCAATAATTCCATCTTTTGATTCAGACCTTTTCAATGAATCATTTGATGCAGTTCACAAGTTCATCAGTCTGAAAGATTTATTAATGCATCAGAGTTTATAGGATTAATGAATACATTTCAGCCTGTAATACCTTTTAAAAAAGAAATGCACATAACTGTGTTTAATGTTTAATATATATATATATATATATATATATATACTATACTTGCAGATAAAATAATATTAATGAAATAAAAGGCAAGTGACTTAAACTAGACACTTTCTTGACTATGTTTCTTATCACTTAAAAAGACTTAAAAATGCACTTTGTAATGATGTCAAATTAAAAAATAAATTTAAAATAAATATATTTTAAAATTACTATAACCTTTTGTAAGAAGTGCACTTATTTTGATGCGTTGACTAACATACTAAAAAACATATTTGTTTATAATTTTAACTGTAGTGTGTTATTTGGAAATTTAATTTAAAATAAATATATTTTGAAATTACTAAATTTTAAAGTTTTAGTAGAAATTACATTAAAGTATATTTTAGTTGATCATAAATGCTTGTCAGTGCATTCAGCAGTAACACTTCAACCATATTTCAAAGACAATAGAATTATGAAATTACATATAAAGATGTACTGAAGTCACACCACTTACTGTAAGTGTGTCAAAAAAATTATCAAACATTGCATAATACAACTTTAATCTAAAATACATTTTCATTCAATTGCAATTAACATGTAACATTAAATTCAGTTCACACTTAAGTATATATTAATTCCAAAAATAAGTACTCTAAAAGTATACTCAAGTGTACTTCTTTTTTCACCAGGGATTGTGTAAAACCTGTTGCACTTTTTAATTAATTACATATCTCTCTGCATGAATCCATTCTGTAAATGATCAGAGAGAGATCCAGCAGCATTGCTGTGTGTTTCTCAAGCGTATCTGCTGGTCTGTGCAGGTGTAACTCTATAGTTGAGCCTCAGGGGACTCTCTATGGTCTGTTCCCACCATCAGGGCTGACACGGGCCGTACCCGTTTATGAATGATGTCACAGGACATGGCTTTATGACCATTATGTTCATATCAGCTCAGATTCATCACTGTGGAATCACATGTTGGTGTACTGTATGTAAGTCCTTTCGTCAAGGACTCTGAGCTTATGTTGTTTGTTCCTCAGGTCAGATGGTCAGTAAATCAGTCTGCTACAAGGATCTGAGGCTGCAGGTGAACACGTCTTACTGTAACTCACGGTCTCGGCCGTCCACCGGTGTGACGTCCTGTAACACACAGCCCTGTCCAGCAAGGTAACGTCTTCACTGACCTCCTCTCATCTGCTTACACACTGAGAAAGACCTTTCTAGAGCAAGGAACCAGTGGTCATTTACTATTATTTAATTACCGTTGTAGTATTTATTAATATTTTGAATTGTCTTTTATTTTTATTATTTTCAGTTTTCATTGTAATTTATGTTATCATTTTTATTAGTTTTTGTTGTTGATTTTTTTTTTATATTTCTATTTAGATTTATTTTATCTTAGTGATATTAAAATTACACTCCTTCAGCTTGCCAAAACAACATTTTTAAGTTAAATTTAATTTTTTAATATAATTCAGGTTTGTATATTTTATTTCATTTCAATTAACAAAAATAGTTTTAAAAGTATTTGTATTTTTACTCCTTAAGTTACATACTTTAATTTAATTTTATTTTATTTTTGTTGCAGTGATAAGGGGATGTAACGATTCACTCAACTCATGATGTGATATGACTCACAATACTGATTTCATGATACGATTTTCTTACAATTTTTACTTATAAAAGGACATTTAAGGCAAATTATAATAAATGAAAAAGTGTCCTTTTATTATTTCTCAGACAAAATGCTGCAAATTGAAATATGTCAAATTACAAAACTAAATAGAAATGTTAAAACATACATATTACAAATAAATTAAATATCTTCAAATAAACGAGCTAAGGCTTTCCCTGTGCTCTTTCCATTTGAAATTACAATCACTGCATTTTACTCACGATCCAAACAAAGATGCTGCATACACGCAGCATGAGCAGTTTTGATTTAAATGAGATTGTATAATTTAGAAATTTAAAGTAAATACAGAACGGTCTGACTTTAGCTGTTTCAAACTTTAATACATAAAACATATCTGCATGAAACCGAAACAGCAGAAGCTCTGAATGAGACGCAGATTCACTCTCTGACAGCAGGTGGCGCTTATGGAACAGCAGTGATCCAGCTTTTCCTTGGTTAAACACTGTGAACAAAGCAGCGTTGCACTTATAAACACTACTTTAATATGTATTATACGGAGGCAAGATGATAAGAAAATATCGATATAATTAATAATATAAGAAATAATTATACGATTAATATTCGTATAAACTCCTCCCCCAACTGTATTGCGATTAACCGATTTGAATTGTCACATATTTTTATCTATTTTCAAATCTCTAGCAGTGATGCAATAAACAAACCATTTTGGTTCTCCAAAAGATCATTTATGAACTATTTGTTTCTTAGTGTGAAGAGTATTTCAGCAATCTGAAGAACCTTTTGCCAATGCAGTGGTTCCATGCAGATATAGTTCTTCATGGAGCCATTAATGCCATTGTTTTATTATCAAGAGTGTATTTGACACGAGACACAGATGTTGTCTGGTCTCATGTCACTGCAACAGATCTGTGTGTGTGCGTGTGTGTGTGTGTGTCTGTGTGTGTGTGTGTGTGTGTGTGTGTGTGCGTGTGTGTGTGTGTGTCTGTGTATTTGGTTTTAAACCTCACTGCTCATGTTTTCTCGTGTCCCTCATCAGATGTTGTAGAAGCATCTCCATGGCAGCATCATGCATGGCAAGTTTTCGTTTCACATATCAAGTCTAGTCCAGCTAGACTCCAGGGCAGAGTAATTCCCAATAACGTCCAGTGGCTTAGAATGACGCTCACGGCAGGTCTGCCAAAACCTCAGTTCAGAGACGTCCAGCGCAGCTGACAGAGAGACACCGAACAGCTCCTCACGCAGTGTCTCTGAGAGCTGCTCTTAAAGCATTAACGTGTCTGAGACTCCCGTAACCTGCGCGATGCTCAGCTGATTGTGTCCCAAGTGTAGCTGTGTTTTATTTGGCCGCGAGATCCAGCTCTTTCTCCTCCATCTCTTATTCTCGCTCAGTTTCTCACATATCTTCAGTTTAAGAGGCAGATCATGCACTATAATCCTGCTAAGCATCTACATCTGTATGCTGTCATTAACACACAAAACACGCAGCTGCTCTTGCTGATGGGAAAACACCGCACTGCTGCTTCTCCCGTTTCACTTATCCACTCAAAGACCTGAGCATCTCTAAATAATAATAAGAACATTCAGAATTATCATGACATTATGTGTTATTTTTGTTGCATTTATACTTAAATTCAGGCATGTACAGAAATCATTCTATAATTCTATAAATTATGTTTGGGGTCAATACGTTTTTTTTTTTTTGCATACATTTTTAAAACTTTTATTCATCAAGGATGCATTAAATTGATTAAAAGTGGCAGTAAAGACATTTATAATGTTACAAAAGAAAAAAAAAACAAAAAAAAAAAAAAAAAATGAACTTTCTATTCATCTGTGAATCCTGAAAAATAAAATGTATCACAGTTTCTATAAAAATATTCATCAACACAACTGTTTTCAACATTGATAATAATCAGAAATGTTTCTAGAATGATTTCTGAAGATCATGTGACACTGAAGACTGGAGTAATGATGCTGAAAATACAGCTGCGCATCACAGAAATAAATTACACTTTAACAGATATTCACATAGAAAATAATAATTTTTAATTGTAATAATATTTCATATTTTTACTGTTTTTACTGTATTTTTGGTCAAATTGACTAAAATGACTTCTTTAAAAAACAGAAAAAAAAAAACTAATCTTACAAGTCCTAACCTTTCGGATAGTAATGTATGTTTTTTCCTATTTATTTTATAAATTATAAAAAAAAATTATATAATATTTTAATCTAATTAATTATATGATGTGCCTATTAATTAAAAAATAATTTTCTAGTATTAATATTTGCTGAGCTTTTGATGTAAAGATAATTCTGAACATTATTATGAAAGACCGAAGGTATTAAATACACAAATATTTAATCAAAAAGGTATCTTGAAATGCTTTTAAAGGAGCTTGTCTGATCTCCATTGATAAAAAAAAAAAAATCCCAGTTTTGGGGTAATTAAGCGTTTTAAACCTCTAAAGCTGCACTATAACACATTCACCTGAATTGTGAACCTGCTTCCCATGAGCCTCTGAGCCTCACAGCGCTTCATATGAGTTTAGTGATTGAAACAAACAGCTCATTTCCCCAGTGCCTGTGAGAACATGCTTCATCCATCATGTTTGCATGAACGTAAAGCTGGTTTGATGGCTGACAAAGAAGGGCATTGCTCAGTAAACTGTTGGGATGAACTGACCCACTGATGGGTGTCTGGCAGCTCGGTCTGGGCGAGGCGGGGTGAAGGGTCACCTTGGCCAACTGGCACGTCTTGGGTGTACCCTACATTACTCACATGTTGGCATCACGTTCAACCATTCCTGGGACAGTGACAAAGGTGACCTCACAACCCTGACCCCAGATCAGCACCAAATCTGGACAGTTGTAGACTAGCATTCGGTTATTGGATTTGACAATTCACACAGAGAGACCCGAGAAACGGAGACTGTGACACTGATCGCTACAGACGCATGAGAGGCTTGCTGCGTTTTGTAAGTTTGTTGTTGTTTGTTGTTGTTGCTTCTATGGTTTTTCATGATGTTTGACATTCAAATGGAAGTTTTTGTGGTTTAAGATGTCAGAACTGTTATTATTTATCCTGCATGATTGTGCAACAACCTCTTCTGACAGAATAATCTGAGCTGAGACAATGCAAACGAGAAATATCCATCTCTGTCTCAACAATGCACTGATTTATAATGGAGGATACTGAATATGCAGTGAGCTCATGGCTCTTCAGGAGACGCTGAAGAAACGCTCTCACGATGGAGGTTCATGCTTAACCTGCTGCTGAACAACGAGTGCGTCCTGCAGGATTACTGGGAGGGTTTGGGTCTGCTGGAACTGAGGGGAACCAGACGGGACTGGCTTTAAGGCGAGGGAAGAGTGACACGTTAAAGCTCAAAGGAAACGGAGTAATGCGGGACACATCACAGCATGACAGACGTGTGTGAGCTGGGCATTTGAGCTCACAAACAGATCCATGACTACGGCTTTTTCAACCAGTGATCAAAGATATTCAAACTAAATATCATCTGAGCTTTTTTTAATTACCTTTTTAATAATGTTTGCAGCTAATTCAACCTTTTTATGAACATTATGAATGTAAAAATACTAGGCTTACACTCAAAAAAAAGATTTTTTGGTTAAAATAAATAAATAAATAAATAAAAAAATAATGCAACAGTTTGCACTGATCATTTTGAGTGACGGCAACTTCTAATGGAATTATGGTCAACCAACAAACTACATTGACTAAACAATAATAAAATAGGACTTAATTTAAACTTTTATTCTGCTTATCCAGACCTGTGCAAAGCATGCTGGGAACTAGAAATCCACTAATTAAGACAATTTCATTAAGTTATTACACCTTATGAAAAAACTCAAGTAACAGAAACGTCAGTTTATATTACACACAATATTAAGTGAAATAATGTTTACAACTAATTAAATCAATAAATGTTTTAACTTGCAACCATGCATAATCTGCACTTATGTTGTGGTAAAAAGTCCCTTTAATGTTTTAATGTTCTTTATTTTGTTTTTATTTATAATTTATTAACAGTCTGATAATTTTCAGTTCCGGCCTGGCTTTCAGTGGTGTTGTAATGATGAATGGCCAAATTATTCATCTCATACCCAAAAATTAAAGAGTTATCAGTATCAATATTGATTTCAATGATAATGGCCATCATGAGTAGCCATTAAACAAATATTTAAAATATCAAATATTAAAAATACTGTCTTTGTATTGTTTATAGATAAATTTGGAGATTCAGTGTGAAAATATATTTATGACAGCAAATTTTAATTTTAGGTGTGATCAATAATAATTAATTAGAGAGCAATATGCAATTAAATTTGTATTCATTTTATTTTATTTTATTTTAATATTTCTTTTTTAATGAATAGCATAAAAAATAGAATATAAAACCTTATGTGACTTGCCATTTTAAGGCAGTAAATATTAAATAGACAAAATTATTTAAAACTGTAAAATAACGCTTTACTGGGTTGCAAGAAACCTCTAAGTTGGGATCATTTTAATACAGTAATTTGTTGTGTTTAGACTAGCAACTTGTATTTCTAGGTTGAGTTTATGTTAGATAATAGTTTACACAACAAATCTAATTTCTAATTTAATTGAAGTTTATAAGGTGTGTGTCATACACACACATTACAGATCCATATTCACTGGTCTCCGAGTGCTGGAGAACGGATCTGTCCTCCCGTGTTTTCCGTAACGCACTGGTGATGACGGACGCGGCGCTCTGCTGTCAGCGAAAGTATCAAACAACATATCAGCAAGTGCTGATGGCTTTAGAGACAGACAGACAGACTCTGGTCCCATCCCAAAAACTCGCCTGTCATTACCGTTACATCAGCTTCTCATGAAATCATTGACAAAGAAAGATGATAAGCACAAGATCCAGTTGGCAAACGCCCTAGAAACTGCAGTAGTAATTATCTAAAGGCCACTCTAAAAACCATAGCAACTGCACAGCAACACCCTGGCAACCACCCACAATGCATCATGGCAGGGATTTCAGCACAAACAAGCATCTCTCTCATTTCTTCAGATGCGGTTGAGAGAGCAGTGTTGGGTGTTTGTAAGATAGACACTCGTGTCTGATAAAAGCGGCTGCTCTGGCACACAGATGATCTTCTTGTTGGAGATCTTGTGTCCTCTTATGTCAGTCTTCCCAGAAAATGCTGACTTGGTTCTGTAAAGTGATCCGTCCAAGTACTGAGTCCTCATAGGCTTCCTGCCCTGAGAGAGAGAGAGAGAGCGAGAGAGAGAGAGACAGTGAAGACGTCCAAAACAAGCACGAATGTGAAAGCAAAAAAAAAAAAATGTAAAAGGAAAATAGATGAATAACATCAAGTGTAATAACTGAAGACCATCACAATACCAATTTCTTATCTCTAAAACCATCACATTACAAACACATGATAAAACAAATGAACTCTAACATACATATAAAAAGAGGACTTAAAACATTAATACAGAAATAAAAAACTTTACAACAATATACTTCAGTGCGAACATTAAACACAAAAAAAAAAAAAAAAAAAAAAAAAAAAAAAAAAAATGTATTGTAGCTTAAATTTATATTAAATGCAGTTAGCTAAACTTTAAGAGTGTTTTTTTTTTTTTTTTTTTTTTTTTTTGATAAGCAAGACTTAAGTACATCTTTATAAGTAATTTCATAATGTCTTCTATTGTCTTTGAAATATGGTTAAAGTGTTACTGCTGAATGAATTGACAAGCATTTATGGTAAACTAAAATATACTTTAATGACATTTCCTTTGCAACTTGTATTTAAATGTATTTGTAATTGCACATTTGTAAAGATGCTAATGCATTTAAAATATATTCACTTTAAATGCAATATCGAATAACACACTACAGTTTAAATTATAATCAAGTACATTACATGTGCTTTAGTATGTTAGGACTAAACTACTAAACACATTTGTTTCATTCATTTTATATTATCTGCAAGAACAGATAAAAAAAACACACACACACACACACACACACACACAGGCATATATATATATATATATATGTGTGTTTGTATGTGTGTGTGTGTGTGTGTGTGTGTGTCTGTGTGTGTGTGTGTGTGTGTGTGTGTGTATAAAGTATATATATATATAAGGTTTAAAGTACTTCACAAGTGCATGTTTACTACAATTAAGCACACTTGTTCTTCTTAAGGGGCCCTTTGTGGCAACACTGAAACTGCAGCATGTACTTGAGTGCATTTTGGAAGGCAGCTGTGTGTGAAATCAAGCTTGCGCAGCTAAAAACATTTGCGTTCACACTCAGAGATTATGATCTGGGGTTGGGAGTTTTCACTATGTGTGTCTCCCTGCTATAATAGCAGCCAAACATTTGTTGGTGTCTATTCCAGTGTCCTGATGAATGCATGCTGGTGTCACGACTATAACAGGTGCTTCAGGCAAGAGCTCAGCCAGTGAGCAGTGCTGTTAAAATACTGTTTAACTGAAGGTCTGCATCTCAAGCGCTCTCTCTCTCTCTCACGCTGGGTTTTTCTGCCTCATTAGCTGGCCTCTGTAAACACCATTTATTGCATCATGTTTATCTGATGTCCTGCTTGGCTTCAGACTCTTTGGGTTCATGAGAGGCCAAGGTTAAAAACCTTCTAAACTCAGCACACACATACTCACACACACTGCGTTAGATACAACATATTAAACCACCTGCAGATGTGTCTGAATCTGGTGTTTTGGTGATTTTTGTGGCTGTATGAAGTGGGCTCTGCTCAAGTTTACACAGGTGTAGAGAATCACATTAATTACCAGCATCGTCCACTGACCTCAAACAAACACAATACTTTCTTTGTTGACAGACTTCGTTCAAAATGTTGACTAAGTACTTGAGAAAGTAAACTTAACACACTGAAAAAAAGATAGAAAAAAAAGCATTTTAGAGGTTTTTTTGTCTTTCTTCCCAATAGATTCCCTAGCAAAAGCAGAAATTTATTCCAGTGTGCTATTAGTATACTTTAAAAACTAAATATACTAAGTATACTTGGCTTATACAGAAAAGTCTAAGTATGTTTGTCCTGTACTTGTACTTAAGAAACGTGCAAAAATATAAATAGTATACTGTAAGTACTGTATAAATATACGTGCAGTATTAAAACTAGTGGTAACACTTTAGATTAGGGAACACATATTCACTATTAACTATGACTTTTGTCTCAATAAACTCCTAATGTGCTGCTTATTAATAGTTAGTAAGGTAATTGTTTAGTTTAGGTATGGGTTTTAAGGATTAAGTGATCTACAACATGGCCATGCAGAATAAGACATTGATATGTGCTTTATATGTACTAATAAACAGCCAATATGCTAGTAATATTCATGTTAATAAGTAACTACTTAATAATGAGAATTGGACCTTAATATAAAGTGTTACCAATCTAGTAAAGTAGTAATTTACTGAGAGTATCTTTTACTTTCATAAACTAAGTGGGTTGAAAGTATACAACTAGTAATCAACAGATGTATGCTTACTTGTAGTATAATTTAAATACTAAAAAAAAAACTTAACTAGTGTTCTCTTAAAAGTATACATTTATAAACTAAAAAGTGCAACAATTTAGTCCCAAGAAGTATTGAAATGTCACATACATTTTTTAGTACAATGGTTTTAGTATATTACTACATGAAGTGTACTAGGAAATAACTTTACTTAAGTTTGCTTATTAAAATAAACTTGAAGTGTGCTTCTTTTTTGTTTCTATATTATTTAGAAATTTAGTTTTTAGTGAATGCATGGTTTAAGTGTCCAAAAAAAGATGTGTGTCATCTCCTTGACACAGACGGGATGCGCAGACACACTTATGAAGTATTTTAGGGTGCTCCATTATTTGATCTTCAGTCCTCAGTGCCAGAAAAGAGCATGGAGAAGTCATTACATCATGGAAATAGGTGTAAGTTCCCAATAAGAGCCTGACATCACTGCGGTTGGGTTAAAAGGTTAATATCGGACCTGTGCGATCAGATTCCTCCACGCAGAGCATCTATTCTTCTGTGCTGTATTCAAATAAAGTTGTTCATTTGTAATGTCTGAATGTAGCACTAGCACAAAACTGGTAGATATATAGTGTGCCATAATAGAATATAATGTCCATCTTCGGTCATATTTATGTGGCAAATAACTTCTGATTGAGTGCCAACTGCACCGTATGCATTACAGCTCAAATCACAGATGGTGAAAGCTGAACGCTTGTGAAATCATAGCTGTGTGAACATTTAATCCAGCTCATAATTAATAAATTCACACAAACAGGTTTATGGCAACAGAGACACAAGACCACATATTCCCTGTGATATATTATAAAGGTCCTTTAATTACTACAGATGTCCAGCCAAGGCACTGCCAAATGTACCTTTTGAAGCAGATCAAATGTGTGATTCCACTGTACTAATATGGGATGTGTTTTAAAGAGAATGCTGTTTGAAATGTCTCCGCTGCTGTTTTTAAGATAAAAGCAGATCCAGTCACTATAGCGATGGGAGGCATTGGTCAGAGCTGTGAGAAATAACCTGTAGGATGTTTGAATGCGCTGACGGGGATTTCAGGTTGTTTGGGGACGGTAGGGTGAATTGATAGCCTTTATGAGCTGATATTGTGACTGGTGGGTTGTGCTGAAAGTCAACAAACCATCTGCCCTTGATGATCAAGGTGTCTCAGTGTTAATCCTCCCCTAACCAGAGCTGAGGCTTGTGGGAAACTATGCTGTAACTACCTTCAGAATAGAATACTACCATACTATTATATTTCTGTTTCATTATGTTCAGAATATTGTATCCCACAATGCAATGCACTCAACTCCACCCTTTATTTCCTATGTGATGAATGAACCATTTTTGACCAGTGTTATTATAAACTTATATATATATATAATGTAATGAAATATATATAATGAAATAAAGATGAAAATATATAATGAAATAAAGATGAAAATCTTCAACTTTAATGAAAATGAAATAAAAAAACATTAATTAATAAATGTTGTGTTGGCAACTAACTGAAATAAGTTTAATTACTAAAATTACAGAAACAAACACTGAAAATAAATAAATAAATAAATAAATAAACCTATACTGTGAGATAAAAAACTAATATGTCAAATTACTAAAACCTAAGCAAAAAATACAACAAAAACTATAAAAATAAAAGCTTTTACCTAATATGAATCAATTATAGTATAATAATACTGATGCACTTGTTTTATGTAAATAACTGAGAATTGTTTAAACATTTTTATACAAAATTAAATTAGAATGAATTTTCAGAGATGATGCAAAAGTACCTTTTGAACTCTAACCATTAACTCTTGAAATATGTCTGTACTTCAGTTGCACTTTAAAATATAAACTGTAGATTTAAGTAACTGTATTAAATATGATGGAACAAATCATCACAGAAAATATAAAATCCACTATTTTAATTATATTGACTGTCTAAAATGATTTACTGTGCATATTTAAAAACAATGAACCATATAGTATGAAGGGGGCATAAAGAATCATTTTGTAATGCATAGCAATTATGACCCAGAATGCTGTTAAAATGCTTGTCATGATGTTTAAAAACAGTAATATTTATGCAGTTTACAGTATAATGAGCATGATGTAATATGCAGTGCATTAGTATTTAATTGCCTTTGAAAAAATAAATGCTGTGGGAAATCTTGGGTTGCACTCTGGCCATGTGATAAATATTAGTGATTCTTTAAACACAAATAACTCCCTCCGGATGTAAGGCACTTACTGTATATATGTGTGTGTGTGTGTGTGTGTGTGTGTGTGTGTGTGTTAACACCACAGCTGGCGTGTGGAGGGCTGGGGAGCGTGCAGCCGCAGCTGTGGATCCGGAGAGCAGATCAGACAGGTGCGCTGTGTCCAGAAAACAGGCCCGGATCAGGTGGACACTGTGACCGATGAGCGGTGTGCACAACCACCGCCGTCTCGCAGACAGACCTGCAACACACACACCTGTCCTCCCGTCTGGAGCGCTGGACCCTGGTCGCAGGTTACTGCTCAATCAGACAACTCTGTGGCAATCAACAGTGCATCACATGTCTACATACAGTACTGTAAAGTGACAGAAATGCTACATAACAACATTTTGCTAAGCTAACAGCTTGATACTTTTAGTATATTTAATCTATAAAAATGAATCAATAAAATCAGAAAAATCGCTCAGCCCTAGTTGTTAGACATCTTGAGCAGCCTAAAAATTTCATTTCAAAACTTTTTTTCATACTAACAACAAACAGAGTGCTGTGTAATGGTGTACAGAAGAAATATTGCTAAATATATCTATGGTGGTTATGACGCTTCCTCATAAGAGTCAGCGTGTTCACAAAATAAGCTAATTGTGGCTGACTGCGAATAGTGCATTTTGAAAATCACATCTGTAACTGAACACTTTTGTTTTGTGTGATGCTGCATCCTCTGGCCAGAAGAATGGAAGCAAACGATGACTGAGTGCACCTCTAATTCTACAGTTAAAACTTCACTGAGTAACACTGTCTTACAATACGATTGGATTTTTTTCCACCAGTGTTCTCGTAAATGTGGGAAGGGAGTGATGAAGAGAGCGGTGGTGTGCGTGAGCAGTGGCTCTTACTCCCGCGTGCTGCCGGATGCCTCCTGTGCCGCTCTGTCCAAACCCAGCAGCCAAGAGACCTGCATGATCAAACGCTGCCACAAACAGCGCAAGGCCCAGTGGTTCGTCTCAACCTGGCAACCGGTAAAACCCTCCGCAGAATATTAGCATTGCATTGAGGTACAGTGGGGTGGTGTGGTGTGAAAGCAAATGTTTGGAGGTGCGACCCCATACTGCTAAAAAGGGATTGTCCTTTTAATTAGAGCACTTCGAGTCACTTTAAATAAAAATAATATGCTTAAGGACAGATTTCTCCTATTGCAGGCCTTTTATATTTTACATATACAAATTTTATTTCTATAGCACATTTAAAACAACTAGTTGACCAGAGTGCTTTCCAGCATCAGTACATACAGTCACACAAACAAAAATTAAAATTAAAAAATAAAATCCTGATCACTCTAATCAATTTTAAAAGCTATGCTAAAAAGATACGATTTCAATCTAGACTTAAAAGCATCCACAGATGGGGAAGATTTAATGTGCATCGGAAGGATTTTCTCATAGGATCTCATTTTTCTTGTATTTTGATAAGGAATCAAAAGGTCATCAATATATTTTGGGGCAATACCATGCAGCGCTTTAAAAACCATCAACAGAACCTTAAACTCAATTCTAAATTCAGTGTAAAGAAACCAGAACTGGGGTAATCCTCTCCCTCCTCTTTGTGTGAGTCAGAAGTCTAGCAGCAGCATTTTGTACTAATTGAAGACGAGATAACAGACACTGTGAAATACCTATATATAAAGAATTACAGTAATCAATGCATGATGATACAAAAGCATGAATAACAGTCTCCAGGTCCTTAGAATTAGAGTTGATAAAATGCAGCCTTCACAACACTAGTAATCTGTTTATCCAAATCTAAAGCTGAATCCATTATAACACCCAAATTCTTGACATGATCTGAAACACTTAACATCATAGAGGCCAGCCTACTTATAATTTAATTGGAAGCAGAAGAGGGTCCAAAGACAACACAATCAGTCTTATTAGTATTAAGATGAAGAAAATCGCTTGCCATCTAGGCTCTAATCTCACCTAAACACTGAACAAGTCCGTCAAAGGAATATATAACTGGGTGTCGTCTGCATATAGATGATATATAGTATTATACTTACAAAAAATTGAGCCCAAGGGGCCAATATATAATGGAAATAAAATAGGCCCAAGTATATACCCCTGTGGCAGACCACTATGAAATTTAGCTGATGTAGAACACAAATCTCCAATGCAAACCAAGAATGATCTATATTTTAAATGTGATTTAAACCAATGTAAGGCAGTACAGTAGGGCTGCAATAAAATACCATGATCAACGGATTCAAATGTAACTGTGAGATCGAGTAAAATAAGAATAACTACCTCTCCAGGATCAACTTGCATTCCTGGAAATCGAGCCCCTGATCTTGAACACATTTGATATTGGCTGTGATATTCTCTCTTTCTCTCTGCAGTGTTCAGTGTCGTGTGGTAAGGGGCTTCAGCTGCGTGTTGTGAAGTGTGCAGAGAAGGACACCGCAGGAAAATATAGAGAACTGTCAGCCAAAAAGTGTCAGCATGTGCCCAAACCCTCCATGGAGCTCCAGAGAACCTGCGTCCTGTCAGACTGTCCCATGGCCTCTCCTCACAGCAGACCGGACTGGTACTCATCAGCGTGGTCTCAGGCAGGTCTCCCTCGTCCCACACCCGTCTGACATCATGAGCTCAGCAGAAAGAACAGGTGCTTGATGTTGTGTTTTGTGTTGTCTGCAGTGTACGGTGTCGTGCGGAGGGGGCGTTCAGGTGCGCTCCGTCCAGTGTCTCGTTCATGGACGTCCCTCCTCCAGCTGTGTCCCGCAGATGAAGCCTGTGATGTCCCAGGCCTGTAACACTGCATTCTGCCCTCAGCCAGAGAAGAAAGGTCTGTTGCTAACTGGGATGTTATTCCATCACATAATACTGGTTATGTGACAAATATACTTTTGAGAAGTGTTTTTTAGTATTGCGATTCATTTATAGATTTTGTTGTTGTTGTTGTATATTTTGAATTAGTTTTCTAATTTTACTATTTTAATTGAAGTTTCAATAATTTGTTGTCTGTCATTTGTCATTTTTGTCTGTGTAGTTTTTAATATTTAAATTTCATTGTTTAGTTTTTTAGATATTTTAGTACATTAAACTTAAATTAAACCAATGAAATTAGTGCTGCCAGTTAATTATAATAATTAACTGTGAATAATATCATGATATTATTGTAATTATTGTGATTAAACATTGTTTCATTTGCTGAACTTTTAAGAGAGAGAGAGAGAGAGTTGACATTTGTACTATTGATAGTATGTTTTGGTGTTTTAATTAACTAAATATTAAAAAAGTGTTTTTGCTAATTGAAATAAAGCTGAAAGTAAATAAAATATAAATATTAGATTAAACATTTTTATTTATTTTTTATCTAAAATTAGAAATGTGGCTTGGCAACTAAGCTAAAAATAAGTTACATTTGCTAAAACTGTAATGAAAATAAAGTTAAATAACTTTAAATAAAGTAAAGTTTTAAATAAAAACATAATAATAAAAATGACAAAGGCAACTGAAAATATGCAAATAAAAGCTAATTCAGAATATTAATAAATATTATAATAGCATTTAATAATACTAAAAAAAGGATATAAGATTTCTGCTCAATATCTCGTTTTTTGTTTGTGATTTACAAATCAATTAAAATGAAATGGTCAAACCGTACACAGAACATGCTGGTAACACTTTAGTTTAGAGAGAAATTCTAACTATTAACTAGCTGCTTATAAGCATGCATAATACTAGCATATTGGCTGTTTATTAGTACTTATAAAGCATATATTAATGCCTTATTCTGCATGAGCATATTTTAGATCCCTTAATCCTTAAAACCCATACCTAAACTTAACAACTACCTTAATATCTATTAATAATCAGCAAATTAGGAGTTTATTGAGGCAAAAGTCAAAGTTAATGGTTTGGGTAACACTTTATTTTAAGGTGTCCTTGTTACTCGTTACATGTACTTACTATTATAATTACAATTAATTATGCATAATTACATGCAAGTAACCCTAAACCAATTTTAGGAAGAATTGCTCCCCAAACTAAAGTATGACCGTCATGTACCCCAAGCTGCTGTGTAACATCCGAGTTTCTCTGTGCAGATGTGATCTGTAAGGATCATTTCAGCTGGTGTTATCTGGTGCCGCAGCACGGCGTTTGCAACCACAAGTTCTACGGGAAGCAATGCTGCAAGTCCTGCTCGCACACGAACCCGTGAGAACTTCTGCTCCAGATGTTTGACCGTGACCTTCTGAGCCCTGGATGGAGCAGAGCCATGCCCTCTCTAGTGCTGCGCTCAACACATACTGAATACAAAGACATTATTAAAGACTCAGAGCGGTTTGTTTGTCTGGAGAATGACACAGCCGAGACCGGCGAGACTGTCAGTGCGCGGCTCTCTGCAGGAAATGACATCATCACAAAGCCCTCTGGGGGCGATAGCGTGTCAGTGAGGGTGTGAGGACTCATTATGTGTCACGGAGCTCCAAATGCATGGACATGTGTTATGTTTTTCCATGAACATGCCTCATAATCTCACGTGAAACACATAAACGGGCTTAATGCGTCTCATAGTGGCAGCAGGGAGAATATGGTGTCGTGTAGTAGAGCTACATTCATTTTTGGTGCTATATGTTAATATTAATGGCAGCCGAGCAGCTGTTGCATAACAGGGGTTTTAAATTAACATGACAATAAATCAGCGCTTTTGTATGATTGATATTAATTCTCTTATTTATTAACAATACTGCAATATACCACAATGCTCTTCTGCTGTAACATTGTGTTATACGGCTTTTATGTTCCTGTTTAACTTTTGGGTATAGTTGCACGATTGGTTATTTTTCTATGTGCCTTCACAGCACTGTTATGTATTTGGGTTTCATTATTTTCGAGGAAAACAAAATGCCAATTAAACTAGTTTAATGAACTGTAAGAAGTGTCACGTTTAACAAAGTCAGCTCTCTTCGCGGGATGTTTTTAGCAACCGCTCGACTGCCAAGAACAGTAAATCTGTCTTGGGCCTGATGGAGAGACTCTGCACGTGTGGGGTTTGAAGAGAGCTGCGTCGCACAAATGACTTCCATCTTTTACAGTATTTGCATTTGTTGTACAGCAACGGTAGATGAATGTAATCGCTCGTCCACTGCGAGTGTTATTCTGAAGAGTGGACGCAGGATTTGTTATAAATGGCAGTTCTTATTAAACGTGATGCGTGTCACACTGCTATCACATTACAGGCTGTGTTGTCTTTCTCTCTTGGCCGTAGGAAGCAGATATGAAGATTGCTCGTGATCCGGCTTCACTAACGCTGAGTCAGAGCTTTTTCTTGTTCTTCATGTGCTATTGTTTCCAGATGGAGTCAGACGAGGCCGCTGGAGCGCGTTCAGGAATTAATATGACTTGTGAGCTTTTCACCGGCTTCTAACGTACAGCTCTGTGAAGACTTTAACAGAAAACACATACATCACTTTATGTTATTAATGTCTGAAGACTTTTGGTAAGACTTAAACCATGTTTTGATAGAGTCTTTTGAAGGTTTAGATGAATGTTCTGAATATTATTGAAGCAATTCTGTATGTGGAGCTGGAGAGGCAGGAAAAAAATCCTGCTATCGTAAGCAATAAACCAGATGAAAACAACCCGATACTTACAATGAATGATTACATGAACGTCTTCATTGTTGCAGTGATGCCTTATTGATCACGATCAGCATCGGCTCTGTCTGCACTAATGAGGGAAAGAAAATACAATTAAAAAATTCAATCTCTGTGCTTAAACCCTTGAAGAAAACTGATTATTTAAAGGGACAGTTCATCCAAAACTGAAAATGTGCTGAAAATGTACTCGATTTGTAGATGAGTTTGTTTCTTCATCAGATTTGTAGAAATGTAGCATTACATCAGTGTCTCAGTAATTTTGAGTAAATCTAGAGAGCAGGGTGGTGATTAATGAATAATGTGAGTTATAATTTAATGATAACAAATGGACTGTACATTGCTGAATTTAAATTAAGTCTTATTTTAACTCAAAATTAATGATCGTGACAGACCTACTAGTGAGCTTAAAAAAGAAAAGTTCCCTCTTAAGATACCTTGTTATGAGTAAAATATAACACAGCATCGTATGTATTCTTCTTGTAGAAGCAGAACTGCTTTTGGTGCAAGACACCTTGATTAAAGACATAGTACACCCAAAAATGTGCTCACTCTCAGGACATCCAAGATCAGGATGAGTTTGTTTCTTCCTCAGATTTGTAGAAATGTAGCATTGCATCAGTGTTTCATCAATGGATGCTCTGCAGTGAATGGGTGCCGTCAGAATGAGAGTCCAAACAGCTGATAAAAACATCACAATAATCCACAAGTAATCCACAGCACTCCATTCCATCAGTTCACATCTTATCTTTAAAACATTGCTTCTGGCTAAATTATGCAACATGAGTCCATAATCCAGTTTTTATCAGAAGTTTGGACTCTCATGGTGGCACCCATTCACTGCAGAGGATGCAATTAGAATAATAAGACATCTCAGGGCTATTACCAATCAAATGAAGTATAAACAAAATCCATCTTTGCACTGCAGAAGTGGCACTGATGTAGTGTTTGAAGTAGTATATTTACACAGAATGCAGCTCAGAGGTGGCATGAATGCATTTACACTGCACTAACATAATGTTATGTGATAAATGTTTTTAAGCATAAAACTTTTGAAATATAGAACTTACAATGTTGGTAAAAAATGTTTTTAATTAAGTTATAAATTAAATGAGAAACTAAAACTGCCAGTAGGTGGCAGCAAGTCACTGTCCTAATCAGTCATTGAATTATTCATTCAACCAATTTGTTTCATTCAGGGAACTAATCAAGTGACTGTCTTTCTGAATGAGCCACTGAATCACTGAGTCACATGATTCTGTCAGAAACGTGTAATCATTCAGGAATGAAACACCTGAGTGTTGATTGGAGACACAACAGTAGTGCTCTCTCAAAGGAGAGTCTGTCTTAATGCTGCGCTGGGACTGAGGCGGACATGGTATTTCATAGCGGGACCCTTAACTGTGTATATTAATATGCACTTGCTGAGACAGACAGTAAGAACAGATGAGCTCAGAGAACTATTCATCCATGGGAAATCAGATCCAGAACCAGAAATGAAGGAGCTTAACAACAACACAGCAGTCCTGGACTCAAGGACAGACCAAGCGGCCTCGAGGAGGACCTGAAGGAGAGGCACAGCTGATTTACGGCTGGTCAGCTGTGATGTGCTCATTTGGTTCTGCATGTGTTCTTGGTCATCGTGAAGATGATCTCACCAACCTTTCTGAATCCATCATCAGATACGGAGGAGGTTTGGTAATAGTTCAATCCAGTGTGTAGTGGATGTGTTTCCACTGAGCATTATGTTAATGTGGAACTAAACAACAACATATGGATCTGGAAGAGCATTCCTGTTAGACAAACATAGTGAGCACACTTAACCATTAACTAGCTCAAGCTCAGACGCCACATTCACTAACGGACATCTGATTTGTCCATGCAGGGGAAACGTTTAAGGATCAATATCTTCTGTTGGTCTTGGAACAACATTTCTATCATCAGATTGTGAGGTTAAGGTTGAGGTTGAAGCTTGAACAAAGTTCTTATCAACCTGCCGTTTCTGTCTGATTGTAGGGTTAGTGAGTGGTTAGGGTCAGGGTTAATGCACCCTAACCTCTCTTCACACCCTCTCAGACTCCCACCATCCAGTTTGTCTTGATGGATTCTCTGGTTGATGCTGCTGGTACTGTAGAAAAGCTTTTTACCTTCAACAACTAAAACGCGACTGGCATCTATTACCTTCATATTCATTAATATTAATCAGACACTAACAACAAAAAGAGAAAAACACTACTGGTCATTTGTTTCTTTTCTTCAGGCTGTTTACATGAACATTTTTTAAATAAAGGCTTGTGTCCAACAGCTTTTTCAAAGACTCATGGAACATCACAGTTTTTGGGTACTCACTGGATTTTTATTGGATCTACCTTTCCACAAAGCAACAAAAAGTCATGTAAACAAACCATTACAGAATGCAAATCGTGTGAATCAATGCACTATCAAAAGAATTCCTAGTGCATTTAAAACAGCCTGTATTTGTCTATACATATTCAGTGTGCAGGTACAGACCTGCAGTGATAGTTCTGTGCTCTAGTTTGTTTCACTGACAGTCAAGACAACATCAGACGCCTGCTGCCCTCCTGTGACTGTGAGAAGAAACGCTGGACTGTACGTCAAGTCTAGCTCTACATGAATAGACTACCAGTAAAGACCTAACTCAGTCAATGGTTTTCAACTGGCAAAGGCAATTTATTTATTTATTTTTCAATTAGTGCATGGTTACTGATGTGCATCTTGAGCCAAATCAATGACGCTTGCATATTTTAAGATATGTCAGTGCAAGTTTCTTTTAGTTGAAACTTGTCAGACAAGTGCTTTAGTCTGGGACTAGGCTTAAGCCTTGTCTGTGAAACCGGAGGTATGTTGTGGTCTTCATGCCCACTTGAACGCTTGAGGCAAATACAGGAAATAAGTCATGCAAGTAGACAAGTGTTCAAGACTGCAAGTGTGTGTATTGGGACAGGCCTACTAGTTCTCAAAAATAACCAGTTTACAAGACCATTTGAAAGAACTCACAACTTCTTCTGCATGGAATTCAGATCCTCCTTAATGCTGACTATTTGTACAAATGTTGTGGGCCATGCATTAATGCATACTAGCCCCAGAATATACTACAGTGTGGTAGCATCGCATTATTCAGAACAATGTCGCCCTCTGCTGGTGGTTTGCAGCGGTGCAGCGGCGCCCTCTGCTGGTGGTTTGCAGCGGTGCAGCGGCGCCCCCTGCTGAAGGTTTGCAGCGTTGCAGCGGCGCACTCTGCTGGTGGTTTGCAGTGGTGCAGCGGCGCCCTCTGCTGGTGGTTTGCAGCGGTGCAGCGGCGCCCTCTGCTGGTGCAGCGCGGTTAAAACCTCCAACGCGACGCTGCGGGAGTGAAGGAAAGATGGCGGCCGGACCCGGAGCGGCCAGCAGTGGTCACAGTGGTGGCCGCGGCTCGTCGACCGCTTTGGAGTCATCGATGGACCGGCGATTTCAAGGAGTCACCAATACGATGGAGTCCATCCAGGGATTATCCTCGTGGTGCATCGAGAACAAGAAACACCACAGCCTCGTCGTTCGCTGCTGGATGAAGTGGCTGAAGAAATGTGAGTTGCTAACGTTGCTAACGAGCACAAACACGCACAGACTGACGGATCTGAATGCACACCTTGCCCCGATGACAATGCATTTTGTGTTCAACGCAGGGCGCTTGAGACATATCAGGGTTTGATGTGAACGCGCTGGTGTGAGTCGCGCGTGCAAAGCGAGCTCCAGCATGTTGTAATGTTTCGCACTAAAGGCTCAGTGCTGGATCAGTCTGCAGGCCTGAGCATTTAAAACGCAAAGTTTGACATCGTTCAGCAGCTCTTACGAGCGTTTAGCAGCATTGTGCACGAGCAGAGGTGATGCAAACTCAGTATGCGCGAGCCTCGCATACATAAACAGCAGTGTGGAGCTCAGACAGTGATCCAGTGTTGATCACGACACTGGTGGGATGTCAGTGTGGTTTGGGTTTGAATGTGTTGTGTATGGAGTGTGTTGGTGGTTATTTAGGGTTAGTGATGGATGTCAGGTCTGGTTGTATAGAAACTTCTCATGTTGGCTCTTCTTACTGTTGCTTGCTTGTCATTGACTCAACTAAAGGCTGCAAACTTTCATGCCTATATTCTTAAATAACAAGAGGTTATGTCTGCTATAAAGCACTGTATTTATCTGTCCTGCTGTCAGCGTTTGCACATTGCACTTCAGTTTAAATAATGTTGATGTTATGTTTTACAAGTTCATCCATACTTTGAGCCGGATCTGTGTGCATGAGATACTGAACATAGCTTTTGTATTTTATGTTCACATTAATCTATCTATCTATCCATCTATCCATCTATCCAGTTTATTAGTTTAATAACTGGATCCATAAAACTGTGATATCTAGTGTGCATGAACGGGAAGCTTATGGAGTCAATTCAATGCCACATATATTTGCAAAAGAAAATAAAGTATTTTCAAGATAAAAATGGAGATTTGCAAACAAAAATGAAGAATAACAAAATATAAATAAATCAAAGCAAAATCAATGATTTCGCAAAAGATGTTTTTCATGGCCATAGCTACTAATTTATTTGCAGTGCTGCTTTTATTTTGTATTTCAGTCTCTCTACTAGTAGTGAAGCTGTGGGATTTATTTAAGAAATACATGCTTGAACGTTTCAGTTTCTAAGCTATTTTATTGAGAAATCACAGTACAGTGTTGACAATTTATTTCCGCGCTGAATGCAAGGCTCAAAATTGCGACCATTTTAGTTGCATATGCTTCCTAAATTTAATGTGTGTGACCTCAAAATGTATTTGGGAGCATTTGTGCGAGTGCAAATAATTGTTGAGGTGCGACCTGTTTTAATTTCTATGCAAAACGTTGGCTAATTATTGCACAGTATGTGCCTGCTGTGAG
The DNA here is from genome assembly GCF_018340385.1 of Cyprinus carpio. Taxonomy (NCBI): domain Eukaryota; kingdom Metazoa; phylum Chordata; class Actinopteri; order Cypriniformes; family Cyprinidae; genus Cyprinus; species Cyprinus carpio. Next base: position 158,250 of record NW_024879320.1, on the reverse strand, counting down.
CTCATACAGTGACTGGTCTACCGTTCTATCACATAATCAATTAAACTTCATCTTTACCTTCTAACGTTTAAAGCAGATTTTAGGCTGGTTAATATTAGCCGTCAATCACTCCCTTTCACTGCACTCCGTTATCACGTGACAGAGCTAACTAGCATGGAAAATGTAAAAAGATGAGGAGAGAAGATGAAAAGAACAATGTTAAACAGGGTTCTCGACATTAACACTTGAGTTTTTATATTTATAACATATGATACAGTTAAGTAATATTACACGACCAAGAATGCTGTTTTCCCGAATATCCTGAATAAAACCATCAAGACTGAAAATGTGACACTAATTTCATACAACAGTTCAGTAAACTGTAAAAAGTAGTTAAAATGAAATCACTTACATTTTATACGCAATATTATCTGTTTTTGTTCTGTTTCAGCAGCGAAAATAGTTCCAGACAAAGATCACAACAGAACTATGGAGCATTTCACAAGAAAACAATCGTGTTTCATTACTGAATGATTCAGCGTTTTGAAAGAATCGGTTGAGTCAAAGAATCAGTGACCCATTCATAAACAGCTGCCTCCCTCTTGAATGAATCATCCATTTGAACGAATCGTTTGAATGACTGACTTAAAGATTCACTCATTAAGATGGTCAGACGGTCACTTGCTGCCACCTACTGGTGGATTAGTTAAATGTTTAAAAGTATCATTAAAAATATAATTCTTTCCAATATTTATTATATATTAAAAAAAGTAAAACATACATACAACATATACAAATTTAAAAATGTAAACTTATAGATGAAGCACACATTTAATATGATTAGAGAAAAAATGTCCTTTATAAAGGTTAAAAAAATGCCCTGGTGTAATTATTAAAAATATGCAGATTTAAATGTCAAAGCTGATAGAACACCGATGAGAATATTGCTTCAGAATAAATTATATTTACAACACACAAATCCTATGTATTCCAGAATTTATTTTTTTTAATCATTGAAAAAAATGATTTTTCTACACATTTTAGTTGTGTTGCTCTTAAATTTTTGCTGGTGCTCCTAACTTTTTGAAGTTGGGAACACCAGTGCTACCAAGTAAAAAAGTTAATTTCGAGCCCTGGAATGATTGTATGCGTGTGCATTCTGTGTGTGATGTACAAGCTACTGTCTGTAGCCTATGTGTGTGCATTACAGTGCAGCAGCGCATTAGATTAGAACAGCGATTAACTTACCTGTACAATAGGCTGTTTAAAACATGGATTGTGGAGTGCTTTCAGAGCATGTATTTATTTGTAATTTTAACTGTTCAGAAACAGAGCGTAAATGTGGAAGTCCTTCAAAGATTTCTTATCCTGTTGTACCCTCTATAGGACCAGCAACTAGTCGGCTTAAAGCGTCATGGCAGAGCTCTGAAGTCGACTAGTCGATTTGTCAGTGCAACCCCTAGTACACGTCCCAGCTGAATAAAATCTAAAGTCTTTGATAAAAGAGACGTGTTGACTGAAACATTAAGACAGTAAACACAGTTGCGATGATATATGGTTTATCTGTGTTCTTCAAGCCATCTCGGGTATTTTCATTAGCCTAAAGCATATTTAGCACTTTATCTCATCTCTAACTTGAACTTGAGCAAACGCAGTTAATACACATTTAGTTAACAGTACTGTATGTAGGATTGACACCGAGTGGTTGAACTAGGTATTGCAGTCCAAATTAAAAATATTGGAGAGGGTTTTTTCACCCGGCCCCTCCTCCTCAGACTTGACGCACACGCAGGTTGCCAGATTGATGACACAAACAGGAACGAGCACTCTTGACAATGAATGAAATGAAATACGCTGTTTTTTTCTGCCAACTGGCAACCTGGGGTGCTGAAATACAACTGGGTAAACTGGCAGTGGGCGGGTTTCACAAACCAAAACAAAGACCGATATTCTGGCCCGGAACACACATTTTCAAATGAGAATAACTGACTGTAGCATTGTTTTTCAGATCAACAACTATGTTAACTTAGCATGTTTCTTAAATATCTGCAAACATATTATGGTATTTTTTAGCATTAGTAGAGTCAAAATCTTACATACAGCACCTTTAATAAAACGAAACCATGCATTATTTAATGCTAGTGAATAAAAGCAAAAGATCCACCCGCATGGCTCTGCTCATCAACGGTGCCTTGATTACTTCTCTGGCTGATGACGTCACTTCCAGGACTGTTGTTCACACCCCAGTCCTGTGACTCCATCCCCATGTCAAAACAACGCAGGGAAAGTGAAACATGCAGAAACGTGAAGTGCAAAGGGAAAAAAAACAGTGTCGCGAGCTCACTCTTGACTGAAACGTAAAATAAAATCAACATTGCAAATAAATTGGTAGCTATGGCCATGGAAAATATGTGCTGCAAAATCATTGCTTTTGCGCTGCTATATTTATATTTTGTGATTCTTTTTTTTTTTTTTCTTTTCTTTTTTTCTTGCAGTACTAAATGTAAGAATTACATTTTCATTTGTAATTCTTTATTTTTGTTTGCAAAAAGCAAAATTTTTGCTCAATATTTTCATTTTCTTTTACAAAACTTTTGCAAATATATGTGGCATTGAATTGACTCCATAGAAGCTGAACTGCAGTGATGTTGCTGTTGGGAATTTGTTTTTCCATCATGCCTAGGATGTTGTTAAGGTCGGGTTACATTAGAGAAAATTTCAGCAAAATGTTGCAGGCAAATGTCCACTTTCAACCCAAGAATTGAGTCTGTTGGTCAACGAAACAAATTTGTGACACAAACTTGAACAAATGAAACATAAGACATATATTAAAAAAAAGGCTCTCATACTAGGTTGTTTGAAAAACACATTCTTTTTCACATAGTATATATATGTATATATATATATATATATCATTATATATATATATATATATATATATATATATATATATATATATAAAAAGCCTCTCATACTAGGTTGTTTGAAAAACACATTATTTTAACATCTTAACTAGGGCTGCACTATTAATTGAAATTAAATCGCAAAGGCACTAAATCGCGATTAGGCAGAAGCTGTGATTGTCATGTGTATCTTTCAGTGAAGCACAGTTCTGTGATCAGCAGTAAATCTCCATCCAAAGACCAGAGGGCGCTCTAGCGCTGAAAATCCAAATATGCCCCGAAGAAGAAATCCAGGAAATGCTGCAGCTGAATAAAAAGAAAATTTAACTGCTTTCAACGTGACTAATAAACACACGACAACAGCAATATACGGCTTATCTGAGTTATTATTATAATTTTCATCATAATAAAGTATATCTATAATGAAATGCTAATCGTCATAGCCTTTATCACTGCTTAGAATACAATGAAATATTGTGTGCCTTAATTATTCTGTTATAGAAGACACATCATCTCACAAAAAGATTTACTTTAAACACTCGACTGACATTATGCAGTGAATTTGGAGTTAAAACATGTTATTAAATGCGGTATTTTCACATGCTCTAAGATGGAGCAGCATTTACTACACAGAGCCGTAGTTCACTGAGAAGATACGCAAACAGCTGTCATAATCAAGAACGATTTCGTTGATTTCATAATCCTACAATTATATCGTCTGCGATTATGAACACGATTTTGCATAGCATGTCAGAGAACTATGGCTCTGTGTAGTAAATGCTGCTCCATCTGAAAGCAGCTGATGGAGATTTACTGCTAATCACAGAACCGGCTTTACTGACTAAATGCTCACGACAATCGCAATTAATCACGTGCGATTAAACGTGCAGCCCAAATTACAACCCCTCTCCCCAGTCTGGCAGGAACAGCTTGAATAGTTCCAGTATCAAATCAAGGCCCGCCTTCTGGAATATGAGATGTGCTGTGATTGGTTAGCTGGGCCAGTGTGTGCTGTGATTGGCAGCACTCGGCGCCTGGTCGGGAAATGTCATGCCTCTTACCATAGCCGCCTGCCAGCTTCAGATTAAATATTGTGTAAAAAATCAAATCAATTTGAGTTCGATTTAAACCCGGATGATTGTAACACTCTAAGTTCGTCTGCTTGGGAAAGCTAGCATGTCTCTGACATAGTGATAACACTCTTCTCTAGTGCAGCTCAACCAGGTCTCGTCCCATTCGATGATCTTTGTGATATCACAAATCCCAGAAAATATGCGTTGTAGTCCAAACGAGTCGTTCGTTGTAGTTTTTGAAAAGTGATTTCTGTTAAATAAAATATCTCCTTTTGAAGTGGACTTTGAACTTTGTAACTGCACATCGTTTTTATGCTCAAACAGCAACATTACAGACTAACTGAAGTTGAAAAAGCATAATAGGACCCCTTTAAAAAGTGTACATTTACACATTTTATCTAAGCTTAAATATTGGCCTCTTGAAAATTGTGTATTGATATTTAATTTAATTGACTGTGAGCAGAGAACTGACATATAACTGGTTATGACAGATATACTGATAATACCTTAAATAATTAAGGTCTGATTAATCTGGGTTAACGTTCAAATAAGAACACTTACACATCTACTGATAATGCGCAAATCAAAGAACACAGACGCAGCCGGATCATTTCAATAATGACCAACCAAGAGTGTCAAGTTGCAATGCTAGAACTGATATGTGTGCGCGCGGGAGGTGCCAGCACGAACACTTTATATGACTGGACGTTTTTTTAAGCATTCTTTTCTTATTTATTTGGTTCCACAGTGTTTGCCGATTACTTTATTTAAACTTTGTGTAATTTATTTATTTTATTTTACATCAAGGTGTAGGCTCTATGCCGTTCCTCCAAGCTTTCTTATTCGTTTTGCTAATAAACATTCTATGTTTCTTGTTTATTTAATTACACAGTGTTTGCTGATTTTCAGTTTTATATACCCATTTAAACTTTGTGTAGCCTAAGTAATTTGTTATTTTATTAGGCATATATAGTGAATTTTTATTAGTTTTGTTAAGTTCTATGAGTTTGAAGTTGTTGTTGCTTGAATTGAATCAACGCTAATTTGAAAGTGAAAGTAAAACACACACAGCGCTTTTTCAAGCCATTTGAAAGTGAAGAAAAGAGGGAAACACAAACAAACTTTTTTTTTTGTTGTTCATCTCAATGGATGTGCAGCCCACCTGTATTCGGCGTACCGTAATCTCTAGTGTTTTGCCTCGTTGGCTGCCGCTCACCTATTATCGTCCCTGTTTTGATTTCAGCAAATCAATTAGAGTGAACGCACACAACCTGATTAATATTAATGAATCCATAGGCTGCTCCTACATTTTTAAATTAGGAGTACAAGCACTCCTAATTACATGAAGGAAAAAAACTGCTCTTAACTCTTTCCCCGGCAGCATTTTTGAAAAAAGTCACCAGCCACCACCAGCGAATTTGATGATTTTCACTAAAATTTGATGGTCTACAGTATATTTTGCTGTATGAATATTTGAATATGCAATACACTAAAATAAAGATCAAAGACTCTACTTTTAAACAAAAAAATCTGTTTTATTCTAGCTTAAAGCATTCTTTTTTTTAAATCAACACTTGAATATAGGTAGATTTCATAAAAATGTATAATTTTGAGCAAAAAGGTGAGAAAATCAAATTTTTTTCAAAAACTACAAATGGATAATATTCAGTATGATTATCAAAGCATAAATCCAGTAAATTGCTTCCATCAACACCTCCAAAGCTTGCACAGACATATACCACTTCCTGGATCATCATTTTATACCATTACATTATGCAGTTTTCATTTATATGCTGTCTATTACTGATGATCACATTATTTATCATATGCATCTGTTTACATAAGAGAGCACTCGTCACGCTGCCCTGTTCACAGGTGTTTTTGTTCGAGAGGTTTTGTACTCGTTCAGAACGTGTAACAGCGCCCCCGAGTGTATAACAGTGAAAACACGAAAAGCCGTAAAAACTCATCAATGACAGGGAAACGTTGTCTTCTAAAAGACGAGATAACTCATCAGTGGCGGGGAAAAAGTTAAACTGGGTGTGTGACAGGTATGGCTGAGGAATGGGGTTTGGTTGAAGAAATTTTTTTTTTTTTTTTTTTTTTTTTTTTGCTTTAACCCCTGAGTTCAGTTAAAATGACTCGTATGCATTCATACATGGTTTTAATTCTAATTACTAAAGTTCTGTCATTAAATAATATTTGATTATCATATATATTGCTTGACTGACTGATGTTAAGAATGTAGTACTTTCAGATATTTAAAAAGCTGTGCCACTTTACAAACACACATACACACACACACACATACACACATACACACATACATATAATATATATATATATATATATATATATATATATATATATATATATATATATATATATATATATATATATATATGTATATATATATATGTATATATATATATATATATATGTATATATATATATATATATATATATATATATATATATATATGTGTGTATATATATATATATATATATATACATACATACATACATATATATATGCATGTATGTGTTTGTAACTAAAATATAAACACACACAGGCATGTATAGCATATCAGTCTGGCAAGTAAACTAAAAAAAATGTACTAGCCAATGGCGATTCAATTGCCAAGGTGTCTGTAGAGGGTTGTATCTGTCAGATAAGAGCAAGAAGTAAGTGTGAACTTGATTGTAAACTACACTGCTGAACTCTAGACCAGAGATAGAAACAGAAACAAGTAGAATATATGTGTCAAAGACAAGATGTGCCATTTTGGTGTCTGCGTTAAATTAAATATACAAAATTGATTTTATATACATAGAACACAAGGTAAATGCAAGTACTTTGTTTCAAATAACTTATGTGAAAATGAAATGTTAAATGATGGGTGAAACAATGTTCCAAACTGCAAAACTGTCATTCACTCTCATTCGCGACATAGCACAGAGTCTGCATTGTTAAGGTGCACAACGATATTGCTCGGTTTATTGATGCTAAGTGACCTGTTATTCTAGTGTGACTTGATCTCACAGCAGCCTTTGATACAGTGGACCATGAAGTCCTCCTGTCTCGCCTTAATCATTTTGTTGGCATTCAGGGCACTGCGCTTCAGAGGTTCTCGTCATATTTGACCAATAGAACCTTTTCTGCAGTGATCGGGGATTCGTCCTTCTCCAGTACTTCTCTCTCTTGCGGAGTGCCACAAGGCTCTTTTCTCGGACCAGTTTTATTTCACTTTATATGCTGCCTCTCTGGACCATTATAGTCAAGCATAATGTAGCTTTTCACTGCTATGCTGATGATTTGCAAATTTATTCGCCTATGAGACCAAAAAATGTTGACGTAGCTGGGTCCCTAATTGATTGCATTCATGACATTAAGGCCCCGTCCACACGGAGACGCGTTTCTGTGAATACGCACAAATTTTTTATCGGATGGGCGTTTCGTCCACACGGATCCGGCATTTTCGGAAGGTGAAACCACTATTTTTCGAAACCGGGTCCAAGAGTGGATAAATCTGAAAACGCCGTCTTTGCGTTTTCGTGTAGACAGCAAATCTGTGTATTTTCTGAAACGATGACGTCATGAGCCCACGTTTCACCCCTAGTCAAACAATGCTACGTCACGTAACAGCAACAAAAACATAAACCACACACTGAATGATTGTCTTTTTATTATCTAACATTAACACAGATTAATAAATGTAATGTTCCATGTTCGTTTGTATACCGTGCGCAAGGTTTATGCACATAGTCCATGTCTTCTTCTCCCTTTTTAGTGCATCTCTGTGGCAGAATTATAGCGCCACATGCTGGTCTGGCATGTTTACTACATAGTTTTGTGGTTTCGTGTGGACGCAGATATTTCTTGAGACGAGGGGAAAAAAAGATTGGATAGGGAAAGCTCTGGCTTCGTGTGGACATAGCCTAAACTATGGTTGGAGCAAAATTTCCTTCATCTAAATGAAGAAAAGACAGAGTATATTTAATTTGGAGAGTCTGTAACTTCTGACTTTAATGTGCTGACTTCACCAACTGTCAAATCTCGGTGTGACTTTTGATAGTAGCCTGAAATTTGATAAACAAATTGATAGTGTGGTTAAAGCTAGTTTTTTTCAGCTATGTCTTTTGGCCAAGGTCAAAACATATTCAAACCCAAAACACAACAAAACTATACTACCTTGAGAAAGCTATTTATGCTTCTACCAGTTCAATATAGAGTTGATTTAATGCACTTAATGCTGGTGTCTCGTGGTCATCCCTCAATCGCCTTCAGCTGGTGCAGAATGCTGCGGCCCGTCTTTTAACTAACACATGCAAATGTGAGCACATCACCCCAATTCTTTATTCGCTTCACTGGCTTCCAGTTTCTTTTAGAGTTGATTTTAAAATGTTATTGTTTTTTTTTAAAGCTCTCAATGGCTTTGCCCCACCTTATGTAACTGAGATGCTGTCTTTTCGTCAGCCAAACAGGGCTCTTAGGTCCCGAGGTCACGGTACAAACATTGGGGTGACCGGGCCTTTTCTGTCAATGGGCCCAGACTTTGGAATAAGCTTCCCCCCGATATGCGCACCATTACTGACCTGGGCCTTTTTAAAGCTAGGCTTAAAACTCATTTATTTAGACTGGCTTTTAATATCTAGCAATGTTGTGACATTATGTTTCCAGGGTTTTTCCTACATTGAAAATTTTTTGGCGGCCGCCAAAACGATTTTTTGTCCCGCCAAAGCCTTATTTGATCTGTAATAGGGTTTTGTGAGTGAAGCAGGCTACAGACGGAGTGACAGAGAATGAGCACAGCGCCCCACCCCCGCGCAGGCACTCTCCGGCCCCTATTCTAACGATCTAAACGCAAAGTGTAAAGCGCACGGGGCAGGTGCACTCAGGGCGTGTCCAAATCCACTTTTGCTAGTTTAACGACGGAAAAACGGTTGGCACGCCCAGACGCATGGTCTAAACGGGTTGTCCCCCCATTCTCTTAATGAGTAATGGGTGTTTTTTGGGCGTAATGTGCAATAAACTAATCAGAGTCTCATCTTCCAACGCAGAGCCGGATGCGCTCGTGCCATGACGGATTTGCTATGTAGGCTACACGGCGGAATTTGGCAAGCGCAAAGACAGAACGCGTCTCCGAGATGAAAAGGAGCTGCTCGTGTGCGAGCAAATAGATAGCCTAATTCTGATACATGTGATGACTATCCATTATGACATGTAGGCATTCTTATATTTAATAGCCTACAAAAAATTCTTATGCATCGCAATCCTTTAATTTTTAAAATATTTGGCATGTTTGTTTTGTGTGCTGCTGTGCGTACCTGTGTTTTAATAAGCAGCGTGTACTAACACGCTCTTTAAATAACAAAGAAAAACATCGCGCCAGAATTTAGACCAGGTTTGAGTTGGTCTATGGCGCAGTCTATTTTCAGCTCCTTAAAATAGCAATGCGCCTGAAACCACCTATTTTTTTATACCAGCACGCCCATGGGCGCACAAATGCATTTGCTGATTTAAACGACGTGGCACTGGACGGGAAAAATGCGAACGGGGCCGGACTGAAACTACAAACACACTTGCGCTGCGCCTTGCGTTGCATTGCGGCGGGTGTATGATAGGGCCCTCCGTCTTCAGTTCTGTCTTTGCTCTCTCCCACACATCAAAATCAACTGATCCTAAAGTTCGGAAGAAAAAAAAATTGTCTTATCTTCTCTTACAACTTGTGACAAGCATTCCGCACATGCAGCTGACATAACTTTAAATAAACGCAAAAAAAAAAAAAAAAAAAAAAATATATATATATATATATATATAATATATATATATATATATATCTATATATATATATATATATATATATATAATATATATATATAAAAATCTATCCAGTTATGAAGTGTTTTGTGTGTGTGTGTGTATGTGTGTGTTTACAAATCTTTCGCGATGTCCTAACAGCCAGGATCCCCACACAACACGTCCGCTAAATTTCGATTCGTGACCTAATGACTCCTTTGAGCCGATTCATTGTAATGAATGGTTAAAGCAGTTGGTCTGCCCCTCGGTGTCTGAATCGGTGTATAACAAATCATTACTTCTTAGAAGAACATACACATCTGAAATGAGAAAGTAAGTGTGCTTACCCCATTTAGCAAGAGTGGTTAGTAAAATTTAGCCTTAATATTCCACAGTATGTATAGGCCTCTGCCAATGTGTAGTAAATTACCTATAAAATCATTTAGTTTAAAGTTAGACTGGAGTGAGATAAAACTAGATCAAAGCACAAAGCAAGCTGTTGCTAGCTACTGTAGCTGCTAATTTTATTAAATTTTATATGGTAAAAAATTACACTATTACACCTTTTAAAGCTACGTTGTTAATGCTACTTTTTAATTGTTATGATTATACTAAAATAATTATCAGGTCTATCAAAAAAAGGATTTTATCTTTCAAAACTATGAAAGCCAGTCATAGAAAAAACACAGCTTTTTTTGCAAAGAGGGCAAGAAAGGATGAGAGTGAGAGTGACAGGTAATATCTGTGTCTGATAATTGCATAATTTGTAAATAGATAAATTGTGATACCTTTGACATTTCAAATATACCTTGGTATCGATGATGTTTACATGTAAAATAAGTTTTAATCGCTTTCTTTTACTATCTAGTCTGACAGTGATCGTTTTTTTTCATGAATAAAAAGGACAAGAAAAAAATCACAAATTGTTTCTTATTGCATTTCTGTTTCTTATTGTATTTATTTAAAATGTAACATTTATTGTCAATATTGGGCTTGCGGATCATGTGGGTACTAGGGTACTCTTTGCTGTGTGTGGATGACCATGTCGGTCAGTCACCACCGAAGACCAATTTTGACCCAGGAAAAACCCTGGTTTCCTATGCAATTTTTTGTTGTTGGCTTATACTTTTGTTTTTTTTTTATTGCTCTATTTTTGTTCTTATTGGAAAGCACACATAAACACCTTTAATGTACTAAAATGCTTCATTGATAAATGTTGATTGATTGATTTATATTAATGACATGTAATTAATTCACTGAAATTTGTAATTTGTTTGACTGTAGGATACATATCTTTAACTCTTTGCAGTTAAAGTAAATAAGACCAGTATTTCTTCCAGTGCATTTGACACTGAATATAGAAGGTCGATTTGAGAGCGGTGCATTGTGGGATACCATGTTTCATGCATTACTCTGGTTCTGGTTCTGCCTTCTGAGCTGCTTGTGTTTTTGCGGTGTGCTGATATTAGCACTGGGTGGTATTGTGTTGTCAGTGCCGATCTCTGAATCTTCTGGATGAGATTTACAGACAGAAACTCTCCATAACCTTCAGCCACAGACAAGGTTCATTTAGGCTCAGGTGCCTTAATGTCACTAATAAGCACCATTATGCTGAATAACATTGCATAGCTTAAAGATGGATCACATGAGGCTGTGTAAATCTATTCTACACAATCCTCAATCCTGTAATTTACAACCTCATCAACAGTTTGCAGCTGTGGACAGGTTTAGGACTGGCATGGACAGCTGACTCCCAAAGCTTTTGATATTCTTCATGCAGCAGTAACTTTTCCAATAACATCAATAACAGAAATTAACATTTCCAATAAGTTTCAATTGATTTTTACCTTTATGGGCATTTTTACCTTTATAAGGCAATTTGTTCCTAACTTGATTAAATATATGCATCATATTTTGCATCAAATTGTTAAATTGAATCAATAAATCCAAATAGTAAGACACTATAGTGCTGTTACCAATCAAATGAAATCCGTATCAACAAAATTTGTGTTTGCAACGCAGAGGTGACACAGGATCTGCATCTGGAGTGGCATTTAGATGCATTCACATAGACTGTTTAATGCAGGACATTAATGCAGTTCACCTGCGGTTACAAATGCATAATTAATGCTTTAATGTTTAAAAAATAAAATAAAAAAACAAACTTGAATACTGATGTTTGAAATTATTAAATTATTTGGGGCAAAAAAGGGACAATATACTTTAAATATAAACCTAAAATCGCCAGAAGGTGGTGGCAAATCACTGCATGATTGAGTCATTGAGTCATTCACTCAACCGATTCGTTCAAACAGCTGATTGATTCAGTAACGAAACACTGTCGTGTTGACCAGAGATGTAAAAAAGTTCTTCTTTAGCTTTGTTTGGAAATACTTTCGTTGTCGAAATACAGTTAAAAGTAAACCAAATGTTTCAAACAGATTAAAGTGCAAAGGAATTATAAAGACGATAGGTAACACTTCAGAATAAGATCGCATTAGTTAACCTTAGTTAACATTAACAATGAGCAACATTTGTTACAGAAGTTATTATACTTTGTTTAAAAATACAACTGTTAGTTAATGTTAGCCTTAATGTTAAGTGTGACCAAACAATAAAGAATCAAAACATTACTGAGTGCATGTTGTAGCCCAGATTAAAATGTAAAATTGTGAAAAATAAATGACCTATCAATTAATTCATAATTCCACTACTAACACCAAAAACACAACAAATACAAAAATCTGAATGACTATTTGAAACATTTAAATTCTGTTCAGAAACAGAAAGTAGCACAGCTGCTTTGGTTACGGCTGTATTTCTGCTGCTCCATCAGCGCCACCTGCTGTCAGAGAGTGAGTGCGGGCTTTCATCAGCGTGTCTCCTTCACTCGCTCCGCCTGGGCTTCTCATACGTTGTGCTTGTTTACATCAGTGTGCGCATGCGTCTTTGGCGCTGTCCCTCATGTGCACTTGACTAGTACCTAATGCGTTTTCATTTTAAAACAGCTTTTTAAAATGGAAACGTTCCTTGTCCATACTGGCGTTTCAGAAAAGTGCACTACACGACCGAAAACCACCATCGAGTGTTTGTAATAACTTCTGATTGTGATCTTATGTGTGTTTTGGCCATATAATGTTCCTGAAATATGTTAATTGTAGCTTATATCAGGCTAATCAGGGTCAGGCTACACCTGATTAGCTTTTCTCATGTAAACACCCTGTATTGTTATGAAAATAGGCAGAATCTCATAAAAATCATATTAAAAATCATGTACTGTCTGAATTTTACCACAGACATTGTCAAGTGGGCACTAATCATCTGACAAATTAACAAATACTGGTCTGGTGAAGGAATGTCAATTTTTAGAAATTTATAGTCATAGTCTATCCACTGGTTTCTCCTCCCACATTAATGTGATGTATTTTAACTTATTTTCTTTGTCATTTATATTGATTTTCAGTAAATATTTATAATGTAATTAATGCAATGACATTTGTAACTGAAGTTTGTTGGGATGGTACGAGTACTTGATGGCGATGATTTAACATGAAAAGACGATTGTGTGATATTTTTTCTTTTATTGTGATGGGTTATGGTGGTGTTTTGGGTGGTAGCGTGAGGTCTGATTGGTTGGTGTTGGGACCGTCCATGTTATTCTGACAGGATAACTGAAGTGAAAGCGTGATGTGATGCCTGGAATCACTTTAATATAAATACAGTTAAGTGTAAGATGTGCAGTACCAATGTGCCATATACATACTATTATAATGAGAACACAATTGTGATAGAATGTTGTATTTCGTTTTGTTTAGTTGCCTGCGTGTCAATTTGTTTCAGAGATTCAGTCTCTCTGTACCCCTCCTTTCCTGAGACTACTCTGCTCTGATTGGTCAGATGGCCCAGTCTGTTGTTGGGCTGTATATTGCCAACAAAGTCACAATACGATACGTATCCCGATACAGAGCCCACGATATGATACATATCACGATACTAATTTTCACCTCAGCAGAACTTAGTAAAACAGCTGTTTATTAAAAGCTTCAAACTATAGGGCCATTGCTAACTATAGTAGGCCCCTATGAAATACGTTTTATTTTTTCCCAAATTCCGTTTTATTTTTTTCCAAATTTTGTTTTTTCAGTTTTAATTTTTTCTTGACTCCTTTTTAATGGTTAAATTTCATTGTATTAATCAAAAAGCAGGTCTAATTAATTATAGGGCCATTTTTTTAACAAAAAAAAAAAAAAAAAAAAAAGGAAGTCGTGGCCTAATGGTTAGAGAGTCGGACTCCCAATCGAAGGGTTGTGAGTTCGAGTCTCGGGCCGGCAGGAATTGTGGGTGGGGGGAGTGCATGTACAGTTCTCACTCCACCTTCAATACCACGACTGAGGTGCCCTTGAGCAAGGCACCGAACCCCCAACTGCTCCCCGGGCGCCACAGCATAAAAATGGCTGCCCACTGCTCCGGGTGTGTGTTCACAGTGTGTGTGTGTGTGTGTGTGTGTGTTTGTGTGTGTGTGTGTTCACTGCTCTGTGTGTGTGCACTTTGGATGGGTTAAATGCAGAGCACGAATTCTGAGTATGGGTCACCATACTTGGCTGAATGTCACGTCACTTCACTTTAAAATCATAAAACGTATACATTTTCACATCAATTTATTAAAGGTTTAACAAAAATTACATGTTTAGGGCCTAAATGTTTTATTTTTTCTTCACCATATGTTTTATTGTTACCTAATTCTGGCCGATTTTTTTTATTATTTTTTTTAAACACAATTTTCTTTATTTTAATTTTATTGACAAAAACACACTATTCCACATTCTGCCCAATGTCCTTCAAACAAATGTGCCACCTGAATGCTATGAAAACATACAATTTCTTAGACCACCTGTCATAATAGAGAAAATATAAGCACAAATATTTTAGGAATCTGTCAAAAAAAATATATAAATCTAAAAATGTTATTGTCATTTATTGGCCAAATAACAAACCCAAACCACTAAATAGTATTTATTCACATAACAAAAATGGCATCCTTTGCCTTTGATAACAGCTTGCATGCTTGCTGACATTATGTACTTTTTGACTAATTGGGTATCTGAATAAAAAAAACAAAACAAAGCACTTGATAATTTTTTCTGCCTTTATTTCATAGATAACAGCAATAATTATATTATAACATTAGAAATAGCTTACTACTAAAACTAAAGAGCTTATGCAAATTATGCAAAACCTTACATACATTTGTTTTAATAATTTTGTTAATCACTGTAGGCAATAAAGTTTAAATCTCTAGATCAAAAATTAAAATAAAGATAATTAAGATGATGAGAACCGTTTCACGGGGGATGCCAGGTGTTCGGGAAAAAAAAAATCAGAATATTCTAATCTCAAAATTGAAAATTTAATGCCAACCCACCGAACGAATATTCAAATATTCTGGTCCAGCCCTAATAATTTCACAAACGCAAAAGTCAGAGCATTGTGTTTTTGCTTCAGATGCTGAAATTATACAATCAAATTTAAATAAAAAAAAAACTGCTCATGCTATGTGTGTAGTATCTTTGTTTGGATCTTGCAAATGCAGTGGTTGTCTCTAATTTCAAATGGCTACAGATGTATATGTTATTAAATATGTTTAGTTGTTTCATGGCCCTGGGGAAAACATGTTTAAGGCGGATAATTTTTCTTCAGTCAACAGTCACTGGTAGGCATGGCAAAAAGTTAGTTTTAGACCCTGCTTGCAAGTGTATAATCAAGGCCAAAAGTATTGTAATTTTCTTACTGTAGTGTAAAGTATAATAATACACCTGCCAGTTAATTTACAGTGCAGTTATTTTACAATATATGGTTATTACTGTCATATGAAAATATAAAATTATTATTATTATTAGGGCTGGTTAAAAAAATATTGATTCCTTGATTTTAATCGATTCTCATTTTTATGAAACGATATTGATTCATAAATCTAACCTGTCAAATAATGAACGGAACATTGTAGCATGCATCCCATCCAATAAATAGCAATAGGCTTTGTGATTTGTTATTTTTGATATTAACCTGTTAACCTGCAACCCGACGCCGGCGTCCTTAACTCCCCTTGTTTGCACTTGTCAGTATTTACGAATAGATTAAATGAAACGGGACAAATTTAATCTTGACAAACTATATATCATTATAAAGATCTATGCCTTAAGCATCGACTACAGCTCGCTGTTTTTCAATAGAAAGCTTATAAAGAATGTATTTGCTAAATTTGTGTAAGCAGTACACATCAAAACATGAAGAATGAAAACGCAGTACATACCAGATTCGTCGTAATAACGAGTCATAAACACATCCACAGCTGTAAATCCCGGTTTAGTTAGAAAGGTAAGGGTCCACTGAATGAGCACGTTTAGTCCAACGAAGCAATAACGTTGTAATATGGATGATAATTCCTTTGTTTACGTTTCAGTTCTTCAGGGACAGAATTGTTTATGTCCGTTCTGGAATAACTCACGCTCAGAAACTGCGTCTTGGTATTAAAAAAAGGCATGTTTTTTTAGCGTACAGTGTCACAAACAGAATGAGACGATCCACCCAAAATAAAGTGAAAGATAGGCGGAAGATTGTTTATTTGAATTCTGGCGCTCTCTCGTGACGGCTCGTGATGTGCGCTCTGACGTACCTGTCATCTGATGGAGGCGGAACGTATCGATCGCCTTTTTCTTTATTTTTTTATTTTTTTATTTTTATATATATATGTGTGAGTGTGTTTTATGGAGAATGTGCCTCTATCTGCATGATTACCATCTGTTTGAGTGCAAATCAGCTCGCTATTACTGTGTAATCTCAGCTATCTATGTGAACACCATCTATATGAATAGAGTGTGATTTATTGACTTTATGGCGCATTTATAGGATTACCATCTCTATAACTGGCCATCAGCACATCAGCACGTATTTTCATTGTAATTCATTGTAAATGCTGCATTTCTAGCAATCTCAGGATGTTCTGTAATTGGCAAACAAAGTTAAATCTTTTTTATTTTTCTTATTTTTCTTACTCAAATTATTCTTATTGTATCTTTCTAGTGCTCAAATAAATGCTGGCTAACAGGTTAAAAAAAGTCTCAGATTTCAAATTCTGTCCATTTAATAACAACATTCAAATATTAAATGCTGTTTGTTGCTGTTTAATTTGGAGTGACAGCCTGCTGTAGCACCTCGGTCAGAAGTGGCAACACGAACTGATCATCTCCATTTTAAAATCAGTTACAGCATTAAATAAACATAAATGAACATCCAGAGGTATATTAAAAGGAACAGAGATCCGTTTCCTGTCTCATGTAATCGCTCAATTAGTGTTTCAACTGTGAAAAGACAACCGAAAAGACTCCCTGCCAGGAGTGGACAATCCATCTTTCAGGTGCTGACCATCATTCCCGCCACTTCACACTTGGCCGCAAACCACCCAAGTAAGTGCTGAAGGTCACAGCCCGTTGAAGCCATCAGGACGGCATAATCCCCAAACAGTGCCCAGATAGCACACAGTAGCTATCCCCCCCCCCCCCCATAAGTGATTCTGCGGAACACGGTCATAAGCCATCTCCAAATCTATAAACAACATGTAGATTGGATGAGTAAACTTCCATGTTCCCTCCAGAATTCTTGCCAGGGTAAAAATCTGGTGTACTGCTTCACGTCTGGGACCAAATCCGCATTGTTCCTTCTCCAGCTAAGGTTTGACTATCGGTCAGATACTTCTCTCCAGTACAATGGCATAAGCTTTCCCAGGCAGGCTGAGGAGTATGATTACTATATAATTGGAACTCACGGTTATGTGGTAACCACCATACCTGTCTACCAGTCACCAGGCATTGTCCCATATTCCCACACAATACTGAACAAGCATGTCAGCCAAGACAGCCCAACTTAATCCATTGCCTTCAGCATCTCGGGGCCAATCTCGTCCACCCCTGGCACCTTCCACCAAGGAAATGGGCCAGAATCCCCCTGAGTCATCCAACCCTGCCTCAACTTGTAGGGGCATGTCCTCTGGGATCAGAAGGTCTTTAAAGTGTTCCTTCCACCCCCAGACTACATTGCCAGTCAAGGTCAACAAGTCCCCATCCTGACTTACAATAGCCTGGACCAGTCCATGCTTTCCCCACCTCAGCTGTCTTATGTTTTGCTAGAACTTCTTTGAGATTGACTAAAAAAAAAGTAATTCTCCATGGGTTCCTTAATCTCCTCCCACATCCGAGTTTTTGCTTCCCTGACCACTGCTGTAGTCCTTGCAACTGCTGATACATGTTGGCAGAAACAGGAGACCCACAAGTCAGCCACACCCGAAAGGCCCCCTCCTCCTATCTCATGGCCTCCCTCTCTGCTGGTTTTTGGGTTACCACCGCAGCAGGCACCAACAACCTTCCAGCCTAGGATGTAAGGAAAACCTTCTCCAGTTTTGCAGAGTTGCAGCTAAAAATATTCCCAGCAGGATCCTCCGCCAGTGTAGAGCATTCCACTTCATGACACAAAGTCGCAGTGAGGCAACGTTCTTGTTTTACACATATTTGATTATTCTTATAAAAACTTCTTATATTTGAAACAATGTGGTATATAATTTTAATTGGTTTTGAACTATTTGCAAACATTATTTTAAAATATGCACACATTTTTAATTTAAGTGCACTTTTTTAAAATAATATCTGTAAAGAAAAACAGCGAGCTTTGCAGTCAATTCATTCCAGCTTACATAAGAAAATTCTTAGCACGATTCATGGTAATCTCTGGTTTTTCCTATGGCATACTCTGTATAGTTTGTCTGAATTATCATCAGCTAAATGGCTTGCAGGAATGCACCAATTGAACTGTTGTTAGGTTAGTGACGTTAGATCTTTGAAAGAGTTTTGTTTGAGGCACTTAATAGGAAGATATATCCACAAGCAGAGCCGTAGATTCTGGATAATTCTGACTGTATACAACTTGTCAAATTATATAAACCCATACGTCTGTTTTGATGATGCATAAGTGGTGAGTCTACTTGATATAGTTCAGCAAAGCTTGTCATCTCCAGTTTGATTGTTTCTCAAGACTTTTGAAATTATGATAAATTTGTGCTCATAAGTACAGCATGAGTTCTACCATCTTCATCTCACTTCATCAGGTGCCTGTATGCCTGCACAATATCAAAATTTGAGTTTTCTTTATGTAAGCTCTTTGTATTATGGTATTGTTGCAGTCTAATAATAATCTTTTCCGCCTTCTTCTTTTCTTTGTGCAGCGGATGCCAACCACAGGCTGAATCTCTTCTACCTCGCTAATGATGTCATTCAGAATTGCAAAAGGAAGAACGCTATTATTTACCGAACCACCTTCGCTGATGTGCTGCCAGACGCCGCCCTGCTGGTCAAGTTAGTGAATCACATGTTCTTGTATGTATGTAGAGAAGTAGTGATATTCTGTGCTGACTCTGTGTGTTTGTAGGGACGCTAAAGTGTGTAGATCAGTGGACAGGATCTTCAGTATTTGGCAGGAGCGGAACGTTTATCCGGAGGAGTTGATCTCTGAGCTGAAGGCCAGGCTGCAGAAGAAAGAGAAAGAGAAGGAGAAGGAGAAAGAGAAAGAGAAGAAAGTGAAAGAGCAACAGCCTTCTCCTGGTCAGTTTCTGAGGCGTACGTCTCAATGCTGGAGTCAAGTCTAACGCAGAGATTTTTTAACTTCTTAATGTCTAAATATAATCATCTTAAAGGAAATCCACTTCTGAAATAATTAAGACAACAGCATTTTTGTATAAATATTTTTGATTATTTAGAATGGTATCACCTGAACACACGGTAGTCTCATTGTCTTGTATTAAGCTGAAATGTCTTATGTTTTTGAAAACTGTAGCTCTTATATTGTTTCCCCTTTGTTTGCAGTGTAAATAGCCTTGTTGGTAACAAATATACAGTAAAAACAATTTGTATAAAAAAATTAATTAATTGGTTTGTATTTGTCATTGTAATAAAGACATGACATAAATTGCTAAAATTACCTTTTGAAATAGTCTGGTAAAACATTTGCAGCATTAATAAATGTATTATTTACTTTAATATTCTTAAATACCAGTAGCCATATGTTTTTCGAAGAAACCTTTATGTGACCAAATATTAATGAAGAGTGTATATCTGAACAAATAGCCATCCAATAAATAATAATAATTTCTTAAAATAACTTGACCATGTGTTTTCTTTTTCCCCTTTTTGCAGCCCCAGTCAACCCCAAAACTGCTCTGAAGTCTAAAATTGTTGCAGAGTTTGTAGTAAGTCATGATCTGTCTTTATGTTCAGTTTATTTTTTCACCTATTATAATTATTACACTAATAATTAATGTCTTTTCTTTGTCAGCCACATGATTTTGTAGAGCGGTTAATGTCTTACAAGAACTCTCTGGATGAGAGTGATTTAAGAGAGAAGCAGCTAGCTGCTCTCAGAGTGGACGTCTGCAGCACCGAGGCCCTCAAAAGGTTAAAAGGTAATGAAATGTTTCCCAAAAACTGCACTGTATAACTGTTTAGGGAGAGGTTTTTCAAACTCACTGTCAACTTGCATTCATAGATAAAGCAGGAGGGAATAAGTTCTCAAAGGACTTTGAGGAGGGAAGCACAAAGCTGCAGGAATTTGTGACGTTCCTGGAGGGCCAGATAAAGCAGGACCCCCGCTGCTGGAGGCGCTGGGAAACGCAGACATCTTTTACGAGATGCAATACAAAGAGGTCAAAATTGTTGCCAATGTGAGTCGACTTTAATGCCTTAATGCTATATTTGTTCACAAGATTTGTGAACAAGGTTGTTTTGCCAAACAGCATTAACTACACAAATATATGAAAAAATGTGAAAATCTGCCCTCTAACAGAGGTTAGACTTCTGTTCATCAACCAAGTGGGCATGGTTAATGGCTGATGTTAGTTTCATAGCTAAATATTGGCCTTTTGATCGACCATTAATCATGTATCCTCATATTGTGCTTCTGTCAAACTCCTCACTGCTTCCTGTAGGCATATAAAGCTTTCGCCAATCGCGTCAGTAGCCTTAAGCGTAAGCTGGATGCTCTGAAGGCCACATTGCCCAGTCTGGATGATTCTCCCATCCCTTCCCCCTCTGAGGACGCCCCGTCCCCCACCGGCTCAGAGTCGCCCTTCCATGGCATGAGTTCCAGGATCGGTTTGGGCAGTGGGGATGGAAACGGAGGGAGAGGTTTGGAGCCACAGAAGGACAACAGAGATAAAATACATGAAAATGACATATCAAAAGAAAAGGAAACGACAGGAAATGCTGGAATCATTGGTGAGAGAAAGAGAAAAATTATAAATTCAGTTATCACAAATGTAACATTTAACTGACGTAGCCCTTTGTCCTCTAGTTGGCGAGAAGAAAGAGAAGTCAAGTCTTCCATCTGTATCCAAGATGACAAATGCAGCAACAAAAAGCTCCCAGATTACCGCTTCTAAACCATCCCAGGTTTTGGCAACTCCCACAAAGACGGTGTCTGGGTCATCAACCAGTCAAACGCCTCCAGCAAACACCACAACTGTTACCACAACTCCTGTTCCTGCCCCTGTTGTTAGCCCCTCCCCCCTGCAGGTGAACTTGGCCAATGTAGATCTGGGCAAGATCAGCTCCATTCTGAGCTCTATCTCCAATGCAATGAAGACCACTGGTGAGTTTCCTATTTGCAGAGCACAACAGACAGGTTCCAGGAGTAAAAATACCATTCAAGTATCTTGTTTTTATGTTTAGAATGATAAAAACCTTCTCATGCTTTGCCGATGTTCACTCTACTGAACTAAAAGCCAAGGCCGCTGAAAGAGTTTGAGAAGGGTTGTAGGTCATAACAGTGTTTTCTTCTTTCTCAACACCTAGGTGTCAGCCCTGTGTCCCGTCCTTCCCCTGGCACACCTACTACACCATCCAGCCACGCCTCCTCCTCCAAAGCCCCTCCTTTGACCCCTGGCAGCATTCCCTCATCCAATCCTCTGGCCAGCATCTTGTCCAAAGTGGATTTCTCCCCCGAGAACATCCTGAATGTTCTCACAAAAACACAGACTCACAGCCCCAACCTGCAGGGTAGGACACATTACTTGTAGACTATTGATTTCTAATCTGTTTGTCAAGATGGGTTGGATCCTGTTTGAACCAGTATTTTGATATTTTTAAAATCTCTGTCTTGCAGGTTTGTCTTCTCTCCTTTCATCAGCGCGTTCAAGCACTCTCACTACTCCAGACCCTGTTCCGTCTTCACCTGCCTCTTCATCTTCAGCTGTCACCACAGTTGCAGCGACCTCCACCACAACCACCCCAACGACACCGAAGGCCCTAAAGGCCACGGGCAACAATTTCAAGCGAGAAACAGAGCGAGAGAAAGGGAGAGAGTGGGAGAAGGTGAAAGAGAGGGAAAGAGAGAAAGAAAGAGAACAAGATAAGAAAGAGAGAGAGAAAGAAATTGAGACCGAGGCTGTGGTAATGCCCAGCCTGGAGTCGAAGATCAATAGTTTCCTTCAGGGGAATCCTGGTTTCAGTGCTCTCGGACTTGGCTTAGATGACGTAGGCAGCAATAGCCCTCTCCTTGTTGGTGGAGACAACCTAGATGGCACCCCTGTCCGAGATGAGAGCGGTAGCACACCCACCCAAGATGAAATTATGGACTCACCCCATGTACTCAGTGAGCCTCAGAGTGCAGGTCTGTCTGGAGGTCATAACCTTTCACCTACAGCCTATCACAGTGACCCCTGGGATGCCGTGATCACTCCACGAGAAGCACTGGGAGAAACCGAGCGGAAAGACAGGGATTACCGCACACCACCACCCTCAAGACTTGCCGCCTTTAGCCCAAGTGCGAATAAACCAGTCAAGGCCACGAGTAAAACCAAAGAGGAAGAAAGGCTGAAGAGAAAAGTACCGGGTTTGAAAGTTCCATCAGCTGCAATGGTGCAGGATCAGAAGATAAAGGCAAAGATGGATGAAGAGGGAGAGAAAAGTGCATCCTCCCGCAGGCCAAGTGGAGGATCTGATGAAGGGACGAAAGACAAGGAAAGGAAAGCTTCAGCTGACAATGGAGACCACTACCATCGCATTGAGACTGTTGTTTCTTCATCCTCCGGTGAGGGAGCACCAATCGAAACCCTTGATTATGGTAACCGCATCCAGACGGTGGAAAGCATCCGAGTGGTTGGAAGAGTCCTTAGAAGAGGGAGCAGTGCTGGTTCTAGAGTGGGTGGGGCCTGGTATGAAGAGGAGGAGTTTATGGAAGCTCCACCTCCACACCACCCTGATAGTCGCGGCCATGAGAATTCTGAGGAGTTGGGAATGGTCCCTCCTCTTCCTCATCCTCCTCCTCTTCCTGCTCACCTACCACCCCCTTTGCAGTATCCACCTCCACCCTACGCAAACGAAGACCCTACACGACCTTCTCATGGCATTCCTCAACACCACCCTCCCCCTCCATTCTTTCCCTCTTCCATTTCTCCAGTCCCACCACCACTTCCTCCCATCCCTCAAACCCCACCTCCTTCCAGAGACTTCCCCCTGTCCTCAAACACCACTGTTATGGTCGGTGGTGTCCTTGTACCGATAGACAGAGTCCTACCCTATCCACCTGCCAACCTCCATCCTGATGGAGCAGGGCATGGAGGTAGCGGTGGCAGTGCCCCTCCTAGAGGCGGCAAACCCCAACTCCCTTCCTTGTTAGGAGATCCCCCTCGCCCAGGCACAGTGAAAGAGCAATTCGTCTTGCGTCACACCCCACCTCTTCACCGTCCTGGCACCCCGGGAGTTCCTCCACCCCTCCTGGGAAGAATTCGAGAATCCCC
Organism: Cyprinus carpio; assembly: GCF_018340385.1. NCBI lineage: Eukaryota > Metazoa > Chordata > Actinopteri > Cypriniformes > Cyprinidae > Cyprinus > Cyprinus carpio. The sequence goes on along the minus strand of NW_024879320.1, from coordinate 134,658 downwards.
CAATCCCACACCTCCATCACCCTCTACCCCAACCACACCTACTCCTCCATCCCCAGCTGGGGAACCTCATCTGTCTATTCCCAACCGCCTACCCATCAATAACCCAAATCAGCGACCCCGCCGCCCTTCTTCCCCTCTGCCCCTCCTCCAATTACCAAACCAGCATCACACGCTCCGTTCCCCACAGTTTCCCAGAGGTTCCCTGCCCCTGCCGCCCCCCTCCCTTAACCGTGAACCCCTCCTACCTGGGACAAAGCGTCCCTCCGGTAGTTTCGGCGGTGGGCCTTTCAACCAACCCAAAAGACCATTCTTGCCCCCTCGATATTAGCATCTTAGAATGAGTGCTAAATGCTCTGTACAACCTGAAATAGGCAGTGTAGCAAGCTAGCATCACCTGCGAATCGCAGCGTGAGACATATACTGCATGTAAATACACATGCACTGACACGTCATGCCCCAGAGCAGCCACGTTACAGCACTACTCTTCTCAGTGCAAGAGAAGTTTTCAGATACTCTAGAGATGAACTAGGAGGAGGAGAATGTGGAGATCCAGAAACATCCATGGAATATGAAAGAAGGCAAAAGGTGGTTATCCTGTTCAATTGGTGTAATGTGAGAGAGCGGTTATGGAGTGTGTGTGTGTGTGTGTGTGTGTGTGAGAGAGAGAGATATGGATGACTTGTAAGTAGTTACGCAGATTATTTCTTTCCTTCCAGTAACTCTTCCTTCACTTCTCCACCCTATAACACTTGCTTTTCTCATTTTTCCCATGTAAATACTTGTTTCTGCTGTTGACAGGTTACAGATTACTGTTTTCTGTCTGTTAACCTCTGTTACTCTTTCACTTTGAGCACAAAACCAGTGGATTTCAACTGTGTTTTATTCCTGAGTGATTAAATTATTGGCAACGATGTAATGCTAGGCAACCATGTTGACTTGTAGTGATCCTTAAGCTTCATAAAGCAAAAATACAACCACTTTATAAACCTTTACCAAGATGTGAAGATTTCGGCTCGCATTGCATATAAGCTAACCAAGTGTTCAAGGCATAACTACTCGGTAGTTTTTGAGTGCTTTTCAAGAGCTCCTTTGGGTTTTTTCTTTTTTCCTTCTTCATAGAGTTCTTACATGTATTCTGATTAATAAAAGCATTGTGTCGAGAAATATTATTGAAAGGAAGGAGACTGTTCTTTACAGGTGGTTTCATACTTTGTTCAAGAACAAATGTACCTGGATTCTTTTGTCATTTTGTTTTTCCTTAAAAGCAGTTCTGTTCTCTCCTGTAAGTCTTATAACTTGATGCCCAGTGTTTTCAGGAATGTGCAGAGCTTGAATACACAACTCTGAAGTTTAGGTTCAAATGAAAGTTGAGGAAAGAATTAGTTTGGTTTATTTTCAATTTCCCATTGAATCTGAAATGTTAATCTTTTAAGTCAGTTCTTTATCTCTTGGATTTAAGATCATGACAAATAGTTTAACCCTTTATCATGTACACATGATTGAAATGTGTGAGTTTCTGTTTTTGTGTTCTACACAATTTCAAAATGTGGTGTCACATGCATTGTTCGTAAAACTACATCAAATAGTACATCCTTTCACAACAAGGTTGATACACTGCTTTGCTTTTCAAAAAAAAAAAAAAAAAAAATGTTTGACAGTTTAAATGTGAATATAACCTGTACACTGTTGTAGTTTTCATGCATTGTGTAAGAAAAAAATAGTTGAAATCTTTCCTTCAAGTGCAGAAATGTTGAATATTTGAGGAGCGTGGTTTGGTGTCTTCATTTGGACAACGTTTGCATTCATCGTAAAGTGTTTAACACAAGGAGTATTCCAAAGAACCTACACATTTATTTAACAGTATTTGCAGTGCCAGCTTTGTTGCACATCAGCATGCTATGTACAAGCAATGACATTCAGAATGAATCTGCAGGATGCTTAAATACAGTGACTCTTCAGTTGTGACAGAAATGTGAAACTGTGAGCCACTCCTTCAGTTAGATCAACTTCTATACGTTTGGTACCAGCTGCACCACAGGTTTACTTCTCAATTTTGCCCTAAAATCTGTTTTCATTCAGTCATATCAAAGGTACAGATAGCTGTCTGGATAGACTGGTTAATCAAACTAATTTACAACACTATTCTCAGAAAACAAAACCTTTAAGTGCCTAATTGTTCTACGACAACCTTCAAACAGGCACCATAATGACTTCTCTCAACATTTCAATCAGTTTTCTTTACGAACACAGAGTTTGTTTTCTGTTGGTAAATGCAGACTTGAGATTTGTGGCTCTACGGTAATGATATTGATGATTGATGGTAAGGTCTGTATTAAGAACCTGAACGAACAGCAAATTTAAACAACTCCAAGTTCTGTTTTTCTTCCGCATTTATATCCTTGACACTCATCCTTCCAGAGGTTCGGGACAGCATAGAGTAGACTTGTAATTTCTCCACACCACGACAACATGTTGTGTTGTTACAGTGTATTCTGATTCACTAAAAGGTAATGTGTCAGACATCTGCACACATATCCAGCTGAGCAGCATCAGATGGCATGTCAATTGGAGGAGATCCTCGTTTTTCACATCCTTAACGATCACTGAAACTGTATGTGCGACCAAACATTGTCACAGTATTGTATAGTGCATTTAATGTCACCGATGATGATGATCAGTGATTACTTGAGTGTGTTGTTCATATCTGAAAAAAAATTGTGCACTTGTTGAATTTGGCCTAGATTTGTAAATTTTGGCAATCCTACGTCAGTGAAGGGTCACTCATTTTCCCCAATGTTAGCCTTTCAGTAACTAGTAGATCATGAATATATAAAACACTCGCTGTACACTTCAGAAAGGGGGAAAATAAAAGATACTAAAGTTGTCACTGAGAGGTACTTAAAGGTAGCCTACATATTAATACCTAAAATGAACAAAAAAAAAGTACCTTTTGAAACCATACCACCCTGGTGACAGCTTCCATCCCTTTTTCTTCTTTCTGAGAGTGTACCTTGAAGTTTACACTGTGTTTGCACAGACAGCTAATGATGAAGGACTGTGGGTCAGTACATTGCAAACAGATATTAAAACCAGATTTAAACATTTGGTTAACTGAGCTGTGTCTGAAACACACTTATGGTGTGCTTTAACTGTTTATTACAGTCGGATTACTGCACTTCAGATGTTACATATGCAGTAATCGGCATAGTTCACATATTTTTTATAAAAGTGTTTTGCATGTCGTCTCTAGGATCCTGTAGGAGTAACAGGGTGGAGTTGTGAGTGCATCAGATCAAGTGATGGAGCAGAGAACTTGAGCTTGTTTCTCTAATATATCACTTTGCTTTGGTTCGACATAGATATATAAACCTGCAGCGTTGTCTGTTTTCCCAGTCCTCCGTGAGGTCCGTGTGTTTGGATGTGGCGCGTGGTCGCATGCTGAAGAATGCTGTCAGTTGATGTGTTTTCTTACGCACTGAGCGGACGCTCGTGACGCACGTCTGGCTTCGCTTCTCATTGGTTGTTGCGCACACAGAGCCCGCCCTCTTTCGAATTCTTCGGCGAATCGGGGTTCTCGCTCTGTGACGCTGTAGTAGTTCCGGAGACATGGCGGCCCGCTGAGAGAGGGCAACGTTTGCTGTTTTGGAGGAGAAGTGATGCTCCGTATCTTTGTGTGAGATGTTGGTGTCTGTGTTCGGGAGGCGACGCGTGTGTCAGGCGGCGGTGCGCGGCAGCAGAAGCTACGGGAAGGTGTGCAGGACCGTGGCACACAGTCACCTGACCCTGACTCGCTTTAGGCTGTCTTTGAGAATGGGGTTAACATAGCTTTTGTATAATGAGATTTTTGGATACATTATGAACTATAACTTTTTTATGTATGCATGCATTTTAATTGTTTTGGTTGTGTTTATGCAAATGTATTTTTATTTATTTTTTAATTTAGTGCACATTTATTCAATACTACATATATATAGAAAGCTCTCTGTGAAGACTAGTGTAGTGTAAATTGTATTAGTACAGAGGGGATTAATGTCAGACCACATTTAAAATGCATTCATTTTAATCTAAATGCAACACATCTAATTCAAAGTGATGTTATAAGAAATGTGACTGCTCTTGCATTGGAGCTGAAGATGCTCTTCTGAATCATTCTGGAGAACATGATCATCAGGTTTAGTTCAGTGCTGCTCTCATTAAAGCAAAGGACACACCAGAAACTGATGTATTCTCACAATCAAATTCTAATCCTGATTAGTAATTCGTAATGTAATTAATGCAGCATATTTTCAGTAGTGTTCTCAGATTTGTGTTCTTCACTGTATATTGTTATTAATGATTCAGTATGTGGTCGGTCTGATCTGTGTATGCCATTAATACCAAGTCATTTAGTTCTGTGATCTTGAAGTATGTTTGTTTGTTTGTTTGTTTTGAGACAGGTGTGATTAAGTACCCCTCCCTCATGTGAAGTCGTCTGATTGCGTGTGTGTCTCTGTGTTCCAGCTGTACCCGTCCGCCTGTCAGACCGAGCGCCTGCGGATCTTCCAGTCTCTCCGTGATCGGCATGCGTCTGGAGCTGCTGAGGAGCAGGAAGCATCAAGACGGGATCTGTCCATCCGATTGGCTGATGGCAGGACGGTCAAAGGGTCAGCCGGTGTGACCTCGCCGTTACAGATCGCCAAGAGTGAACGGTAAATATAAGACTCAGACTCACTGTGAACGGAACTCTAGATCAGTGACTGTCAGCCTTTTTTGTCTTCAAAGCCCACACACTGCCAGTCAATAGTGTTTGAACAGTAAGATTTTTTATATATATTTTTTTTTTAAAGAATTCTCTTCTGCTCACTAGGGCTGTGTATTGGCGAGAATCTGTCAATACGATACAGCGGTTGCAGTACTGTATATTGTGATAAGGTGATATATCGGGATCTTTCTTATTTTAGGAATAAGATATATTTTTAGGAAAGCTGTCATAAAGAACACACCCCCATATGCAAACCTTAGCAATACAATAATAAATGAATTAATTAATTATTTAATAAAGGTAATTTTAGTTGACCTTTCATGTGTATTTAATTATGTAACACTTTATAATCTATAATAACATTAAACTTATTTAATATGTTCTCTGAAGCTTCTTGGATGTTAAGGCACCTGCAGTTCTGGCCAAATTAAAGATGTGTTGTGTGTGAATTTGCACATGTTATAATGTAAGCATCATTAATGACCCCTTGTGTTTAATAAAAAAAAAAAAAAAAAAAAAAAAGAATAATTGAATGAAAAATCAGCATGATTAGTAATTGTCTCTAATTGGTCTGTTTAGCTAAGCCCTCAAAATGCTTATTATTTAGTGGTACAGTAATGCATGAGTTATAGGTTATATTTAATACTTTTCACAAGGCAACATTACATTCTTAAGGTTTCTATGCTTACATTTTTTTTTCAAGAGTACTTGTGCTCCTACTCCTACTAAAAAAAATATTAGGAACACCTGATCAATAACAGAAATTAGCCTTCCTGTTATAAGGCGATATTTGAATCCTTAAAGGTAAAAAAAAAAAAACACCCAAAAAACATAACACCTTTGTAATGCCTCTAACTTTATTAAATGCATGCCATCTTTTGTGCCAAAAAAAAGACAAACTTTTAGCAAAAATTTTAATTAAACAATAAATTCAATTAAATTCAAATAATAACATACAATCAGGAAGAATAAGTTAGTAGTCAGTTTAAATCAGCATCAACGATTCATCTTCGCACGGCACAGAAGAGCACAGATGCAGCATTACAGACTTTCTGACAAGACTCAGAGGTGGCATTGATGCGTTTCATAATAGCAATGTTATGAGATCAGTGTTTTAAATATAAAGTTTTGAATATAGAAGTATTAAACCATTTAAATGACTCAATTTATATTTGAAATGTATAAAATGAAACTGAAATTGCCAGTAGGTGGCAGCAAGTCACTGTCTTTGTTACTGAATCATTATAATAATATTAGAATGATTTCTGAAGATCATGTGACACTGAAGACTGGAGTAATGATGCTGAAAATACAGCTGCACATCACAGAAATAAATTACAGTTTAACAGATATTCACATAGAAAACAGCTATTTTAAATAATAAAAATATTTCACAATATTACTGCTTTTGCTGTATATTGGATCAAATAAATGCAGCCTTGGTGAGCAGAAGAGACTTAAAACACATTTAAAATCTTACTGTTCAAAAACATTTGACTAGTAGTGTGTGTGTATGTATGTATGTATGTATGTATGTATATATATATATATATATATATATATATATATATATATATATATATAAAATAAATTAATATTATTTATATTCTTTGCATTAATCTATTCATTTGAATAATTTTATCTTTAAAATATATAAAATAAAATATAATATAAAAAATAAAACACTCTTACTACTTTTTTTTTGTTTGTTGCAGTTTTCACTCAGAAAGTTCTACTGTATTTCACAGATAATTAAGTAAATCATACACCATTTTTTTGTTTTTCGTTCATAAAAAACAAATCCCTCTTTAAACTAATTCTCCCTCTTCTGTAGTTGTGTGTTTCTGTGTGTGTACAGTGTTAAAGGTGCAGTGGCGGGCAGAGTAAACGGAGCGCTGTGGGATCTAAGTCGCCCTCTGCTGGAGGACTGTGAGCTGCAGCTGCTGGGCTTTGACTCGCTCGAGGGGAGACAGGTGCCCGCTTTTCAGTCTCAATTTCACCCTACAAACATGAATATCAGATCATAATATCTGATGCTGATGTTGAATAGTATGATGCTGTTAATGTTTTGTTGTACTGATTAGAAGTGTGATCTGCTGTGAATCTGTTTGTGTGTGTCTGCTGAAGTGGTGTGGCGGACCGGAGCGTGTGTGTTAGCGAGTGTGATGGAGAATCTCTTCAGCGCTCGTGTGTGTCGAGAGGGGGTCTCTGACACGGGCCTGTACTGTGATTACCAGCTCCAAAACAAGTCTGTTCCCTTTCCAGCCCCTGATGTTCTTCACCTGCTGTTTATCTGAGATATAAAGCTGAGCTGTGTGTGTGTGTGTGTCGTAGCGCTCCCTCTCTGCTGGACGTGGAGCAGAGCTGTAAGCAGATGGCAGCTGAGAAGACTCCCGTCATCAAGCTCGAGGTCACGGTACAGGACCTGAAAGAGCTCTTCCAGGTCAGCCTGTCCTCTAGCTTTTGAGCTTTACGGTCTTCTTCAACCCATGGTTTGTTCCCTTACGTCTACACTTTCTCATGTAGATAAAGACTGAAAAAAGATTGACACAAACCCGTGATTTGGGGGAATCTAAATTATCATTTTAAGAAATAGTATATTTTGGAGATGGAAAAACATAAATTGTAAAAAAAGAAAAAAAAGAAAAAAAGGTGGCGCTTCAGAGCGATTCTCACTCGATGAATAGCACACATTTATGCAAAGCGATTGCTTATGGACTCGAGATGATGAATTATGACAATGTCTACTTTACGACCGTTATATAATATGTATAATATGATTTAGACCGTTGTAAGAATGCATATTTTATCTCTCATCTAAAGAAACAGCCTGCAATAGTATAGATATTTCAAAATAAGAGTCCCTGTGTATTTCACGCTTGTCTATAATTAAAAGTTACACTTCATTTATTTTTTTTTTATTTTTTTTTCTGGGCATTATTGGTATTTTGATTACACAATAAATTGTATTTAATTTAATTTCCATTGAGTTCATAGTAAACTATTGTAGTTTCTGGCTGGGATGTTTCCCCGCAGGAAGAAGAGACTAAGAAAGCATGAGATGAAACTAAAGCTGATCATATTCATAAAGATTCCTAAATGAAGGATGTTTGAAAAACTGTACAGTCTTTCTAGATAAATACACATGTGATTCAGATTCATGTGTGTGTGTGTGTGTGTGTGTGTGTGTGTGTGTGTGTGTGTAGGATGATGCTGTCCGGCTGCGTCTGGCTGAAGAGCAGATGATGGGAGACACACTCAGTGTCTACAGGTCTGAAGTCTCTCGGTGTCCTGCTGGAGCTGATGGTGTGTGTTTGGTGTCTGATGTGTGTGTGTGTGTGTGTGTGTGTGTGTGTGTCTCTCTCAGGTGTGGAGACACTGTGGGAGTGTGTTCAGGTGTTCTTCTGCCGCACACGGGCTTCCTGAAGGCCTTTAAGATGCTCCAGGTAACTCTCACTCTATAATAGCGTGACAGGACACTCGATCCCGCTCTTCTGTTGTTATAGTAACACTGTTTGTACTGTTGTTTCCATAGCAGCTTCCTGTTGATGGTATTAATATCTCTCACTCTTCCTGTTTCACACTTTCCCTTCTCTTTCCACGAGCTGTCGTTCTCTCTTTAGGGTTGTGACACGGGACTTAGTTCAGTTTTATTTATGGAACATTTTATTTCCTCTGAGCAGTTCACAGCATTTCTGGATTTGATTTGATGAGAGTTCAGACTGATCCTGATGTTGGTGCATTCTTGTGTTTATGTGATGATTAACCTTTACATCAGGCCTTTGTTTATATGACACAATAGTTTGTAAACTATAGTGAAAAACAGCTTCATACAGCTTCTTTCTTTTTAATGACATTTTCTTGCAACCGCTGCTTTTTTTAGTACTATTGATATTATATCAATGTATTATATCTTTATATATACACTGCTGTTCAGAAGTTTGGGTTCAGTAAGATTTTTAATGTGTTTAAAAGAAGTCTCTTCTACTCATCAAGGCTGCATTTATTTGACCAAAAATACAGAAAAAACAGTAATATATTATTACCATTTAAAATACTGTTTTTCTATTTTAATATACTTTAAAGTGTAATGTATTTCTGTGATGCGCAGCTGTATTTTCAGCATCATTACTCCAGTCTTCAGTGTCACATGATCTTCAGAAATCATTCTAATATGATGATGTTGAAAAGTTTTGCTGATTAATTTTTTTTGAACCCGTGATCATTTTTTCATGATTTTTTTTATTGAATAAAGTAAAAAAGAACATTTTTTGAAAATATTTTTCTATTATAAACAAACTATATATATATATGTGTGTGTATATTCTGTTTTCAAGTTGAAGTAATTTCATTTTATATTCATCACTTTTATTATTTTTTTAAACAGTTTTTATTCATTTTTATTTAATGTGTTTACTTTGATATTTTTTGTATGTAAACCTAAACACAAATTAGAAATGTTCAAATAAGTTTAAGTTTAGATAGAATACTGTAGAATAGAATATAAATATTTTGTAACATAATTAATGTCTTTCCTGTCACTTTTGATCAATTTAATGCATCCTTGCTGAATAAAAGTAATAAATTATAAAAAAAAAAAAAAACACACAACCTGCAATAGTCTTATCATCTGCCAAAGCTCAGATTGTGTCCACATCAAATTGAGAAATGGTGCTTGTAGTCTCCTCGTGCGTGGTTGAATAACACTTTCTGACTCCTCTAACACTTCTACTCTGTGTGTGTCACGCTCTCAGGTGTCTCCTGTAACTCTGTCCGGCTCAACAGAGGCGTCAGGTATCCTCAGGATGATGGGCGTGGTGTTTCCAGGAGAGAGAGAGCGAGAGGAATGGGAGAGAGAGCAGGAGGAGGCCAGGAAGAGAGACCACAGGAGAATCGGGAAGGTGAGAGCCACATCCTCTGCTTCACAGTGTGAGACTCGCGACAGCAGGAGCATATGGAGTACACATACTCTCCATTCATAAACAACAGCATGTGCTTCTGCATGACCTTGTATTCATGCCGCTGTGCGTCAGTATGAGTGTCACATCGACCGGAGCAGCATAAACCCGAGCAGATTTGTCTGTCTGTGTGATATCTCCAGCTGGCTCTGATGTTGTTCTCGTCTCAGGCGCAGGAGCTCTTCTTCTTTCACGATGTCAGTCCTGGCAGCTGTTTCTTCATGCCTAAAGGAGCTCATATATACAACACGCTCACTAAATTCACAAACTCACTACACGTCACCACGTCATCACCCTCACACACTTCACACACTCCATACACCCCCTACACACCTTCCCCACTTCAGCAGCAGTGTATCTCTGAGCATCGCTCCGGGAGAGAATGCTGTGCATGTGCTCAGTCTTTAGGGCGGGTGAAGTGAGCACTCTGAAGGGTGTAGGTCAGTGTTCACTGTGCAGTGGCCAAAGACATACTGTCTGCAGCAGTTAACAATGTGGACATGCTTGCCTTAAGTGATGCTTCTCATAATCTAAACCCTGTAAGCCTACTGTATCATATTTAATATGCAAACGACTAAGGTTTCTAAATGATCAGCATGATCAAAACTTGCTGTCACACACAGAGTCTACTCCATACCTTCTGATTCATAACTTTCTAGAAAATCATGTGAAAATATGAGTCTCAAATCTGACCCTCAGGATCTTTTGAGGAGTGTTTATTTCTTCATCTCTCAATCATCATTGGATTGCATTGCATTATATGTTTGGATCATTTAAATCTCATCTTACTGAGACACATTATTGGAGATATAGAGCGAAGACTGATATTTATATCATTTTATGCAAGGGTCTGCTGTTATAAAGATCTCACTGATTTTGCAAACTATCAGACTTTTCATTTCATCAGACTTTTTGTTCATGTAAATATCAGCATCTGCACTAAATTGCATATTTCTGCTCAGTTTGGGCCTCTGAATTAAATTGAGCTGATTTTTTTCCACTCCATATTTTCACTATATCATACTATGAGACATTAAAGCCTGATGGAGCAAATATGAAACAATGACTTTTTTTTTTTTTCATTTTATTTTTATTTTTTATTATTTTTTCTTAAGCTTTAATAAATGTATCCATTTAAAAACAAACATATTAGTACATATATTCTCACTCAGATTTGGAGTGCACTCATAATGGCACGTGTGATTCTAATGTAACCACTTCCTCTTCCTGTCAGAGTGAGTACCGGAGGCGGGGCTTCAGCGAGGTCGTGACCCCGACGCTGTACAGCAGGTCTCTGTGGGAGCGATCGGGTCACTGGGAGCATTACAGCGAGAACATGTTCACGGTGACCTGTGAGCCGCACACCTTCGCTCTCAAACCCATGAACTGCCCCGCACACTGGTCAGTGCAACTCAGTGCTAACTCTGTCCAGCTGTCCAGACCAGTGACCCATCTATCACTCTCTGAGAAACATCCGCATGAGTCAGAAATCTGACCTAACCTCCAGACTCATGTTATTACTGTACAGTTTTTCAAGCGGTGTGAGGGAGAAATGTTGTGCATGCTTCTGAATATGGTGTGAATAGGCTTTCATTTAATTTATTCATGCACTACCATTCAAGGTTTGAGTCAGTAAGATTTTTTTTTTTTTTTTTTAAGAAATTTATCATTTTATTTTTTTAATTGATTAACAGTCACAATAAAGAAATTTTTAATGTTACAGAAGATTTCTATTTCAAATAAATGCCGTTCTTTTGAACTTTCTGTTCATCTGTGAATCCTGAAAAATAAAATGCATCACAGTTTCCACAAAAATATTAATGTGTTCAACATTGATAATCAGAAATGTTTCTGGAGCAGCAAATCATCATATTAGAATGATTTCTGAAGATCATGTGACACTGAAGACTGCAGTAATGATGCTGAAAATACAGCTGCGCATCACAGAAATAAATTACAGTTTAACAGAGATTCACACAGAAAACAGCTGTTTTAAATTGTAATAATATTTAACTATTTGTACTGTGTTTTTGATCAAATAAATGCAGCCTCGGTGAGCAGAAGAGATGTTTCAAAAACATTAAAAATTCTTACCAACCCCAGATAGTGTGTATTAGAAAGTGTATTAGATGTATTTTCATGATGATATTTCTTCATACAGTATGAATGAATGCTCCTCTCGTGTGCTCTGTTCAGTGTGATGTTCGAGCAGCGGGTTCGTTCGTGGAGAGAGCTTCCCATCCGCTGGGCAGACTTTGGCGCGCTGCACCGTAACGAACACTCGGGGGCGCTGGGGGGGCTAACCAGAGTCCGCCGCTTCTGCCAGGACGACGCACACATCTTCTGCACACCTGAGCAGGTACAGCTTCAAAGCCTTTCGGTGATTGTTTCAGAAGCATCAAGGACGTAACCGAGTCCGGGGTGCAGACCTGTCTCTCCACTCTCCAGTGTACAAGTCTCTTTAGGAGACAGTTAATGCATTTAAGTGCTTTGTTTTTCTTGACCACAGAGCAAATAGTTCCAGACCAAGCAGGAGCATATGTCAGAGCTCATCAGTTACTGGCCAGCGTCGTATTACATAATATTTGTGAGAAAAACATGTCCATTAATAGCAGTAATAAGAAGTGTATGTATATTTTAATTTGATCTGAATGAGTCTGAATCAGTTCCTTGTTTGTTGTCTGAGTTGACTGTAAGTGTTGGATGGTTAGTAATAATTGGCCTCCTCACGGTTGGAGTTGTTCTAGTTAGCTAAACTCAATTTCTGCAAAGTGTTCTGTGAGTGTTGTGCTTTTCTCAGGAATTTCTACATAATGAATGCTTCAGATCAGAAAGAAATAATCTCACCAGTGTGACCCTCAGTGACGTAATCAAATCATCCTCTGAATTAAAGCTCAGTGACAGTAGTGTGTCTTCTAATGCCATTAATCCTAATTACCCTTGGATTCCTTTGTATCTCCAGAAGTGGAGCATGTTAGTTTTCCCTCCCTTCGGAGCCTCACACAAGCTCTTTCTGCGTCATATCAAACAGTGTTTCTGTGTGTGTTTGTGCAGCGGTGTTCAGTGTGAAGGAATGCACCGATCTGTTGTAATGTCAGTGTTTATACTGTGTCTCGTACACACCCTTCAGTTGTTTGTGCTTCTCTTTTCTGTCTCTTCAGCTGCAGGAGGAGATCACGGCGTGTTTGGGCTTCGTGAGGAGCGTGTATCGTGTCTTCGGTTTCTCCTTTCACTGTCTCCTCTCCACGCGGCCCGTGCCCTGTCTGGGAGAGCCTGCCCTCTGGGACGCTGCAGAGCAGGTACACCTGTCAATCACACCCACTGACCGCCGCCCACCGAAGCACGGGACACTGTGTTATTTCAGGGTTGTTTTTAAACTATTCTTTTTATATTTTCACTATTCATTTAAATTAAGTTTTTGTAATTTAAGTTTTAGTCATTCTGTTATGTGCTTTTGTCATTGTTTTTTATTTAGCCTTCATTTATTTGTATTTCAGATTTAGTTTTAGTAACTTTAACATTTTATTTCATTTAGTTTCCAAGACAATATTTGTTTATTTAGTTTTTATGTAAAATGTATAGTTTGTCATATATATATATATATATATATATATATAAAGCTTACACTTTTCATCTAACATTAATAATATTTCATTTTAGGTAACATTTATTATTTTTGAGTTTTAAGCTTACACTTTTCATCTAATATTTATAATTTGTCCTTTTTATTAGTTTTGTTTTCAAAATATTTATATTTAGCTTTATTTATATTTGAGTTTTAATTTAAATAAACTTATTTATTTCAGTTAATTGACAAGGCAACATTTCCGATTTTTTATTTTTATAACTTTAATTTATTTGTATTTCCATTTTGGTTTTAGTAATTTTAGGTCAACTTATTATATTAATTTCAGTTTGTTTTTTTTTTTCAGTTTCTTTTTTTATATATATGTATATGTACGGTAGACTTACATTACACACACACACACACATATAGAGCTTTATTTTTTGGTATTAATTTTTAATACTTTAATGTAAATATATTTATTTCAGTTAGTTACCTAGCTAAAATAGATTTTGCTTTTTTTTTATTTTTTTTTATTCAAATTTGATTCAAATTTTTGAAAACAATTTTTAATAGTTTTATGATTAGTTAACAACAGCCCGTGTCGAAGCGTGTCGGAGGCTGTTAGTGCTGCAGTGGTGTGGAGAGTGTAAGATCTTGTCTGTACAAGTACCAGTGTAGAGTATGCAGCGAGACAATGAAGGAAACACGCGGCGTAAATGTAGGGCAGGTCCGAACAGACGGGAAACGTGTCAGAGATTCGTTGATGTTGATCAGGGTCACGGTGTGGAATACAGCAAACAGGTCATGAGAGTCAGAGGAGGGAAACAAACAGCCAATCAGAGCCGAGTATGCAGTATATAAAGCACACTACACACTACAGGAGCTCTTCACCCAGCGATAGTTCACCCAAAAATAAGAAGAAGATATTTTGGAGTATGCCATTGACTTCCTTAGTATGAAAAAAATAATACTGTGGATGTTAATAGTTACCGTCGATATTTGGGTGAACTATCCCTTTAATGTAGGACATGCACAAGGCCTTTGCTTTATAAGGATGGATGTGGTTTCCAGGCCGGGTTTGTCTGGCTGCTTTGGGTTAAACAAGGAAACAGTAATATCTCTCCCAGCGCTCTCTCCCTCAAACTAATGCTGCTTTCAGCTGCGCGTGTTTTGGGATTATTGAATTAGATGTTTACAGCAGATTCTTTTATTAGCGTTTCCAGAGCCAAAGCCGTACTCTGACACATTCCAGGTTTTCCTCTGTTATGTGTGTCTCTCTCTGTTCGTCCCGGAGCAGCAGCTGGAGAGCAGTCTCAAGCAGTTTGAGGAGCCCTGGGAGCTGAATCCCGGAGACGGGGCGTTTTATGGACCAAAGGTGAAAGATGTTTTCTGGTCTGACACTGCATGAAAAATAAAGTTGGGTAATCCACATGACTGTTTAAAATGAACTAGTGAAGCGAAATGGTGCAAAACAATGCATCAGTTACCCATATACACTAAAATTTGAGGTCACTGATGTTTTGTATTCTTCTGCTCACCGAGGCTGCATTTATTTGATCGGAAATACATTAAATATTATGAAATATTTTTATAATTTAAAACAACTGTTTTCTAGTTGAATCTCTGTTAAACTGTAATTTATTTCTGTGATGCGCAGCTGTATTTTCAGCATCATTACTCCAGTCTTCAGTGTCACATGATCTTCAGAAATCATTCTAATATGATGATTTACTGCTCAAGAAACATTTCTGATTATTATCAATGTTAAAAATACACAATATTTTTGTGAAAACTGTGATGCATTTTATTTTTCAGGATTCACAAATGAATAGAAAGTTCAAAAGAACAGCGTTTATTTGAAATAGAAATCTTTTGTCACATTATAAATGTCTTCACTGGCACTTTTAAACAATTTAATGCATCCGTGCTGAATAAAAGCATTCATTTTTTTTTTTCTTTAAAGCTAGTATCAGGAGCTCCTGATTTGTTAGGTGGCTGAAGGGATGTTTGCTGGTCATCTGGTGTTTCATTTTGTTCTGTAACACTGTGTTCAGATTGACATCCAGATCCGAGACGCTCTCGGCCGACAGCACCAGTGTGCCACGATCCAGCTGGACTTCCAGCTGCCCATCAGATTCAACCTGCAGTATTCTGGGTAAGATCTCTCCTGCCCTCACGGACAGATGAGCCTGTCAGAAACCCACATGAGTAGGATGCGATTTAAACTAGGTCTGAATAAAATGTGAAAGAAATTGAAATTATATCCATTAACCGCTAAGACCATTAAGATTTTTGTCATTATTTTCATGAAAATTAAGCACATTCCCCGCATCATGTGCATCCTGGCACTTACATTGAAAGGATCTAGTTTATCCTATTGTTCTCAAAGCTATCATTTACTGGAATATTACAATAATGTGTTTGTTTTTTAAATCAGCTTACTATATTTTCTGAAAAATAAGTTGCACCTGAAAAATTCCGTTGTTCAGAGAAAAAACACACACACACATAAGTAGCATTGGTGTAGAAGTGCCATTATTATTATCACATTCAGTAAAATTGCATTAAAAGAAAGCATTTACAGACACTATAAACAACATGTGTTTTAGTTCCTCTCATTCCATAACAAAACCTTCAAATTTCACAGTTATTAATAGAGATACTGTTATAGTTTTGTTAATGTCTTGTAATAGTTTTTATTTTGTTTTTGTTCATTTTTCTTTCGGTTTTTGTTTTCTTTTATTATTGTTATTTTTATTAGTTACTGTTTTTAATATGTCTGTATAGTTTATTTTATTTTTATATTTTTAAGTTAAACCAAATAAATTATAAATGTTGCTTTGGTAGCTAGCTAAAAAATAAATTTAAAGTTGTTTATATTTTATTTCATTCAATGATCATTTTATTTAAATTAACAATTTTTATGGTTTAAATTAAATATAATCAGGAATTAAAAATAGATGTATAAAAAAACTATAGTGGCATTCCTTATAAACAGTATTTGTTATAAATGGCAAGCCGAAACAAATTTATTTAAAGCGAAACTGAAACTAGAAATATAGGCTCACGTCCCCCTCTCGTTCAGCATCAGTACAAATGTGTGCGCTTCGTGCATGTTTTCTGTGCGTGACATTAATTTCATTACACAAGCCCCTTTGGAAAACAAGTCACAGCATGTTTCAGATGATAAAAAACACTTCTTCTGGAAAAATACAGTAAATACTGTCTGGTTGTCATATCAGTGGTGGCTATGATATGAGAGAACGGGGTGATTTAAGATTGTATTTTCAGCTGTATGTCAGTGTCATGTGATTGAGCTGTGTGTGTGTGTGTGTGTGTCACAGGGCTGACGGACAGATGTACAGGCCGATCATGATCCACCGGGCCGTGCTGGGGTCCCTGGAGAGGATGATCGCTATCCTGGCCGAAAACTTCGGAGGGAAATGGTGTGTGTTTTTGAGTTCGATGGTTTCTGGAATTGGTAAAGTACTAATGTTTTGTCTTTCTCAGGCCTTTCTGGCTGTCGCCAGCGCAGGTGATGGTGGTGCCTGTAGGGGGCGGCAGTGAGACGTACGGACAAGAGGTCAGCGGAAACGCAACACTCTGGACAAACTTAATTTATATCATTATAAACAGCTTCTGGGTGTTTGATGCAGTCTGCTGTGGTTTGGTGGTCTGCAGACTGAGGGAAGCTGGATTCATGGCTGATATTGATGATGATCGTGGAAACACCTTAAATAAGAAAATCCGCTCGGCGCAGCTCGCACAGTACAATTACATATTCGGTGAGGATTCGTTATCATACAGAAATGCTTTCTTGTATCCCAGAGTATTTGTGCAGTTGTATGTGGTGCCACACTTGACCTTTAAGGATTTAATGGTTTAATAGTTTCCTGCTGGCACACATGTGAAGAATTAGTGTTGTGGGGCCTGTTAGCAGTAGTTCAGATAAACTAACCTCTCCCCGTGTTTGTCATGCAGTGGTGGGAGAAAAAGAGTGTGCGAGCGGGACTGTGAGCGTGCGGACGAGAGCAGGGAAGCAGCTCGGCCAGAAATCACTGCAGGACGTGATGAGCTCGCTGACTGAACTCAGACAGACACGCAGCAATCAGGAGGAGTTTTAAACGCTCACGTGAGGAAGAGATGCGAGTCTGGACACACCGACACAAACCACGGCAGAACCAGAGCCCTGGCCACACTTCATATGTGCTCAGATCCCTGTTGAGTTCTACACAAACACAAACACATTCATTTCAACAGTGCACCTCTGAACCGCTGCATGAGGGGTTTATTTATAATAAAACAATGAGTTACTTTTAATATTCAGACTCTCTGTTTCTCTGTCAGCGTACATATTCATTAAGCTCTGTGTTGTGTGGATTATTTACATCAATTAGGGAACACTCTAATAACTTATTCATAAATGCATATGAAATACTTTTTATGTAGTTTGTTTTATTTTTAATATGACAGGCTTTTTCTCACAAAGTACAAATAAATCTTAAATAAATTAACACAAAAAAAATTTTAATAAAAACTATTAAACATTAAAATACTTAATATGAAATCATTAGAAAAACTCAGTTTAATTTAAATTCACACACAAAAAAAGTTTTTTTTTTAAACTATTAAACATCAAGCTTGCTATTGTTGTAATTAATGGAGTAAAATCCAAAAGCAACTTTGGAGCACGTTCCATCGCCATCAATAGAGTTGAACACAGAACTTGCGACCATTGTTAGCTAACGATGCTTTTGGAAAATAGACCTCTGGTTTCAAGATTGCCAAGGTTACAATGACAAGGCCTCACTCTCAATCAAGCTCCATTAAAAGTGTGTATTATTATTAATTCATGTTAATTCACCTTGTAACCCTTACAAGGTCTCCAAACTGTTATCCATATGTGTTAATGCATAAATAGCACCTGCATCATCGGTGTATGAAAATAACCAGTGTGCTTCAATAGAGAGCAGAGTGAGTGCTTGACTAAAATAGGAGTAATTCATAGAAGAGGGGTGTGTTGTTGATGAAACAGGATAAAGCAGCACAGGTCAGGGACGGCCGAGACCCGCTGGTGTTTTAGCCTTATTGGAAGAAAGGCGTCAGAATGGAGAGGACGTGACTCACATGGGTGGAGGAGGTCATGGTGGAAGCACACGTTCACACCCCAACAAACATATACCGGATCAACAAAGGGCACCAAAAAACAAAGACATTTATCTGATGCACGTTTGAAAGAGGGTGACATGCTGGAGCTTGTTCTGAATGAAAACTCAATAAAGTACTCTCCGCATACTCAAACCAAACCATCTAAACTTCCACTGGACCCGAGAGAAGACGTAGCTCCCAAAAAGCCGTCCCCCCGAGAGAAGACGTAGCTCCCAAAAAGTTTCCGATCAGTTACCCACGACGTTTCATACTTAATGTTAAGGGTTTAGTCACATCACTAACCCTACAGTGAGTTTGAGTAATAGATATGCTTAACTTGCAGTCTTGGAAAGCAAAGTCCCTTTTCTTGCATACAGTGATTTCATTTCTCATTTCTTCAAAATAATTTATTTCCTCTTGGAGTATGAGAGCCAAAAAAAGAATCGAAGTAATCTTATAAAACTGCGTCTTGCTAGAGATGGCATATCTTCCTCTGTCATCCCACACACAAACACTCCCCTGCACAAGGTCATTCTTCATTCAGTGAGCAGCATCGCAGGAGTTCATCGGGGTATTTTAGGAGCGTTTACAGCTCTGCGTGCATGAGGCGGCGCGTTTGATAGTATATGAGTATGAGCACGGGTTTGCTGATGGTATCAGTGCTGCATATAGATGCGTAAAACCCTCCTGTGAAAGAGTGGGGACACTGATATGAACAGGGGTAATGGTAGGCCTTCCTGCGTTGTTCTGGGAAGGT
This sequence comes from Cyprinus carpio, assembly GCF_018340385.1. Lineage (NCBI taxonomy): Eukaryota > Metazoa > Chordata > Actinopteri > Cypriniformes > Cyprinidae > Cyprinus > Cyprinus carpio. Next base: position 115,486 of record NW_024879320.1, on the reverse strand, counting down.
CTGGCTATCAGTGAGAACATGTCAAGCAGGAATGATTAAGGGACACTCTTAAAATAACCCACTGTGAGCTCCTGCTGCGCTCCCTCTCCCTGATAAAAATACACCCTTACGGTTCACGGCCGCTGAAACAAAAACAGGAGGTAATTCCCTAATTTGTCATTCATGTTTCAACGTAACCTACATCACACTAGTACACTAGTTCAGTATTCCCATCCTCCGGAAGTAATCTTATGATAAGTGCCATGTTCAAGGCTACAGTGATCATTAATCTTGGATCACACCTTGGTTTGGACCCTACATCCTTTTGGTTAGCAGCCCAGAGCTTTAACCTCTAGACTACACCTCCCTGGAGGTCAAGATACGTAGGATGTGTTCTTGGATCAGCATCCTTGTTGGTACTTAAAACAACATTCCAATCAACCAGTAAAATTTTAGGGCTTAGGCTAAGGGTCTTAAGCAGGGGTGTCCAAACCTGCTCCTGGAGGCTCAATGTCCGGCAGAGTTTAGCTTCAAATTACCCCGACACACCTGCCCGGAAGTCTCGAGTACTCCTGGAGACATGAATTAGCTTCTTCTGTTGTGTTTAATTGTGATTGGTGCTAAACTTTGCTGGACCCTCCGGGAGTAGGATTGGACACCCCTGATTAAGGTCTCAAGGTTAGGTTTATATCTTGCTGTCACTCTTCACTTGGGTGGTCCCAGGCACAGATGAACTGTTTTCATATGCATTTTGTAAACAAAAATTGCAAGAGCTAACTGAAAGTGCCAGATCCAGTCTGATTGCTGTGGATGCACAGGTGTTTATCATTTGTTCTGGAAACAATCTTATCCTGGATGCTACAGTCAGTTCTTCTGATATGTTTGAGCATGTTTTATTATCTGATCTGTTTTATCCCCCATGTAGCCAGTGTGGTCCACAGTGTAGCTTATTTTGACCAAAATCCACTCAGGAACACTCCGAAAAAAATCCAGAACAATATTGAACTATAAAAGAAAGTAGGACAGCTTTATAAAATTTGATGACTGAAAATCATCAAAATGGTCTCTTCAGTGTCAGAAATCATGCAAAAATTTTACCTTTAGGGGTACAACAGCTTGGGGTACAACGAGGGCAGTATCCTTAAAGGTGTGTAACCATACCTTAAGTAGAAAGGTATTAATAAGCACCTTTTAAAGGTAGATGATAAAGGTTGTCAATTTAAGGGTTCTACCTCAGCGACAAGCTGTTTGTGCAATATTTGCACTTTAGATTTGGCATACAGTTTAGACCCAGTTTATCTAGTTGGTAGCACTGAAGATGCCAACCTAGAAGACAAAAGAAGTGTCTAAAGAAGAAAAGTCTAAATGTGTGTAGACCTCAGAATTGTAGAAATCAGAATTTCTGTCTAGCCAAAAGTATTAAGAATTAGACATACAGCAGAATTTACAGATGTGCTTACAGATGTCTAGTGCTGTAGTGGTCAATCCTGCTCCTGGAGGGCCACTATCTTGCAGAGATAAGCTCCAGTCTTCATTAAACACACCTGAACCAGCTAATCAAGGTCTTCAGGACCACTACAGACTTGTAATGGTCAGTAATAGGTCTTCCTCAACTCATGTATGCAGTACTTTTTTTTTTCCAACTGGACCCCGGTGCACCTCCAAATGACAGGGCTGCTAGCACTTTGGTAGTTTTGAGTACAGTATGCATCAGATTGTCAGTGATTGCTCAGTTCATGTCAGATGACCAGTTCTGGTCTAAATGGGGCATTCCTTGATGCAATAGTCCAGTGGAATACAATCCAACCCTGATCAAACCTATACCTGTGAGATTTTCCAATAATAATAAGACATCTGATAGTTGATTAGTATGCTCACGTCTAGTGTGTGTTGTTAGGCAAGTTGGAGCTGAACTCTGCAGGACATTGACCCACCAGTGGATCCCTGGTCTAGTGTATTAAATCTTGCCCTGGAACAAATGCCTTAAAAGCTCCAACCCTGATCAAACTCACCTACCTGCTTTCCAATAATCCTGAATCATTGATTAGCAGGCTCAGGTGTGTTTGATTAGGGTTAGAGCTAACTCTTGGATTGAAATATAATTTTTTTAACATTCCCTAAAAACATTTCAACCTAACATTAACTCAAATAATTTTTTTAATGTTCTTTAAAAACATTGTTCTGTAACATGTCCTTACAACATTTCCGCCGAATATTAATTCTAAATGTTAATTAGATGTGTTTGCTACCTTTCTAACGTTCCAGTGCACTGGAAGGATTTCACAATTTAGACCGCCCTTATAATGGCCGACTCCCTGATCAGTGCCCTGACTACTGAACTAGGGAGCTGATTGAGATGCATCCCCTGTCTCTCAGAAGTTGTGCAAAGCCACCCAACCAGATGACAGCACTGCTAGCACTTGCCAGTTTTTTTTTTTTTTTACAGAATGCATCAGATGGTCAGTAATTGGTGACTTGGTGTTTGTCAGACAGCCAGTTCCCATCTAAGTGGGGCATTCTTTGTTGGGATAGGCAAGGGATGTCCAGTCCTGCTTCTGGAGGGCCACTATCCTGCAGAGTTTAGCTCCTATGCAAGTCAAACATACTTGAACCCACTAATCAAGGTCTTTGGGATCACTTCCAGGCAGGTGCACTGGGGCAAGTTGAAGCTAAACTCTGCAGGACATTGAGCCACGATTGGACACCCATAGAATAGGCTATGAACCAGAATTTATGCCATGTGAGACCACTTTGAAGCCTTTTTAGACTAGCTTAACATGGGTAAAAACATGTAAAATTCATTCATGTTTATGTAGAGGAAGGAGAGAGAAACAGTAATAAAGAGACCAGGCAGGAATCTGCTTAATTGCTTGGCTTGTGCATGCCAGTCTGCTCAACATCCTCGCTTACCCAGAACTGTCCAGCGATCCTTCAGAAGCCCATTTAGAGCGTCTTATCCACCTCAGAGCCGAGCGCAGCCCCTGTCATTTTCAGGATATATTTGCAGGACGATTACAGCTCTGGCCCGGACGCTGATGCTGACCCCGCAGTGGGCTGTAATGCATAACAGTCCCTAACAGAGTGGCTCAGTTCAGCTCCTGGCGACCATCCACTGTAAACCATTCATGCAACTGCGCTCACATCAGATGACCTCAATCCAAACCTTTTCATTTCTACACAGTTGAAGCATGTGAAGAGTGACTTCCAGACCAATATTAACTCTGCATGAACAGGTATAAAAATAAAGACCGTCAGACACCGGGAAAACACTGAGGTTTCATTTCTTGACAATGAAAAGATGAGGGTTAGACTTGGTTCTCTCCAAACAGAGGCGTTTGGATAAACAGTACAAGGATAGAAAACGCTCACTATCCCCTATAGCACACTGTTGAAGGCATCAGTCTTGGAATTTTATATAGCTGTCCTAATAAACACTATAATTTATTTTATATTTCTGTATTTAACACTACCAGAGCACTGATTTGCATGCATAGTGTACTTGAACTTAGAAATAAATACTTTATTAACCATAATCCAATGCAGAGACAATACTAATGCTAGTTTTGAAAAAGATGAAGAGAAAGAAGGTGATGTTTACCTACCACCATGATGCTTGAGTCCTGCACCTTCAGGTTTCAGTGATCTGGTCTGTAGATGTGGATCGGGTCCCTACTTCAGTGTGCATCTGTTCATGCAATGTGTTTATCATTCAAATAACAGTGCACATACCAGTAAAGTGATTAGCACAGACCTCATTAAATCACCTTGCACGCATTTAAATACTCTCCTACTATAAATGTTGCTTCTGAAAGGGAATCCTACAAATGCATGTGCAATAAGGTCAACCAAAGAAATAACTGTCCACGCCTTTTCAATGCTAATTTTTCACTGCATGCCTTTAGTTAATCCTGAAAATAGTTTTTAATGCCAAAAGAAGGTTTGCATTGGCGCAAGCTGTTAGTAAATCTAGCCTTTAGACAATTAAAAAATTAAAAGTATGTGCTCTGTTGACAGTGCATTTATGATCGTGAACTACAGAGGTTTGTTGTATCCTTATAATAAGTGTGAGGTAATGAGAGTGATAGTTATTTATATAAAGTTCATTACAAAGATGTTCAGTGTTTAATTTCTGTTAAGTAGTGATGCAGAAAGGAAAAAGCAAACACACAAAATCAAAGTAAAAAAGTATCCGTGTATGAAGAAGAAGAAATGTTTATGCAAGAAAGAATCAAACGAGAAACTTCTGAGTTCTGTTCCAGTCCTTTCTGATGATCTTTTGCTCACTGCTTCAAGCTCATCTTTAAAGACTCTTGAAGACCTTCTTTAAAAATGTTTAGGTTATTTAGAAAAGCAGGGAAGTGGCATGAACATTCACCTCAGAAGTTGTTTCTTACTGTTTAAATATTTTCACAGAACTCCTGCTGTTGGTTTAAGGAGCAACTTCCCTTAGGGTCTGTGTTTATAATGGTGACACGCTCTAATTGCACAGCACTGCCAGAGAAAAACACATCTTGAGTGCTGGATCACGTCATCCCAGTGTGCTCGAGGAATATGTGTGCTGTCATGGAATCATCTCCCAATTATAATCAGAGTAGAGCGCTTGACTGCCATGTGTACAGTAGAGTTCTCATACACACTAATGTCAGTAGTAGCCTGTTCAGTTTCTTACCCGTGAGAAAGTTCTCCACAGGAGCAGGGCTTAGACGCCGCAAATGATGCAAATGACCGCTTTTGACCAGTCGTATTATGGTCTGTAAGATCACAATTAGATACAGTTACGCTGGAGGCTTCAGTTAAAAGCGTGATGGCGCAGCTATCGCATCAATAGTGACTGCAGTTTCTGAGGTTGTTATAAGAGCTTCCACAGATCAGACGCCTCCCTCCCCCTCATGTGAGCTCCGTCTCGGGCCGTACGAGAGGACTGCGAGGTGATGAGGAACAGCTGTAGGGTTAGGACAGTGGGATTAACAGTTGGCTTATTCTGAAGCCAAAAATGTTTGATATGTGATGCAGCAAGCGGCTGTAAAATGACAGATATTCATCTTTCAGCAGATGCTTTTTGTACTTATTACAAAGACAGGACGGTCTCTTTGGAGCACTTTAAGTGCTTTACTCAAAGGAACAATGTGTCAATACCATACACATACAATACTACTCATACTGTACTGCAGTATGCAGCAGAGCACGCTGAAAATGATGTGCACTTTAGCTTTCTTTAATGAAATGTAATGTTTTCAGAAACTTGATTTCATGTTAATTGCAAGTGTACTGTAGTTTAAATCTTTATTAAATGCAGTTAGTTGAACCTTACGGTGCTTTTTGACACAAGTAGGACTTAAGTACATTTTTATATGTCATTTCATAATGACATATTGTCTTTAAATTATGGTTAAAGTGTTACTGCTGAATGTACTAACAATCATTTATGAGCAACTAAAATAAACTGTAATGACATTTCTGTTGAAACTTGTATGTCATGTATTTAGATATATTTGTAATTAGATGTGTAATGATGAAGTTGCAGTTTAGTGCATTTAAAATAAATTAACTTATGTTAAGTGTAAAATCAAATAACACACTACAGTTAAAATTATAATCAAGTACTTTACATGTGCTTTAGTATGTTAGTCAACACATCAAAATAAGTGCACTTCTTTAAAATACAATGTACCTAAAATGTACCTTAATATGCACATTTTTATTTGGCATCATTACAATGTGCACTGCAAGTTCACTTAACTGGTTAGAAACATAGCCATGAAAGTGTCTCTCTTTAAATGCACTTAAGTGGTCTTTATTTCATTAATATTATATTCCCTGCAAGTTTTGAAACATACTTTTGATGTACACTACAAGTGCACATTCAATACAATTACGCACATTTCTTTTCACAAGGGTGGAGTTGACAGCTGTAGTTTTTCTTATTTTTTGATCACAATAACAAAAGTAAAGCACATTGTCACTGAATTAAACAAGGGCTATTTAAAAGCTATTTGAAACGGTTGTCATCTGGGTAATGTTTTATTTGTTTGTTTGTTTTTTTGTTTGTTTTATAGAAGACAGTGTGCAGTAAGCAGTATGTCAGTATTACATTCCAAACATAGCCTGAGTTTTTTTCAATTTAAGTTTTTTAGAGCTTTTATATATAGTCCAGGTTTGAGGATATAGGAAATTATGGGGAAATATCTTAAGCAAGATTTGAGCTTGCATCGTCCACATGTGCTCGATGACTCAGAGAGTTGAATCATGAGCTAACTTCTAGGCCACAGTTCCAACAAAACAACATTACCAGGAATCCAGTGATGGCTGAACTCCAGTGACCGTCACTATAAACATCTACCCAATGACAAATAACCAAAATTTGGTTGTGAGTGATGGAACGCTTTCTGAGTTACGATTATGAACAGAAGCTCTTATGAGGTCTTTATTGCTGTTTCAATTGCTGTAAGTTTCCGTTTTCAGACTTTCCCAGCAATATTTTGCTGTATGGATGTGTGCTAAGCATTTCCTGTTCAGGATGAGTGACTCTGAGCGTCCTGTTAAACACATTACACCAGCATGAGGCATTTGGACTGGTGATGTAAAGCCATCTGTCATTAACTAACGTGACCCGCCGTCATGTTTGCGTTTGACGTGGAGACGCTGTAGAGTGCTGTCACTCTTCACTGTTCAGTCTGTCTATACATATGACAATAATGTATCAGTGTTGTCAAGACCAAGGAATTAAGATTGGTTTGAAATAATGGCTCTGGAAGTCAATACAACCGTTTTCAGAAGCCTATAGACACTACAGTTTGTTGAGAATCCATTAATTCGTGTGCATTAAAAGAATCTTACAGGAAAATGCAAAGGTTTCCAGAAATGAAGTAAAGTTGAGAATATTTCAATGCATGATGTAGGCACCCCTTTTGTGAAAAAGAAGTACACTTTAGCATGCATTTAAAAAGAGTATGTTATGGAAATAATATACTTAAGTGTGAGCTGAATATAATGTTTTCAGACACTTAATTGCATTTGAATTACAATTAAATGAATGGGTGATTGTTCATATTAACATAAAATGCACTTAGCTAGAGTGCTTTTTGACTCACTTGAGTAGGACTTAAGTACATCTTTATATATAATTTCAGAATTAATTTGATTGTCTTTGAAATATGGTTAATGTGTTACTGCTGAATGTACTAACAAACATTTATGATCAACTAAAATAAACTTTAACGTCATTACTGTTGAAACTTGATTTTAAATATATTTATAATAACACATTTGGAAAAAGTTGTAATTAAGTACATTATTTTAAATCTGCAAGTGAATATATATATAGAAAGTGACGTGACATTCAGCCATATATATATATAAACACTACTAGTGCACATTCAATAGAAAAACTTCTGAATCCAGCTGACTATATTCCTGTTGAATTTAAATTCACATGTCTATTCACATCTTCTAAACTCATTATAATCCATTCTTTGCTTGGTTAGAGCTTTCTTTAGTATTTAGGCACCTTCAAGCAAAACACTGTCATCAGACAGACTCGGTTCCATGCCAGAAGCTCTCAGACACATGAGACTCAGATGGAAACTCAATTATGGGACTGCGCTCTCCGGTCCCCTGCACCATCAGGTCTTTGCTGTAGATTTGATCTGCTTTAGGTTGCTTGTCGACCGTGTGGTCAGATGGGTCAACAGACACAGTCTGTTTGTTTATTATGTGCCCAGGTGCATACAGGGTGACCCTCTTTTTGTCCTGATAATTGAAATCACATCACTGTAAATCTTTGTCAGCCAATTAACATCCGTCCCTCCTGGCCTCAGTGACCCTGAAGGCCCCTGGCCCCGGTGGGTGTCCCCTTAACAGGCCCCTTGTGCATCTTGTCTCCACGCTTCAGGGATGGAAATTACTAGACTGAGTGTTTCCTTCGTTCTTTCACTCGTTTAACACAGACGCAAAGAGCACACAGTCAGTTCTTTGATCTCCACGGCCATAATATCACTGGAATGAGGCAAATATTGACTCCATCTGACCCGAACCAATCATTCTGTCTCAGTCTCTCCCTCTCGCTCACTTTTTTCTGTTTGCTGAATGTGGATGTTTTACTGCAAAGTTTTTCCTTAGAAGTGTTTTCTCAGTAGGCATGTTTCTTTTCATCTCTATCTTTACATATCTTCTCTCCTCCCTTGAGGCCCTTTTTGCCAGTGCCCTAAATTTAGCACATTTTATTCCCTCTGCATATTAGCAATGTCTACTAGGGTGAGCTGTTATCAGTGTTTAAATGTAATAAACTTGAACCTTGGCATGTAACTCACGTATGACGTATCACAGCAGTTATCCCTCTTTTTTAAATAGCCAATACCTTGTTAAAAATAAGTGTGCTTAATTGTAATGAATGTGCATTTGTATTGTACTTAAAAGCTTATTATTAAAAAAAAAAACTGTACTTGCATTACTGAAATAAAAGGCCATTTAAGTGCACTTAAAAACTAATACTAAAGCACATGTAAAGTACTTTGTAAATACATGTAAAGATTATAAGTTTAACTGTACTGTGTTATTTGATATTAACATTTTAAAATTAATCATTACAAATGTGTGATTAAAAATGTTTAAATACATGACATACAAGTTTGAATTGAAATGATATTAAAGTATATTTTAGTTTATCATAAATGTTTATCAGTACACACAACCCTATTTCAAAGAATAGAATTATGAAATTACATATAAATATGTACTTGATTCTTAAATGGTACAAAAAGCACTTTAACCTTCAACTAACTGCATTTAATATAAATTTTAATTATGGTGCATTTTCATTTAACTTCAGTCAACATGCAATCAAATTTCCATAAACATTGCATTCTGTTTGCACTTTACTGTACATTATTGCCATAATAAATACTCTTTATAAAAGAACCCTATTTTCACACAGGATAGTCTTCAGCTTTAACTTGATTTGCTATTTGCTATCAAAGTGACAGTAAAGACATGTATAGTGTTACAAAAGATTTCTATTTCAAACAATTCATTGAAGAATCCTGGAAAATAAAATCAGTTTCCACAAAAATATGAAGCAGCTCAACCGTTGTACAGATCGATAATTATCAGAAAATCTTACTGACTCCAAACACTAGTTTATTTGAGACACTTAAGATCTTTGGCGTAATGTTTGATCATGCATTTTGTTCCTCTAGCAACTTTCCCCTCTGCTTTACTCAGATTTGCCATTATATCTGGAGGTTATGATTTAATCCAACATAGGTCAGAAAACACCCACAGGAACAGGCATGAACATTAAACGTGTTTAAGCACCGAAGCGCAGCCGTCACCCAACATTTCTCTCAATGTGATTATGATATATCTTGTTTGATATCTTTGTTCTGATATACTGGCATGATTACAGGCTTTGAATGTCTCTAATATAGTTCCCTTTTACCTCTCACAGCACTTTCTTAACGTCGCATGTCCTTACAGACTAAATCACACAGTGGCCCTTGAATCAGTGATTTATAAATGTGTTCATGTGGGATTCATCAGTCATGAGTTGAGTATCTTGACATGCTCGACGAGCCTCTTTCTCAGTGGTTTATAATCTATCCACCCTTCCCTTAACAGTAAACAAATAATGTAATTTTCACGCCACCATGTTTTTCAGTGCATTTTTAAGATTATTTTCTCCTTTTAAAGACTTCTGAGCAACTGCCACCCAATCAGACTGGCCAGCTCTTCTTAATTTACTCATTTATTCTCATTGCAGTTATGTTGATATACATCTGTTCATTTTGAGGTCTGAATAAAAATATCCCCAATCATTAGGAGTCATTATGCCGATCTCTCTTGAGTTTTATCGAGAGTGTTGTTTCAAGCATTCACTGACATTATTTATAGATTCGGTTTTGAGTCCTAAAATATTCAGTGTGGTTTGAGAATTTTTTATATCTACAAAGTGGGGTCAAAAGTATGAAACCGCATTGAAAATCAAAAATGAAAACAAGTAAACATCAATATTCCCACAACAATGTCTCTTTGGCTGCAAAAAAAAAAAACTTGTAACAAATCAAATAAGCAGACCGGGGCTAGTTGTCACACCAAGATGGTTATAAGTATATATGTGACCCTGGAGCACAAAAGCAGTCTTGAGTCACTGGGGTATATTTATAGCGATAGCCAAAAAAACACTGTATGGGTCAAAATTACTGATTTTTCTTTTATGCCAAAAATCATTAGGATATTGAGTAAAGATCATGTTCCATGAAGATATTTGGTAAATTTCCTACCGTAAATATATCAAAACTTAATTTTTGATTAGTGATATGCATTGCTAAGAACTTCATTTGATCAACTTTAAAGGTGATTTTCTCAGTATTTTGATTTTTTTTCACCTCAGATTCCAGATTTTCAAATAGTTGTATCTCAAACAAATATTGTCCTCCTAACAAACCTTACATCAATGGAAAGATTATTTATTCAGCTTCAGATGATAAATCTCAATTTGAAAAACTGATACTTACAGTAAGACTGGTTTTGTGATCCAAGGTCACATGTATTATTAAATAAAAAAGTGAACACAGGTTCTCCTATAATAAATGCTAAATAACAGGTGCTGGTCATATAATTAGAATATCATCAAAAAGTTGATTTATTTCACTAATTCCATTCAAAAGGTGAAACTTGTATATTATATTCATTCATTACACACAGACTGATATATTTCAAATGTTTATTTCTTTTAATTTTGATGATTATAACTGACAACTAAGGAAAATCCCACATTCAGTATCTCAGAAAATTTGAATATTACTTAAGACCAATACAAAGAAAGGATTTTTAGAAATCTTGGTCAACTGAAAAGTATGAACATGAAAAGTATGAGCATGTACAGCACTCAATACTTAGTTGGGGCGCCTGAATTACTGCAGCAATGCGGCGTGGCATGGAGTCGATCAGTCTGTGGCACTGCTCAGGTGTTATGAGAGCCCAGGTTGCTCTGTTAGTGGCCTTCAGCTCTTCTGCATTCTTGGGTCTGGCATATCGCATGTTCCTCTTCACAATACCCCCATAGATGTTCTATGGGTTTAAGGCCAGGCGAGTTTGCTGGCCAATTAAGAACAGGGATACCATGGTCCTTAAACCAGGTACTGGAAGCTTTGGCACTGTGTGCAGGTGACAAGTCCTGTTGGAAAATGAAATCTGCATCTCCATAAAGTTGATCAGCATCAGGAAGCATGAAGTGCTCTAAAACTTCCTGGTATACGGCTGTGTTGACCTTGGACCTCAGAAAACACAGTGGACCAACACCAGTGGATGACATGGCACCCCAAACCATCACTGACTGTGGAAACTTTACACTGGACCTCAAGCAACGTGGATCGTGTGCCTCTCCTCTCTTCCTCCAGACTCTGGGACCCTGATATCCAAAGGAAATGCAAAATTTACTTTCATCAGAGCACATAACTTTGGACCACTCAGCAGTAGTCCAGTCCTTTTTGAAGCGAGACGCTTCTGGCGCTTTCTGTTGTTCAAGAGTGGCTTGACACAAGGAATGCGACAGCTGAAACCCATGTCTTGCATACGTCTGTGTGTAGTGGTTCTTGAAGCACTGACTCCAGCTGCAGTCCACTCTTTGTGAATCTCCCCCACATTTTTGAATGGGTTTTTTTGTTTCACAATCCTCTCCAGGGTGCGGTCATCCCTATTGCTTGTACACTTTTTTCTACCACATCTTTTCCTTCCCTTCGCCTCTCTGTTAATGTGTTTGGACACAGAGCTCTGTGAACAGCCAGCCTCTTTTTTAATGACCTTTTGTGTCTTGCCCTCCTTGTACAAGGTGTCAATGGTCATCTTTTGGACAACTGTCAAGTCATCAGTCTTCCCCATGATTGTGTAGCCTACAGAACTAGACTGAGAGACCATTTAAAGGCCTTTGCAGGTGTTTTGAGTTAATTAACTGATTAGAGTGTGGCACCAGGTGTCTTCAATATTGAACCTTTTCACAGTATTCTAATTTTCTGAGATACTGAATTTGGGATTTTCCTTAGTTGTCAGTTATAATCATCAAAATTAAAAGAAATAAACATTTGAAATATATCAGTCTGTGTGTAATGAATGAATATAATATACAAGTTTCACTTTTTGAATGGAATTAGTGAAATAAATCAACTTTTTGATGATATTCTAATTATATGACCAGCACCTGTATACTAAATTAAATATGTGTTGGGTATTTTGTCAGAATTAAACCTTTAAACCTTCTAAATCTTAGTAACTGAAACAATACAAAAATATATTATTTATATATAATATGTTAATTAAAATATTATTTAATTATTTCATATTTCATTAGTGTGACATTATTACATTTTGTATTTTTCATAATTATTTTACTGTTTATATTTTGCTGCATGTTCCATTATACCATCACACGGTGTGACAACATGCCCCGTTACTGTTCAAAAGGTCAGTGTGTGTTTTCCTGAGCTGCAATGATAGAAAAGCCAATAATGTTCCATGCAGTCTGTAGGTGTTTGTACAGAAATGGATTTTCAGTAATGAGAGAAACTGTGGTAAAAAGAATGAAAACTAACCCTAGTCTCCATGGTGTGGTGATATCAAAAGTAAATATTAAGAACTATTAATAGTGCTGTTATCTGTGTGATTCTGAACTCATGTGGCATTCACTGCTGAGCAGAGTTCAGTCTTTGAGGAAGAGTGAGGTACATGATGATGTGAACAGAAGACATGGAGAAACCAGGAGAGGAGTGGAGTGCTGTGAGGAGGAAAAGAGAAGAATAACAGATGGAGAGAGAGAGAGAGAGAGAGAGAGAGAGAGAGAGAGAGAGAGTCCGTGTGGCCCCTGCAGGCCCCCGAGCTGTCCAGCGTCACACCAGCTTTACACAAGGACAAAAAAAGTTGTCGGGTGAACGACAGGAAGAAAAAAAAAAGCTACACCCCTCCCTCTCTTACTCGAGGGGAGTGTGTGTGTGTGTGTGTGTGTAACAGAACAGAGACAAGTCTGAAGAAACCAGGAAAAGTTCTCCAAGCAGCTCCGCGGATCTTGTGTTTGTTTCTTTCGCTCGTTCACAGTCTGGACGCAGAACGGAGACAGACGCCCGTGTGAGGACAGAATGACGACCGGATCCGTGAGCAGGTAACGTGAACACCGACCGCGCGCACAGTGACACTTTGGGGCACGTTTGTGACTGTTGCGCATCATTGTATCGGATGGAGACGCGTCGAGGGTCCATTAAGAGTCGTACCCTGACCCTGCCACTGGCTGCGGGCGTAGGGAGAGGGACTCGGACACGGGTTCCAGTCGGACCAAGACAATCCTGGTCAGATCAGGCGACTGGACTGGGCAGCTGCGTATATACGAATACATATTCATAAATAGTAATGAAGAAATAAATGTATGCATGTTTCTGGTCCAAAATCCTAATGCTTAATCATAATTTGGAATAGATCTTAACGGGCTCAAAGAAGCAAAATATATAAAAAAAACAATTCTTCATAGGCGGCTATATTTATGAAAGTTTAAATCTGGAAATTTCCCAGAGGTATCCAGTGGGCTACGTTTTGTATGACTAGAGGATTTTATTTAATATTGATCTTCTAAATTAGCTACTATAAAAACGTTTGTTTCCATCAGTTTAACCCTTAACTCTTCTCACTTCTCCGAGTTTCAACAAGATTTCTTCATAAGAAATGAAGCCTGGAAGAAGAAGTCCATGCACTTCGCAGCAGGTTGTGACTGCGTTGATTTACGACAAATTTAAGTTCGCTTCTGAACGTTTTCAGTGTCACTGTGATGAAGCTGTGTGAAATCTGATTCGGGACATTCCTGGCGGATCATCAGTAGCAGGGCTCCTGTAGGCTCTGTGGCGGGTTCCTCCAGTAGTCTGCAGCGGGGCGGGCGGGTGAAAAACGTGGCCGGAGGCGGGGGGTCGTTACTGCGGCTTGAGCGAGCTCGTTCCGCGCGCTGGGACTCTGCAGCTCTGACCCGATGCTGTCCTTATGGTTTCCGTGGCGCGCCGCTTTAACCCACGTCTATGATTACGGGTCTGCGGCTGCACTCAAAACGTCATGCATCATTTTACACTCTTCTGAAAAGCTAATAGTAAACCACAGATGATGTGGAAACTCATCAGGCAGATAAACATTATTGGTACAAACAAGCCTCATGTTCTGCTTAAGTGTCAGACCCCTGTGCTGTAGCCTACTATTGACCTGGGATTTTGAAATTAACCCATTATGTTCACTTCAAAAATGTAAACAATTTTCCTCTGACCTAATTACTACAGCACATACAGACGTTGCTTTAAGTGATCACGCACTTTCAGAAACTTGATTGTCTGCTGTAATCCAGGAGAGGTCGATTTGGCCCCAATAACATAATGCAATGCGCTTGATATGTCTAATCCAGGGTTATTTTTAACACTAAGTAAACATAATCTTGTTGCATGTTTCAAATTGTTCGAATGGTACTCTGAGTTAGTAATTAATCATTTTGAAACGGTTTGTCAAGATTTTTGTGGAACCATTTAATACCTTTAAAGTTGCTTTGACACATTCTGTATTGTTTAAAGTGCTATATAAATAAAGATGATTCTGATATTAGTCAATATAAAGTGAACATTGAGTACATAATCTGAATATTTAAACATCATGGTTTCCATAATCAGATTGAACCAATATTCTGGTTTCTTGAAATCTAAATAAAACAGCTGAAATATGTAGTTATATAGTTCTGTTTATTCATAACTGAACATTTGTTTATATTTGCCAAATATGTCCAAACAAAGCTAATTCTGTGAGATCATGTCTTTTTATTTAATTTTTGTTTACTAACATTTTAAAGACTTACACAGTATAATTGAAAACTGATGTGCCTGTAAACAGCATCATTAACAGCTTGCCCAATATCGTCACATTCATTGGCTAATAAATAACACTGTCTCTTCAGTTCCATGCTGAAGGCGTTTGCTGTCAGTGTTTGCCCTTCAGATGCTGAACCTAATCACTAATGTGTATTTAATGGGTTAACCACTCAGACACTTCATGTTCAGTTGTCTGCTGCTAAACAGCCCACTGAGACATTTGAGCACCTTGGCACCACAATTCAGGGTTAGCCCTGCTTCACCTTGCTTAATAAACCAAAAATATCCTACTGTGGGAATTAAAATGATATTTTTAACTTTGTAGTTATCATCTTTGGTATAAACAGGCCTTAAGTAAAATATACAATTTGAATTTTGACCTGACCATTCTGGATTAATTGCTAACTCAGAGTAATGAACAAGATAACCCAAGATTACTTTTATCTTTAAAATGTGCTTTAACCGTTTCAGCTGTTCTATACCTGGGGCCTCAAACAGAAGTAGCATTTATCATTTGAAACATTGTTATTTTGAAAAAAAATTAAAAATTGCAAAATTATTTTTCATAAAATTAGGACAGCAAATATCTATATGATACAATGTGAAGTATTTTTACTATGAAAAGCCACCAACCAGAACCTTAGCATGTGGGTTAAAGGCGTTTCATTAAAATGTGGTGGATATGGGAATGTTTTGAGGATAAGTCATATCCAGAGGCACTGCCAATAGGAGCCGGGCAGGGTGGGGGACGGCCTGTCAGGAGGAATTCTGGGAAATCTGTTGGGAAGTATTGGAAGTATTTTCCTAATTAATCAGCCTCTCGTTGACCCCAGACACTACAATTTTCAGTGCTCATCATGTGTTAATATAGTGTCTCATTATCACAGAAACATGATTAAGTTGAAACGTTGCTCTTCTTCATATGTGTTTCCTCACAGATTGTGTGCGTTTTGGTGTTGTGTGTTTGCTGTCCTGCACTTAACAACAGCTGAGGAAGCAGAGAAGCCGGTGAGTGACGATGAAGATGATGATGATTTCACATGTGACAGCAGAACTGTGTCTAAAGAGATGCCACATCATTTGCACGTCTCCAACATAGTAAACACATATAACCACTTCTCAATCTCAAGCTGAATGGGTCTTCTGTGGCTCTGAGAGAAGCGCAGAAAAATGTTGTCGACCCCTGTGGCCAGTGCTGGATCTGACCATTAAATCAGGCCGTATGAGCTGATCTTTCCATTGTTTGGTCATCTGGCCTCTGATGTGGGATTGTCCTTTGGGAGCATGTGAGATGTGGCTGTGATTGGGCGTTGGTGTGAAAAAATCACACTCGCATGTAAACAAGTGAGCAGTAATGCACATGTTCAAAGCAAGCAAACACACACACACACACACACACAGGGTGAAGACCACCAGAGGTACAGGAGGAGCTGCAATGAAAGACCCTCGCTGTGAGTTTGTTGTGCATGTGTAGTTTGTACACTGGTCTGCTTTATTTCAACAACAGTTTATTGTAGAAATACTAGAAATTAGTTTGTTGTTTTTCTTTGAATTTCAAACAGCGCTGCGTGCTAGATGTTATAACAGACAGGAATCACATACACTGATTATACTGGCTACTGCAGCTACTGAAGCTCCAAAAACAATCTGTCTGTCTGTCTATCCATCCGTCCACACACACACACACACACATCCATCAGTGCAGACACAGGCTGGCGTTGTGTGACCTTGTTGGCAGTTTAGACAGGATCAGAGGTGCATTACAGGCCTTGTTCTCTTGTCTTTTTTTCCTCTCTATTTTGTGAACTGAATGGATTCTTTTGTTTGTTGCTTTCTTCCCTTCTACCTCTGCCTGCCCTGCAGACGCTCGAATTCTTCACTCCTGATTGATGAAATGAGGTTATATAAGTAACTGGAATTAGATCAAATCTGCGTCCTGCACGGTAAAGAATGTCATTGCACTGGGCTGAACTCCAGAGTCCAGCCTCTTCCTGAATGCAGCACACGCCATTAGTTTAATTATGCCTCTTTCTTAGGCATAATGTCATTCATCACTGAGCACGATAGAACAGGACATGTGTTTCAACTTGCTTTATGTTGGGTGTGTTTTGGGGAATTATTCTGTTTTTTTGTTTTGTTTTGTTTTTTTAAACAATGATTCATGCTTTGCTTGTTTAATCTTTTGATTTGTACAATGTAATTTGATATTGATCAGACTTTTTAAATAATTGTAATTACAGCTGGTTATTAGGTTTTGGTTTGTTTTTACAGCTGTGCATGTGGAATATATATACAGTATAAGTCTGAATCGGAGACTTTTCTAAATTATTACAATTTTAATTTAAATATATGGCATATTTACTTACTTTATATAATTATGAGGGCTTCCTTTGACAGGCGGCAGGACGACAGTCTCGTCAGGCGGAGGAGGAGGCTCTTGAAGGGGTGTGGGGTCCATGGAGCGAGTGGGTGGAGTGTTCTCAGAGCTGTGGAGTGGGCGTGTCCGAGAGGCGGAGACAGTGCATGCCGCCGCCCCAAACCCCGCCTCTTATGTGGAACAGACCGGCTTACCTTCCACCGGGTGTCCCTAACAACACCCCTGTGATCTCTGCGGTCAGGCCCTACTACAACTCCTTGTATCCCGTCAACGAGCCCCCTCCATATGGAGCAGGGGGCGCTGAGAGGCCTCCTTACTTTTCCCCGCCTCTCCCAGCCAACCCAAATCCTGGATTACCACTCTACCGAAACGAAGCCGGCGGTGCTGGGCCAGTGCAGTTCGGTTCACCCAATCAGGAGACAGCTTCAGTCTACCGTTCACCTTCCTCATCCGCTTCACTTCCCTACGGGAGAGTTCCCGCACGGTCGGCCAATCACGGCAGAGTTGTAGGCAGTGGAAGCAGGAGGTCGGTTTCCAACAACAGGGATCCAGCGTCTGTAAGAAGGTGAGCTGGACTGGATGCCTTTAGGGAGGACCTATCTGTTTACATAAGCATAGCTCATTCATATCTAGGGTTGCATGATATATATATTGCAATATGTCCAACAAAAGGTGATTTAAATAAATATATCATCTGAATGTGCTGCGTGCTTCCAAGTCAGATGGCAGCGCTTTGTAATTTGACTACACATACTGTGTTTAAGTGCATGTGAAGGTCATGATACAGGGCTTTATTGGACGGTATAAGCTTGTATTATTCGTTGTTAATGTAGATATTCACTTTTTCCACATTCACGTAACTGCAAACATTTCTAACTGCCACAATATTGTGTGATAATTTAAATATTCGGTATATAATATTAATAATTTAGTATTACATAACAGTTCAACAGTGTGGAGTTGGTAAGATTTGGTAATGTTTTTGAAAGCGGTCTCTTCTGTTCACCAAAACAATTCAGTTATTTTGTGAAGCATTATTAGAATTTAAAACAAAATCTTTTTATGTGAATCTCTGTTAAAGTGTAATTTATTTCTGTGATGTGCAGCTGTATTTTCAGCATCATTACTCCAGTCTTCAGTGTCACATGATCTTCAGAAATCATTCTAATATGATGATTTGCTGCTCAAGAAACATTTCTGTTATTATGAAACAGTTGTGCTGGACAATATTTTTGTGGAAACTGTGATTCATTTTATTTTTCAGAAATTTTTGATTAATAGAAAGTTTAAAAGAACAGAATTTAAGGAAATAGTAGTCATTTGTAACATTATAAATGTCTTAACTGACAATTTAATGCATCCTTAATGAATAAAGGTATAAATATCTTTAACATTTTAAATGGTAGCATATATTGCAGTCATATTAATCTTAAAAACAAATCACAAAATAAATGAGCTGAGACCCATTTTATGAAATCTAGTTTCAAGTTTTAAAGAGATCCAGTTTGATTCAATTCTCTAAAGTCTCTTTTGTGGGACACAACGGGAGACACAATGCAGTGGTTTTCACACACGCATTTGCAACATCAGCTTTAATGGTATTTTTATGACTTTATTGTTCTTTTGGCTTTTATATCTTGATGTCTAACATGTTCATCTCTGAACAGTTCTATATTTGTCCTGCAGGCTTGTTTCCAGCACACTCACACGTTATTTTCTGTCCCTGAACAACAGGTCTAGTTCTTCTATTCGTCCCGGACAGTTTGGGTATGGCAGGGTCCCGTACTCTCTTCCCTTACACAGACAAAACCGTCACGCTCGACACACGCGCCGCCACAACACCACCACCACCACAGACAGTCTCGACGCTCTCAGTGTGAACGCCAGCGCACATGTGGACAAAACACAGGGAGAAGAGGGACTAATTATTACAGACAATGTTAATCGAGAACAAAAAAAGAACGAAAAGGAGACAGCGGCAGCAGACATGGAGAGTGATGTGGCAGCCGAGAGAACAAGTGATGGAGAGCCACACAGACACGTGCAGGAACACGAGCGAATCACACATTCACGGCCCCTGACACAGGGACACGTGGCCCGCAACAGACGCATCGATGGACGCTCTTCTCGCCAAGTCCCACACTCCTACACGCACACTATCCACCGATCACACACTCCCAGAGAGCCTCCTCCCTACAGCCTCCAGACTCCCACAAACCCCAACCCCGAGCCCTGGGTCCTGCAGAACGCCGGCCAGCCCTCCAGAAACGAAGCCGAGAGGGACCGGAGGCCTCCAGCGGCCGCCCACAACTACAGATGCTCTGGACGGGACACAGAGTACCGCAGGTGCAGCCTACAGGTGAGTCCAGGAAAATGTTAGAATAAGAAATGCAGCATCTGTGCTTTTGATTTCTGTTGCTGGTGGTTCTTTTTTAATGTTAAGCTTTAGATTTGAAAGTTTGAAGGGGAAAACTCATGGAAAATTTTCTTGTGAAAAAAGAAGTACACTTTATCATGCTTTTATAAAATACTTTAAAATAATATACTTAAGTGCAAACATGAATATAATGTTTTCAGACACTTAAGTGCATGTTAATTGCAATTAAATGAAAATGTGTTAAATTTATATTAAATGCATTTATATTTAAATGTATATTAAAATGCAATTAGCTAAACTTTAGAGTGCTTTTTGACCCTCTTTTTTTATATGCAATTTCATAATTATTTATTTTGTCTTTGAAATGTGATTAAAGTGTTACTGCTGAATGTACTGATAAGCACTTGTGGTAAACTAAAATATACTTTAATGTCATCTCTATTGAAACTTGTCGTATATATAATGTTTTCAAATATGTTTGTAATGACAAAGCTGTAATTTAGCACATTTCAAATATATTAACTTTAATTGCAATATTGAATAACACACTACAGTTTAAATTATAATCAAGGACTTTACATGTGCTTTAGTATGTTAGTCAACACATCAAAATAAGTGAACATCTTTAAAACATGACAAAAGATTAGTAAAACAATGCTTTACAATGTACTTTAAAGTAAAACTTTTTATTTGACATTATTACAAAGTGCACATTTTAAGTGTACTTAAGTGTGTTAAGAAACAGTAATTAAAGTGTCTCTCTTTACTTAAGTTACTTAAGTGGCCTTTTATTTCATTAATATTATATTATCTGCAAGTACAGTTTTTTTATTATATTTTTAAGATTTTAAGTGTACAGTAAAGTGCACTTCTTTTTCACCCGGTAAATAACGCAGTTTGATGTAGAATTAGTCTAATCATAAGATTCAGAACTCATAGACTCCCTGTTAAAACTAAGCTACAAAAACGTTTAATTCATAAATCATAGTGATTGAGATTGCTTGATTAACATATGATAGTCATATTTACATATCAGTCTCTTTCAGTATTTATAACTTGGCCCGCTCTAATGAACGAGAGCTGGGACACAGAGGTTAGCCAGACATAACAGAGGTCATCTGCAAATGCAGCAAAAACAGCATGATTCATTTTATGGGTCAGAGAGAGGGTGGAAAGTTCTCATGAAAAAATAAATTGTGACTGTTGTGGTGCAAAAAACCCAACTACTACTGCAAAGAGTAGCATTGTAGCAAATGTGTGGCTCCTTTAACTGGCTTTGTAAATGGGCTAATCAGAGTTTAATCTCAGTCAGGCCGCTTTAGTCTTTCTAATACCAAATATTTACCATTCATATAATGACCTCAACTGATGAAAGTTTGCATGTGTTTGTGAATGATCTCAGACTATACTCTCAGCCAGCAATGGTGTGGGTTTGGAGCAAGACTATCCAACCGGTGAGAGACGAGAACAGTGTCCGGAGATCTCATGTCAAATGACACACTTCAGCTGTAAAGGGATGGTTCGCTGAAAAATGAAAATTTGCTGTTAATTAACTCATCCTCAGGCCATCCAAGATGTAGGTGACGGTTTTCCTTTAGTTGAGTAAAGAAGATTTTTAGCTGAAACTGTGGTCCTTAATAATTCATCAAATGTGAGCTACCGGCATTTTGAGAGTCACATCAGGCAACACAAAGTTAATCCTCATGGCTCCTGACAATATATTGAGGTCTTATGAAGTGAAACGTTCGGTTTGTGCAAGAAGCTCAATATTATTCTCAACATTATGACCTGTAATCCAGAGCCTCAGGCAATCGGGGAAATCCGATTCTTTTCCGAGAACTGATTCTTTCACACAGTTTGTTTCAATTAATAGGTTCAAATAACCTGGATTACTGGTCATAATAGTGTAAATAATGTTTAGTTTCTTGCACAGACTGATCATTTCACTTCATAAGACCTCAATATATCATCAGGAGCCACAGGGATTTGTTTAATCTAGCCTGTTTATGCTTTTTTTTTTACTCAAAGTACGGTTACCCTCTGACCTGCATTTTATGAATCACCAAGGACCACAGTTTCAGCTAAAAATCTTCTTTACTGTTTTACTGAAGAATAAGAGTAACTAGCCACCTTCTGTAGGTCTTGGATGTCCTGAGGTTGAGTAAATTAACAGCATTTTTAATTTTGGGTGAACAGTCCCCGTTAATATGCTGGCGGGTCTAGAGTGACACCGTTTCACTTGCACTGATTATGGCTAAATGTTCCTATTGGAAAGTCCCATGTTACATCACTCGAGAAGCTTGTTTGCTTTACATCAACCTCCCAGATTTAACCACAGTTTGGTCAAAGTGCTTCCACTAGTAATTACCGCTGTTTTTCTGAAAGATTTAATCACACTTTCATCCCAAAGTGTGTTCTTCATGTCAAAGGGATGGATTTCCCCCTATTCCAGGAGCCGGTTCTCCATCCATCTCTCCGTCTCTCAGAAACTCCAGATCGGCTCGGTTCATTTGAGCTGAGCCTCGTTCTCACTCCCCTGGTGAGCGCTCACTAGAGACAGATTCTTTGCAAATCATAAATCACGCAGTTCCCTTTAATCCGGCTTTCCAGGATCAGCCTGGGCGGTGGTTATATTATACATCTCCGAGCCGCTCCAGCTCTCAAAACCAGAGTTAGTCATATCTGAACTGTGGTCAAGTCGATGTGGTGAAGCAGCTTCCTGCTGTTGGTGGCGTGATACACATGCCAGAAACGAGTGACATGCTTTCAGAAGGATTACTTCAGACACATCCAAACACGCAGCAGTGTTTGTGTTTGTGTCACGTCGACTCTCGTGAACAAGAAATCTGAAAGAGGGCTCTGGTAGCAGGTTTGCCTCAGCCGTGAATGTTTTCTGTTTATCTGTGTCTGGTTGTATGAAAGTAAAGGAATAATTCACCCAATATGATATCTTTGTCACCACTGACCCACCCTCATGTCACTCCAACCCACTATTATTTTCATATGTGCACGAAACATGGAATGCTTTTATGGTGCTTTTTGGTTCCCATCCACTTTCCCTCCCTGTATGGAAAAGAGCATCTCTGAAGTACTGTTCAACATCTACTTTTTTGTCATTCATCGAGGAAAGACACAATGGAGAAGAGAAAATGTCATTTCTGATCTGTATTTGCATATAAAATAATATTAATGAAATAAAAGGTGACTTAAGTGCACTAAAGAGTGACTTTTCTCAACACACTCTAGTAAGCTTTGAAATAATATCATATTAAAAGTTATATTTAAAGTACATTTTTAATCATTAAGTTTTAATAATCTTGTCTTGCTTTAAAAAAAGTACACTTTGTTGATTAACATACTTAAGCATGAAAAGTACCTGATCATTTTAACTGTAGTGTGTTAATTGATATTACATTTAAATTCAATATATTTTACATGTACTAAACTGCAACATCATTATAAATGTGAAACTAGAAATATATTTAAATAGGCTACATGACATTCAAGTTTGAATAGAAATGACATTATAATGAAAAAAATAAAACTGAATAAAAATAAAATATGTATGTTTTACTTTATCATAAATGCTTGCCAGTACATTCAGCAGTAACACTTTAACCATATTTCAATAGACAACAGAAGCAATTATGAAATTACAAATAATTATGTTCTTAAGTCCTACTTAAGTGAGTCAAAAAGCATTCTAAAGTTCAGCTAATTGCATTTTATATCAATTTAAACTAAAAATGAACAAACATGACATTCAGCTCACAATTTAGCATACTGATTTAAAGTACATTATTTCTGTATGAGCACTATGTTTGAAAGTTTGCTGAAGTGCACTTCTTTTTCACAAGAGATTTAAGCAGTCGTGTCTATGGGCCAAAAACCCCTGAGGCAAGGGATTCCTTCAGATGCATTACAACATATCTTATCTCTCGCCCTTACCTAAGCGTTTATGCTAAACATTTCTCAATAGTTTCTGTCATAACACAGCATTGGTGTTGTTCTTGTTGTAGTTACAACATCTCTCACTCCTTGTGTTCACTGCAAGTGAGATGTGCAATGTAACACAATGGAGCTAGATTATAATTGCTGTGTAAAAGCTCTTTGCAAGCAACATATATGTCACAAGTGATCAGTCTCAGACACAGTTAGCCATTGCCTTAGATTTCTACCAATTCCTTAAGGTTTTTTATGGTGGTTGCTAAGAGTTTTTCAGCAACACATTTGTAGCCTGGCATTGAAATGCCACAGATGGAGGTGGAACCCGGGAAAAGTTATCATTGGCCTCGTTGAGGGCTGTTTGGCTATACATAGCAGTGTGTGTGTGTGTGTGTGTGTGTGTGTGTGTGTGTGTGTGTGTGTGTGTGTGTGTGTGTGTGTGTGTGTGTGTGTGTGTGTGTGTGTGTGTGTCTGTGTGTGTGTGTGTGTGTGTGTGTGTGTGTGTGTGTGTGTGTGTGTGTGTGTGTGTGTGTGTGTGTGTGTGTGTGTGTGTGTCTTTATCGTTAGGGTTTGGAGTGTGTGTTGAGGGGATGGTGAGATTACTGGGCACAGAAAGACAAACTCACATGTTTTGACTGCAAGTGGAGCTTCTGAACACTTGATGACCGTCCTGTGCTCGCTCTTTCTCTCTCATACACACTTTCTGTTGTCTTTCCTTAATATCATAGATTAAACTATGATTAGACTCAAGAAAATATAAATATAAATATAAATAAATGTTGTCCTGACAGAAGGAAGAAGTACATTTTAAAAATACCTTCTTGTTTTCTACTTTTTGTCAGCACGGTCAGATTTTTATTAAAACATTTATGAAAACAAGTTCATATTATGCCTGCTGTGCAATAACCATGTCCTCATAGACTCTGGTGAGTTTAATCATTTTTGTTGTTATTGCGATTATATTTTCCATGTCATAACCATGAAATGTCAACACTGTCATACAGATTTTAAGGATATTTTTATTTTAAGTGTCATATTAATAGCTATGTAGCAACACCAGAAAAATTATCGTTATTTAATGCATGTCTTTAAAAACTATTAGTATTTTGTCAACCTCAATATTTTATTCAATAAAAAAATTAACTATATTATCACCCAGCTCATTATATAAAGGTGGATATTTAAGTGTGTCAAACTTTATCTGCATACATACAGTACACTCACATAAGCCTTTCAGTACTGTATATCGAATCTATTAAATCAAATATAGTAAATATAGCCAATCAAAAAAATGACTTGAGAAAGTCATTGTGACTCTATGTAAATGATATATTTGCCAATATTTATATTAGATATTCTACATATTTTGGGGGGTTTGTTCACACAGGATGTGTTTTTGCATTGCACTGCATTGATTTTCCATTGTTTTTCTTTGTAAACATGCACAGGACGGACGTGTGTGTCCGTGGTGATTTTGCAGCATCTCGCACATGACGCACCAATGAAGTTAAAAGTTGTTAAACTTTAAAAACGCATTTTGAGACCTCATGTTTCATCCCCATTCCACTGCCCATGTTGTGCGTTTTCAAAACAGAAACACATTCTTATGTGAATGGCCCCTGTTTCTAATGGAAAGAAAACGCCATCTAACCTACTGTAGGTGAAAACCTCTGAACAGATGCACAGAGTCACCTAAAACTATTTCTTTGTGCATGAACGGTGATTTCTTTCAGTTCTGCATGCAGTTTTGTTCTCCATGATCAGTGTATCTTGTTCTGGATGTGTAAACTAGACTGTGTGTGTTTTATTATGGGTAAGATATCCAAGAATGTTATTGGGTGTACAACATTCTATTTGGAGGAATGATAAACTATAGTTATGTGTAGTTTTGTGTGTGTGTGTGTGTGTGTGTGTGTGTGTGTGTGTGTGTGTGTGTGTGTGTGTGTGTGTGTGTGTGTGTGTGTGTGTGTGTGCGCGTGAGCAGCAGGGAACTGAGAGAATGGGAGGAGAGGAAGTGAAAGAGAGGAGTGGAGCGAAAGGGCTTTCTGGGGGTGTGACACAGTTACGCTGTAGTGCAGTGAAAGACACCACTGTTTAAAACACACACACACACACACACACACACACACACACACACACCCACACACACACAGCTTCCAGAAATACAGACGGCAGAAAAAACAGATAGAGGGAATGAGAGGCCTGGAGTGAAGTAATAAAGCAGAGATGAGGAAGGAAGGAAGAGTTTTGCTGAGAGAGGGAATGGAAAGAAGAAGAAGACAGGAATGAGAAAGAAGAACTAAAGAAAGAAAGAGGCGGGCAGTGAAAGGGCTTTCTGTGTGAAGTCATTGAGCGAAGGGTGGGCTCTGCACTCGCTAAATAAACATTTACATCACTGTGTCAAAGGCTAAATCTCTTCACAATGCCCTTTCAGAAACAAAAGAGAGAACTCATCACAAATTTACCATATAGTTCAAATGCCGACTGAAAAAAACCTGATTTGATCACGTGATCTGAAAATATGTGGTTGTTATAATGCAAGAACAATATATATATATATCCTGATTGAAAAATGCAATCATTTACTTACCATTTATTCATGTCAACATAAATCTGTATGACTTTGTTCTGTGTAAAATCTGTTTCGCAGAAATTCACGACTCCTGTTTTTCATCAGAAGTCCTCATTTGCTTGAAACACAAGCAGAACAAATCTCTATGCAAACTGGCACATGATGAGGAATGTCTTGTGGTAAAGTAGCATGTTGCATCATGCAACAATTTATGTAATGTAATACAAAAAACAACAACAATTGTGTTTCATGAAGGAGGCCCAATGAAAGTCAGTGGATACTAGTGTTAATTAAATTATTAATTAAAATGCAGTCTGGTCCGAATCAGGAGAGAAATCTGCACAGATCAAGCACCATATACAGTCCAAAACAAATATGTGACTGGATTTTGATGTGAGAGACAACAGGAGATGCACTTTTTCACTGGACGAAGCGTTATTAAGGATTATGGACTTGTATCTTGTATCAATGGTTTAAAAACCTCTTAATGATGGATTTGTTTCTTACAAACATGCAGCTTTTGGCTTCAGAGCCATTCACTGCAGAGGATCCAGTGCTGAGCAAGTGATGCACATTTCTTCAAATCTGATGAAGAAACAAACCCATCTACATCACTGATGACCTGAGGGTGAATAAATTTTCTGGACATTGTCATTTGTGGGTGCACTACTCCTTTAAGTTGCTATTTGCGAAAAAAATAGATTAACAGGAAAAGAGCAACATCAACATTTTGTTAAACATCTCTTTTAGTGTTGCATTGAGCCATACAGGTTTTGAGTGACATGACGGTGAGTAAATGACCGAATTTGTATTTTTGGGTGAACTAGTCCTTTAACACCAGTTGAAAATGTATATTTCATGTGACGTGTCTCTGTCCAATCAGTGTCCTTATGCTGAAGGCGATGTTTTCAGATTTAAATACATTACAGATGCTGCATAATTGCACCATTTTAAAGGGTTGGAGAGAGTTTCCTTTGTGGGGATTTAAAGAATTTAGGCCATAATGTTGATATGGGACGAAACATCAGGAATTTGGCAGGAAATGAGCTCAAATCTCTGCTGGGACTGAAATCGGACAGCTGTCCATCACCTGTGCAAACCCACCTCCACAAATGACTCAGTTGGGTTTACATTGCATTTCATGAAATGTTTACCCAAATTATTTTACATTAATAATACATTAGATAAACTTGAGTTTCTGAGTAATTGTTCTGTTGTTTTGTAATGAACATTTCTCTGTTATATTCTCTCTCTCCCTCATTTCCTTCAGCCATTTCCTCCTGTTGTCTTCGAGGGAGGCCTATAACGTTCACATTTATTCGTTTATAACTCCCAGCGTTTATTCTCTTCAGGTCGAGTTTGTAAAAGCCCACTGTTTTACAGCTGCTCTGCCCTTCCCTCCTCTCCTCTCTTTTTGTGCACTTTCTCCTGACTCAGACTCACCTTGTTTAACACACACACATCCGCACAGATTTACTGTGCATTACCCTTAAACACACAGACACAATCTCAGAGATGCATATCATAAACCACATATTAAAAACACATGTATGCTACATCATCACTTGGACACAAAGACAGAAGTGTATAGCCCACATTCTTTCTGTGCTGCACAAATGAACCCCACATGCTCAACCCCTCTCACATACTGTACACACAGGGCTTGTGTGTGATCTAGTTAGTAGTGTTTGCTTAGTCAAGCATCCCTTTTACTATTAATATCCGTCTTATTTGTACTAACGCTCAAAGAATTCGGCTTTGTTGTGTAACTCGTCCAGCACCATTTGTACATAACAACTAACCAAACATCACAATGACCTTTCAACCAAATCAACAAAATTACCAATGACCTGGCAACCACCT